>NC_041390.1:300550006-300700495 GCF_002162155.2 Triticum dicoccoides | reverse complement strand
ACTAAGACTAAAAATAGACCTCCTCCTCCTAGTTAGGACAGTGTTGTGATAGCTCATATGTGAGATAGAGCCTCGCTCATCCATGTGGATCTACTCCACTGCGAGGGACCATCACCTCTGCGGAGAAGATCCACTTGGATTGAAGACCCCTAACGGGAAGACCTCCTCACGGAAAAGAACCGGTTACCCTATGTATCGTCCCTTGTCAGATTTGGACCGTGTGATCTCTATGTGTACTCGGATCTAGCACATGTGTGACCTAATCTCGTTGGTTTGAGTGCTTTCTTCGTGGTTTCCCCGTGTTTCCCTTGTGTTTCCCCCTTGCGTTCTTCGTGTTCATCACGGGATCCACTCCTTTCATGATAGATCGGCCCTCTAGGGTTCCACCCTACATCACAATAGGTGCACAGGAAACCATACACAATTTCAAAAGGGCACATCTTAGTAGCAGAATGCATTGAACAATTATAAGCAAATTCAAAAAGCGGCAAGCATTCTTCCCACATTTTCTTATTATTCTTCGAAACAACCATAAGCATAGTAGACAATGTTCTATTGACTAGTTCAGTTTGTCCATCATTTTGGGGGTGACTAGTAGTAGTAAAAAGCAGTTTAGTCCCCAACTTAGCCCATAAACATCTCCAAAAGTGGCTAAGAAATTTAGTATCACGATCTGAAACAATAGTATTTGGCACACCATGCAAGCTAATAATTTCACGAAACAACAAATCAGCAACATTAACAACACCATCACTTTTATGACATGGTATAAAGTGTGCCATCTTCGAGAATCTATCCACGACAACAAATATGCTATCCCTCCCCTTCTTTGTTTGAGGTAAACCTAAAGCAAAGTCCATAGATATATCCTCCCATGGGACACTAGGTACAGGCAAAGGCATATATAAACCATGAGGATTGAGTCGTGACTTAGCTTTTTGACATGTAGTGCAGCGAGCAACAAAACACTCAATATCTCGTCTCATCTTTGGCCAAAAGAAATGTGTAGCAAGTACATCCTCCATCTTCTTCACACCAAAGTGTCCCATTAATCCTCCTCCATGCGCCTCCTGCAACAACAAAAGACGAACGGAGCAAGCTGGAATGCATAGCTTGTGAGCACGGAACACAAATCCATCATTAACGACGAACTTGTTCCATGTTCTTCCTTCTTTACAATTCTGCATTACATCTTTAAAATCAGCATCATGCACATATTGAAATTTGATGGTCTCCAAACCAAATATTTTGAAGTCAACTTGTGAAAGCATAGTATAGCAACGAGACAATGCATTAGCAATAACTTTTTCCTTACCCTTCTTGTGTTTAATGACATAAGGGAAAGTGTCGTGGGAAACCACGGCCACCTATGGGAACAAAAGGCCCCTTGATGGTTCAGTAGGGGGACGTCGCGTTGCACAAAGAGCAGGCGAGCGTGGGGCAGCACGGTAGAGATCATGTAGGCAATTTTACCCAGGTTCGGGCCATCGCGAGGTGTAAAACCCTACTCCTTCTTTGGTGGATTGATGGTGGAAAGGTGGTGGTGGAGCATAGTACACTTGCCCAGCAGGGGTTGCCTCAAGGCGGCAGTGGCTACGCGCGCATGAGGGTGTGAGTTATCCAACCTTCTCACCCCTTCTATGATTTCCATGGGCCTCCTTTTATAGATCAAGGGCTTACCGCAATGGCAAAGTAGTCATTATGCACCGATAAGATAGCAAACAGTGTTGTCATACCTAACTCTACAGGCTGACAGGGTGCATTAAATGCACCGCTCAATGTCACATCGTAGGTTTCCCGGCAAGGCTTGCCAGGCCATCTTGCCAGCTCCACGCCTGCTCCCTTGACACATCGCAGGACGGGTGTCACCTGTGGGTCTTTCCTATAGGGAGAGGCTGCCATATGGCGAATGGCTGCCACTTAGCCACTCTGTGACTTAACACCGCATTGATCGATGATGTGGGTCATGGTGGAGTGGTTGGTGAGGTGGTATCATCTACGTGAATCCTGGCAGGCTCTGACGGGATGCTTTGGTTGTCTCCTTCTGGGCGTGGCCTCATCCTTTGCCCGGGTCGCCTACCCGGCAAAGGAGGCCTTTCTCTTTGTGGTATCTTGCTTCTCTGGCTCGATCCTAGTCCTCTTGATCTACATGTTGGTTCTTTGGAGATCTTGGTTTCTTCAACTCTGACTTGGGCTGGTGCTTCCATTTTGTTCTCGTGCCTGTGCACAGTCTAGGCAATAGACCCAGGGTTGGTTGCACCGATAGAAGCCCCCGGGCCTACCCCGACCGCGCCACCGAGCATCGTCGGGGTGGGGCCTAATAAGTGCACATGCGGGGTTGCTTGAGAGGGTGGTCTCTTGAGGCCTTCGTTTCTTCTTCATTAGCCTTGATTCCGGGCCAGTTTCCGGTTTTCGTGCGCGCCGTGTAAAGCCAATAGTGGTGGGGCCTCTGCAGTAATGGCCCGTGAATGACTTTAACGCACGAGTTAGAAACTACCAATTCACTCTTCCCATCACACCTTTTTCCTTAGCCACGTATGCTGCATGCACCGCATGGGGTAGGTAATGGAGGCTCGTGGTGTCGGAGAGCATCAAAGCAAGGGCCCAGTCATCTTGAATTGGAGGAGGAGGACGGTGGACGCCCATTGATATTCTAAAGATGAGAGCCTGGGGCGAGCCCCCGGGCTCTTGGTTGGGGCTAGTGTTGCCAAACGCTGGTGCAGGTGCTCGGGGAGTGAGCCTGGCCTTTGTTGTGGTGAATCTCTTGGGTCTTTCGAGGCTCGGCCAGGAGGCGGGGCTGGAGACTGTTGGGAATCCCAGCACTGCCCCTTCCGAAAGTCTTGGGGCTGATGTCAACGAGAGATGTGCCTTCCTGCCCGCCAAGGTGGGGAGCGGTGCGCCTCAAGCCCCCTGGCTGTCTTGGGCGCTCGCCGTCTCCCCGGGGGAGACGTCAGACTGGAGTCTTGGCGCTTCTTGGGAGCAGCGGTGGTGAGGAGAAAACGAGGGAAGATGGAGAAGGCAGGTGGTATGGGTTCAGGTCGGAGTACGATGGCATGGATTACTTCGCCTCCGATCGGCGACCTACCGCCTCGTCTTCCCAGTCTTCCCCTCCCTCCCCGACATCATCATCACCAGCCTCCTAGGGTGATAGCTAGGGAGGGATGTTCTCTTGGCGCCTTCGTCTGCCCTCCAGCAGTCTTCTGGCTGAGCTTTGGTGGATGACTCCACTCGTGCTCAAGCCGGGGCTTCTTGCTGGCCCTGGAGGTGGCGACCAGAGGGTGCCGCCCCGTCCTCCATACTCCTCCTTTGCAGCCTCGCCACTCTCAATCTTGTTAGGCCACGCCAGGTGGGTCGCGATGGGACCGCGATGGGCTCCTTCTTGGGTGCCCTTTTCTCATCTTTTCCTCCTTCCGCCGCAGTGCCTGATGGAGGGAAAATGAAAAGAGAGGATTACGGGACACTTTTCTTTTTTCAATCTTAAATCTGTAGGCACTAGCTAAATTTTAATTCAAATAATGTAACCTCTCATGTCCATGTTTGTGTTCTGTAATGCTTGTACTTGTATCAGCATATTAATTAAAAAGATGAACCTTGCGAGGAACCCATGCATGTGTATGTCCATGCAGAGGTGAGATGCCTCTTTAATGTAAATAAATGAGTTTTCCCCTGCAGGCTATCCTGCTGGCACCCTTTTTATCTGCCGGAGAGCTACCTCTACTGGGTGACAGACAAAGGGACCAGCCCCCCACCAACTTCTTTTTACCAAAGGCCACTGCGACCATCCTGACCGAAGCAACATTCGAGTCAGGGATGGGAGCACCTAAGCCTCAAAGAGTGGTGAGGCTTGACTATACAGAAGTTATAGCTTACAGAACACTAACGGACATTACGTAGAACTTATCTATTTGGCTTGCCGGGGGTCGCAGTGCTGGGCAATCTTCTCAACTCCTTGTCAAAGCCAACTTCATGGCAGGAACCTGCAGCTGCACGCAGATAAGAATGAATGCAAGATGCGATCCTATCTATATGCATATGCAAATGCTTATGCAGTGATCTTGGAATGCTCATGCATGCATGTAATCTTGGTCGGGGGCGCCCCGTAATGCTTCTTTATTTTATCTTGCACAGGGTCATCGCCCTAGCTTTGTACAAGGGTGGCTGAAGCAAAGCCTATACAAAAGGGTGGCTGTCGGGTAGGGCCCGATAGTCACGCTTTACGGGTAGAACTTGCGGAGATGCTCAATATTCCATGAGTTTTGCAACTGAATGCCATCTCCGGTCTCCAGACGGACTGCGCCAGGTCCGGTGACTCGTACTACCTGGTAAGGGCCTTCCTACTTTGGTGACAACTTATGATGTAGAGTGGAATCCTAGATGGCCGATCTTTCACAAAAGGAGTGGATCCCGCGATGAACACAAAGAACACGAGGGGAAACACGATAGGAAACATGAGAGAATCACTCAAACCAACAAGAACGATCACACATGTGCTAGATCCTCGAAACACAAAGAGAGATACACGATCCAGAGTAAACAAAGGACGATATAAGAGGTAACCGGTTCTTCTCCGTGAGGAGGTCTTGATGGTCTTCTCCGTGAGGAGGTCTTGAATCCAACATGGATCTTCTCCGTAGAGGGGCCGCGGTCTCTCTCATGGAGTAGATCCGATGTGGATGAGTGAGGCTCTATCTCTAATATGAGCTATCACAACGCCAACCCTAACTAGGAGGAGGAGAGGGTCTATATATAGTGTTAGCCCATGAATGGGTAAGTGAGAGGGGGGATACATGGGCCCTTGGCCCGTTCACTATGTGCAGACAGGCACGGGATGTCTGGGCTGGGGGCCGGATATCCGGGGCTTCGCGACAGGCCGGATGTCCGGGCTGGCCTGGGCCTTCCAATTGAATTTAGTGATGGAGGGGTTGGATTTCCGGGGTAGGGGCCGGATGTCCGGGACTTCGGGAGGAGATGAATGTCTGGGGTGATGTCCGAATGTTTGGGCTGCCCTGGTCCTTTCCGGTGTTCTCCAGATAGACGATGCCGAATTTCCGGGGCAAGGGCCGGATGTCCGGGCTGGGGCCGGATGTCCGGCCGCTGTAGCAGCTGGCTCTTCTTCCTTCTCCTTCCTTCGCTCCCGCGCATGCTTGGCCTTGGTCCTTGGGCTCTGCATGGTCTCCTCGGGTGTACCTGAGTATGCACAAGGTCCGTGCTTGAAGTTGCATCCATGTCTTACATGTGGTAAGGGAAGATTCGTAAAGGAGCGAGTTCACCTTAGGTCCAATGGCGTATGCTCGAGTATACATGGGGAGGATCGTAGGATGCTCTGCATCATCTCCCCTCCCTTGGGGAAGATCCGACCTCGGATCGTGATCCTCATCACCATGGAAACAGTTGTTGTGGACAGACATGTAGTCGGACGGAGTTGAAGAGATTGCGCAATTCAAGTACTCCAAGGTGTCGCCGGAGTGGTATACATGCAAGAAAAGCAAACACAAACGACACTCGAAAATACAATGGTTAGCGCACACAAAGTGTCCATCAAGGAAGTATGAGTCCGTGCGGCAAGAATGTTTGTGACAAAACACATGAAGCTTAGCAAGATGATGCGGAATGAGATGTAAAGCATTCATGGGAGCAAAAGCATTCATTGTGCACACAAATGTATTGTGAATGTGATCAATGCAACCACAGTGCATAATGATGTCATAGAGAGACAGTTTATTAATAGCATGAATGTGGCAATGGATGCTCAATATGAGTATGAGATCATGCAATTGATGATGGGAAATATGATCATGATGTATAAATATGCCGTCAAGAAAGATCACAACAAATTTGCTAAGAAAGTGCACAAGCTCATCTATCATGGATGACATGGGAATACAAGATGCAAGAAGGAAATCATGATGTGAGTCAATCCATGCATAAGATGCAAATTTGTCATGTGTATGATATGTCCATCGAGCATGACATGTGTGAACACAATCAACAAATATGGAGGTTTTGGTGTACCAATGCTTGATGTCGTGGCATGAGTGGAGGTTCGAAGGTGCATCCAATAAGTCTAAGCGCTCCTCAATGTGAAGGTCCATAGAGCCAATCTTCAATGTCGGTCCTCCATCCGATATATGTATCATGTAGACAAGAAGAAGGAAACAACAATGAAATTATGGCCCATCCAGTATGCATATGTGAAGATGGCTCAAAGGGAAGGAGTTCACGTTTATGAGGATGTCGAGAATGTTGGTGTTGCACATCATATATGCCTTCACATAACCAATATGTCTCGTGATGGAAATGCCTTGAGAATCCTTCAATACGAAAGAACATAACAAACACTCGGAAAAACAAATGAGGTTAGCGTAAATGCAAAACCTATCATTCATGTGGTAAGATACCCAACAAGTGTATGCATCATGCTCATCATAAGAAAGGGCAAAGGAGCATTTCATAGTATGGAGGCATATGATGTGAGAACAACCAAATACAATAGGCTCAATCAAACAAGTATGCATCACATGGAATATGTCCAAGTCTCCATGATCAATAAGCATAGCAAGTTGGCGCTCAATACAAGGTGATATGAGGGATGCAACTAATGGCGACAAGAGACAATGATCAAGACAAATCATGTGAGAGGCAAGAGCATATATGTCATCAACCCAAGAAAGCGAGTAATAGTGGAACATGGGTGATGCGGCAAAGCAAGCAATCATAGTGATCAAGTCAAGCAAGCTAGTAGTGCAAAGATGCAACGTACTAGAGGTACTCATGGCAATCATGTCATGGGTGCAAATAGTGTCCATGAATAATGCACATGACATATCACAAGCATGAAAGCAAGATATGAGCAAAATATCATCAATGTATTGGCGAGTGGCCATATGTATATAGCAATGGGACATCATGACTCTCTAAACACAACAAGCATCAATAGCATGTGGCATATGGTAAACATGGCAACAGCAACAAGGATCTCCACCAAGCATGCAAATACACATAGAAGTAGTATAATGATGAATCATGGGTAAATGCATGCAAGGGTCACAATTGCATGGAAAAATCATAGAAAGAGGCATAACATGCAAAGTGAACACGATATGATGGGCATAATGTAGCAAGTGGTAAATAGCCTATAGTCGTGTGAGAGCCAAGTAGAAGAGATGCGCGTAGTCGTTGCGTGAAGAAAACAATGGTAAGGATAGTTCACGGGATCCCAAGTCATCTTTGCTCTCAAGAGCTCGTTTCGTCAACTCTTGGGATTGAGAGGTTGACGAATATACGTGAGTACCTACACAAAGCAAAGGAAAAAGGAAAATTGTGTGTGCGTGGTATATGTACGCATCATCCGTCATGTTGCATACGTGCATGTGTTGGTTAGCGCGAAATATCCAATGCTCAAATAAATGAGATGCGTGATATAGAAACATGTCATCCATCATGAGAGGTTTGTTATTATGTATAGCATAATGGAGACTCAAATTATGTAATGCGTCATGGGAAATATCTAGAGCCTTGTTATGCGTGGAAGGCATATGGTGCAAGCAATTATGAGAATCATACAAACTATGGAATGCATCAAAATCTCCTAATATGTATGAGGAAATTATGGGGGTCTCCTCATGATCATTAGTGGAAACATCACATGGAGAATATTGACAACATCCAAAATAAAGCATATTTGGAACAATGTGATCATGGCATGGTATAGTAGATCAATTGCGCAAATCATGTAAAGGTAGCAAAGCAATATCATCACATGAAAAACAAAGGCCAATTACCATCATCTCGTCATCTATGCCATAAGTTCAAATGGGGTTTATTTTAATGGGGCATGCATAGTTACTATGTTGAGATTGAAATGATACAGTATGGGAGATCTCACTCATAGCATATGACAAGTTCAATGGATTGTCAAACATGACGTGACCAATAGAATTTTAACATATCCTATGGAGCATAGCATCACAACTAGGCAACTCAACATGCTCATCATCATATTCATCATAAATTGGTAAGTCATGATATGGAGAATTCGCACTAGCATGAAGCATGGGTATAGGTGGATCAACATCATGCAAGCAGTCATTGGTGAGATAGTCCACTAGTGGGACAAGAGAAGCACCATCACCTATGTTACCTTTAGAGCATCGCTCATGTGTTGTAGGTGAGGTTGCAACTTGATGGTACCATGTGAGGGTGCATCTTCTTCCACCATGGCCATCGTCGTCTCCATTTGGGGTATGGACTCGTCGAGGATAGGTGTGTCGTCATGTAGGAGACCTAGCACCAAAGAAGAAAACACACTTGGAGTAAAGGGTAAGTCGTTAGAAATCATAGTGGCCTCACATGCCATGTCAACTACCTCACTCACTAAGTGTTGTGGCTCACTCACTCCCTCTTGGATGCTCTCACTCGTATGGTTGGTGGAGTCACTCAAATGGCTCTCAACCTCACATAGGATGTCTGGCATGCTCTCAAGTGTGGGGATAGTGGTGGTCACACTATCATCTCATTGGAAATGCACTCAATGTCACATATGATGGAGTCACTCATGTTATTCATGTGGTGGTGGCTCTCCTCACATGGTAATTGGGGCATCTCTTCATATGTGGGTGTCGGAGAGATGTAGGTGCAAATGTCTCCATGCTCGATCATGTCGTAGTCGTAGCCGTGGATGAAGGCCAAAGATGGCACATCATCACTCTCCTATAAGACCAAAGATAAGGTCTCATGTGCAGTCTCATAGCTTGACTCGGAGAATGAGTCCTTTTGGGGCGCCGTCTTCATGTAGTTGAAGAGGTTCGTGCTTGTCGCCATGGTCGTAGGGGATGTCCCTAGCTCGACCTTCTTGTCGCTGTCTTATTGTAGGAGGTCCATATGATGTGGCACCTCATAGCTCGTCTCCATGACCGAAAAGAATTTCCCATGCTTGGCCATCTTGCTTGAGGTGCTTCCGAAGATGGAAGGGTCGCCCTCGCTCGTAGTTGGTCACCTTGTTGGTGAAGATGTCGATGTAGGTGAACTCATGGGAAGTAGGCGAAGATGTCGTACGTCCGAAGGCGAAGATGCCTTGATAGCACTTGGCGAAGATGCCGAAATGGTTGTTGTAGTCGTAGCGCCGTCTTGGTTGTGGTCGTCTCACGGTCTCCTTTTGTGCTCTTGAAGCTTGGCCTTGGTGTGAAGTAGGGCTTGTTGGGACTTGTGCATTTGTGGTTGGGGAGCATCTTCATGATGATGGTGTTGTTGTCATTCTTGAGCTCGATGGTGTTCGTCGTCGTCGTGCACATGATGCTTGGAGGTGACTTGCCCTTCATGACGATGTGGATCACGAACGTGATGGTGGTCACCATGGAGATGTGGACGTGGACGACTTGCACTTGCATCATTTTTGCACTCCGAGGACTTGTGACTTGAACGTCGCCGCCTTAAGGATGATGAAGGGGAAGAACGGTTGATCAACAAGGTCCGAATCTCCTCCATCCTTGCATCTTGCTCCTCCTTTTGTGCGGAAAGCTTGTTGTCGATGTAGTCCCTTTTCCTTGCTTCGGAGAGACGAATGTCGATGGAGAGGTTCTCGATGCGCTTTCGCAATCTTGATTGTGCGCCTTGCATTTGTCATTGTAGATCAAAGATTGACGCTTTGGTGATGTAGTTGTTCACGCCGTCGTTGTTGTGGAAGACCGGAGATGAAATGCCTTGCCTATCCATCACAATACTCGAGCAAATATGAGTGGAGAAAGGAGAAGAACTATACCAAATGTACCTTGACCGATGTTGAAGATGGATCAATGATGTAACACCTCATTGATGTACCTTGACCAAAGTAAATATCACAATTGGTACCAATTCTTGTCGGTTTCTCACACCTACACAAATAAGGCTTATGGTGGAGCTCGGTGAGGATAGTGGCACAAAAATTTGATGCAAAATGTTAGCAAGAGTCAATAATGTTGAAAGAGATTCACAAATTCGTAAGTGGAACAAGTAGACCAATAGCAATATGTGGCACACGGAAACACACACACGGATAGATAAATGGGGTCGTGCAACCAAGGAATGAGCACAAAATGTGGAGTCCACGGAAAACGCTCGTGTTGCACAACTCAAGATAGATGCTAGCATGATTGCTCAATAGGCGGATACGACACTTGTGCACAACGTATAAGATGCAAAATGTATCAACTTTCTATCCCAAGTATGCTATGTATGATGTTCCGGTGGTATGATCCTATGGCACTTGCTTACAAGCTTCTTTGCACTTTCTCTTTTGCTTAAAAGCTTTATTCTTCTTTTTTGTATGTGTATGGCCACTTTTGCACAACGCACAAACCAAGATAGCAATTTTGTATATGCGAGAACAAACTTGAGGCACACGAGATGATATGATACCAAAATGATATGGTATGTATGCAATGGGAGGTGTAGATGTCGGATTTCGGGTTCCGGCAGACCCTTGAGGTTTGAACACTGGGGTGCGCGCGGAGATTCCGCCTCCTACCTACCTGCACTCCTCCGCCATACTAGGATCTAAACAAAGGAAAGAACAACACAAGAGACACAGGGTTTATACTGGTTCGGGCCACCGTTGTGGTGTAATACCCTACTCAAGTGTGTGGTGTGGTGGATTGTCTCTTGGGCTGATGATGATGAACAATACAAGGAAGAACAGCCTCGCGAGGGTCTGCTCTTGGCTGGGGCGATGAACTGCTGGGAGGAGCTCAGTCACCCCTCTCTCTCTCTCTCTCTCTACCTGACCTTCTCTATCTTTCCAACTCTCTGGCCAGCTCTTTCTTCCCCAGCCTCTAGCCTCTCTCTCCTTCTGCCTTTTTTTCTGCCTGTGGGTGGCTGGTCCTATTTATAGAGGCCCTAGTCCTCTTCCCAAATATCGAGCGGGAAGGGAGGCAACAATGGCGGGCTAATTTGAAGGGGGACAGCTAGTATCAACTATCCTGACAAAAGCAGTCTTCGCCTGCGCAAAGCTCTGGTGATGACGCCGTCTTGGGATCCACGATGACCTTCGTCTCGTAGTCCTCCTGGTCTTGGTCGCGTTGCACCGAAATGGCAACCTTTGCCTGATGCCTCGGTACTCCGCGGCTGCGCTTGCCCCCTTTGCACCAAAGAGGAATGGAGGACGCTGCGCGGGCTGGCACCCGCCTGGCGCCCCTGGTCGTCATGGCTTGCGTCATGGGCACCTCGTGAGGTACCCCGCCTTGATCTCTCCGCCTCCTCGTGAGCCAGCCTGACGAGGCCATGCCTGAGGAAGCTCCGCGTCGTCTGCCCCGCGAGGCTTGGCCCCTCGCGAGGGTCTTGGGTTTGTGTTGGTGAAGATGGGCCGCGCTGGGCCCCCCTTTGATCCACGCCACAGGCCGCAGGCACGCAAGTCTGGGGACCCTCGTTCCCAGAACGCCGAAAGTAGCCCCCGGGCCCAAGGCGCGCCCGGACTTGGCCGTGCAGGGAGGCAGAAGGGCAAGAGCGAAGCGCCACGGGCCCTAACAGCCTGCGGCCTTGGGGGCCGCATGGCGGTTGATTGGTCATGGGCGCCTTAGCAACCGCGCGAGTTGATAAAGGAGCGGCATCCACCTAGGCTTTGCTTCTTGCTTTCCCCGGTTTCTGCTCAGATCCCCTTTCTTGCGCTTCTCCTTCCTTCCTCCAAAATTTCCAGATCCACTCCGTCCATGTGACCTAGGAAGCCATGGCGCCTCGTCAGCCCCCGGCCGTAGCTTGGTACTCGTCTGCCCTGGATCTGCCGAACGTGTCGGAGGCGAGCCTCGCCCGGTTGCGCCGAATGGCGACGGCGCGGGGCGTCAACGGGGCGAAGGTGTTCAAAGCCGGCTCCGCCACCCCTGAGGGTCAAGGGAGCACCTTCTACCCGCTCTTTGTAAGTGCCATTGCTGCTGGCCTGGTGCCTCCCTTCTCCGAGTTCTTCTTTTCTGTCCTCCGCCACTATAAGCTACAAGCCCTGCATCTCCACCCCAACTCCGTCCTTCTCCTGGCGATCTTCGCCTATTACTGCGAGGCTCATGTAGGGGTGCAGCCTTCAGTGGCCTTGCTGCGCCACTACTTCTACCTCCGGACCTCTCGTGGTACTGCTTCCGCGTGTGCGAGCTTCGTCGCGTACGGTGGCGCCATTGCCATTTCGAACCCCGGGAAAAGGATTGAGGGCTTCAGGAGCAAGTGGGTCTTGGTGGATGCTGGGCGCATCCACCCTCGGCTGATCTTGCCCACGGAGAAGCCCACGAGCTCCAGCGATTGGGGTCGAGCGGAGCTCACGGACCCCCGTGCGAAGCTGATGTTGGAGAAGATGGACGCGGATCTGAGGCCGGCCAACATGGCGGCGGCGAAGCTGACCGGCGCGTCGCTGCTGAGGGAATTCCTGGAGCACCACCTGGCTCCGCTTCTGCAGTACTCACTTTCGATGTGGACGCCCCGTCCGAGCCCCGCGGCCTTAGCCGGCGGAGATCTGGCTACGGTCCTACAATCTCTGGTCGGGGGGGATGTGGCGAGGTTGGCGGGCGCTCCTACACCCTTGTTCCTCCACGACGACTGGGAGCAGGTAGTGGAGTCCATGCCCGTCTTCAACGGGGATGGGCCCGTGCCCGCGAAAACTCTTGAGGAACCGGTGGACGTGCCCTCCGACGACTCCAGCAAAGAGGAAGAAGGAGGGGAGCGGGGAAAAGGGCCTGACTCCGAGGCGACTGACGGAGAGTCGAGGGCCCCCCTCCCCCGGCGCGGGTCCCGCGTTCTCCGCCTCTCTCCGAGCGATGGCGACGAGGATGACGACGAAGACGACGACGAGGACAACGACGAGCAGGACGGCGGGAGCTCACCCCCGATCCCTAAGAAGGACAGGACCGGGCTGATCTCCCGCGGGTCTGCCCCGGCCCCGGGGCGGACTGCAGATGCGCCTTCCGCCTCCAAGCTTCCCGAGGTTGACCCTTCCAGCCGGCTTTCAGGCTTCAAATTTGGCCGGAGGCCGCTTGAGCTCACTGGCGACGACCCGTAAGCGTTCGATTCTTGTCTTTATCTCTTGCTCTGCTTCTGAAGCTTGACATCCGCATCTCTTGGATAGGCTGGCGCCCGCCGCAAAGAAGCCGAAGGGGGCTCCCAAGGTTCCATCCGTGGCAGCGCTTCTGCCCGCGAAGGAGGGTGACCGCGACGCACAGGCTTCTCCTGCCTGGTCGTCCTCGCGAGGCCTGGCTGAGCCGGCTGGGGCAAGCTCAGCCCCCACGGCCCAAGTGGCTCCCGAGGTGCTCTTGCCTGCCGCCGCCACTTCGGCTGTCGGGGCGTGGCAGACTCCGCCTCAGGATGCTGTGACCGCGCTGCCGCCTTCTCCTCCTACTCCACCGGCTGCTATCTCTCCGACTCCTTCTGCCGTTCTGGATGGTGCTGTTGCTGAGCTGGACCGACTGCGTCAGGATCTTCTTGGCGCCGACCCTCGCTTGGTGGCCGGGCGCTTGGAGCTGGCTTCAGGATGGATTCGCTCTGACGCTTCGATTCGGGCAGCGCTGGGCCAGGCCTCGACGGCATGCGACGAGGAGAAACAGGCCGTCCTTGAAGCGAAGGCTGCTCGTGATGCGGCCCTGGGGGAGGTGGTCAACGTCCGTGGCCGTTGCAAGGCGCTGGAGGGCGAACTGCAAGGTTTGCGGGACCAACTCGCGAACGAGGTCTGCCTTCGCCAAGAGCATGAAGAAAGCGTGAAGGCTCGCGAGGCGGCTCTCAAGGAGAGGGAGGTCAAGCTCAAGAAACGCCGCGACCGCCTAGGCGTGCTGGAGCAGGAGTTGGGGGCGAGGAAGGCCAAGCTATACGACGAGGCCCTGGTTCTTGCCGAGGACCGCGTGGCCTTCGCGGAGATGGAGGCGAGGGCTCGCTCCTCACTGAGGATGCTTTACGACAGCGGCCTGGAGAGCCCACTGGCTGGCGCCGGGGACGGCCCCGCCAAGCTGCTTCCCTTCCTGGTTCACGCTCTTGAAGATGTCGCCCTCGGCCTTGACCCCGCGGCCGTGGCCGTGGCGCGTGTCCTGTCTTCTGCAGCAATGACGCGGGTCCTCACCCACATCTACCTTCGTGATCCCGGTGTCGACCTCGACAGCCTGCTAGAGCCAGTGAGCGGCGAGCGTGCCGCTGCCGCTGCCGAGGCCGTGAAGGGTCACGCAGAGGCCCTATTGGGGATGTCCCGGGCCTTCAGCACCAAGCCGGAGCAAGGCACTACCGACCCCACCGCTCTTTGAGGCGTACCCAATCCGCGCTGCTCCATCGCCGACAAGTGACTCCGTCGCGGCTCCTGTCCTGCCTCTAATTCCTGCACATGTATCATGCCACGGGGAGGCGTTTAAACTTGCGTTTGGCATCGAGATAACAGTGTGGACAGTAATATTTGCTTTTGAATTCCTTGAATTTGTGCCTTTCCTTCCTACTTGCTTATGTTCTACGCCGGCAGAGCCCGGCCCCGCGCATGCCTCACCCAGCGTTGGTCCCGACCGGAAACCAGGACGGGGCCAAGGAGTAAGGGGCCACGTGACAAGTTAGGCTCCTGAGTCGCGATGCTCAGGAGTCCCCCTTGGCGCACGAACAGCAAGTAGGGAGGTGTGATGCGGGTGGATCTACCGTTCTACGTCTGCAGAGCCCGGCCGCGCGCGTACCTCACCCAGCATTGGTCCCGACCGGAAACCAGGACGGGGCCACGGAGTGAGGGGCTACGTGACCAGTTAGGCTCCTGAGTCGCGATGCTCAGGAGTCCCCCTTGACGCATGAACAGCTAGTAAGGAGGTGTGATGCGGGTGGATCTACCGTCCTACGTCTGCAGAGCCCGGCCGCGCGCGTACCTCACCCAGCGTTGGTCCCGACCGGAAACCAGGACGGGGCCACGGAGTGAGGGGCTACGTGACCAGTTAGGCTCCTGAGTCGCGATGCTTAGGAGTCCCCCTTGACGCTCAAACGGCCTTCGTACCTTGGCTCCGCTCGGGGACAGACGCGTGACGAACCAGGCCCGGGGGGACCTGGCTGAGCGGCGTGCGTCTGGGTGTGACCCAGGCGCAACCCCCATGCCCAGCCCCCTCGCGCGGCACTCCCGAGGGGAGGCGTTACAATGAGGCTAGACACTGAGGTCTGGGCTCCCTAAGGTTGGTGCGGCCCGGGGGCCACCCTCAGTTGTTTATCACTAGCGCGGAGCATAGCGCTACCGTATGTGTACGGGCATAGCCGCTCCTCGACAGTGTCGTCAGCCAGCGCGGAGCATGGTGCTTCCACTGGTACGTGGGAGGGGGCCCCCTCCGGGAGGAGCCCCCGGGGCGTGTACAGCCCCACCCTGACACGTGGCTGACACGGTAGGGCCTGGCGAGGTGTATCTGGGCACCCGTGAGCCAGCGCGGGACTCACGGGGCCCTACCTCTAAGCGGGTTGCGCCTGGCATTGGGCCTTATCTTGTGATGTGTCCCTGCAAATTTGGTTAGATGTCGGCACTCTACGTCCTCGGGTCCCGGCCCTCGAGCTGGTCTCAGCCGTCGCTGGTATGCCAGGTCGCGATGCCATGGACAAGGCCAGAGGGTGAGGGCTGGAGGGCCAGTAAGAGCCCTGAGTCGCGATGCTTAGGTACCCCCCCTTTATCGTGCAAGTGGTCGGCATGGAGAAGAAGAGGTGCCATGGACCGGCATCAAATAATCAAGCATGGTGAGTCTAACGCATGATCGGAAATAAACGCAAATGGGATACATGCCGCTGGGCCTGGCCCGAGCGGCTTGGGGATCATGCAGCCCGAGGGGCGCCCCCAACAAGGTAAGCTAACAACATGGAATAAAAAGGGATACACACCGCAGGGACGGACCCACGCAGCCTGGGAATAATGCAGCCCTGGGGGGGCGCTCCCAGCTGGAAATAGAACTCGAAAAGATGTCACCTGATGATGTTGAGGACGAAGGAGCGTTGGTGTAGCAAGCTCGGTGGGCTACGGGAGCCGATCCTCACGAGCCCCCAAGCCCAGGGGGCTTGGGAGACTCCGGAGGCGCTGGCGGCTCCTCATAGGGCCATCTCCATCCCTGCTAGGGCTGCGGACCGCCTGGCCTCCCGTGCCTCTGTGATGCCCCTCATGAGGCGCTGGTACGTGTCAGCCGCGTTCGGCAAACCGTAAGGCATGCGAACATAGCTGTGGGGTGGGCCTCCGCAGCGCCCCACTCGCGAGGGCCAGAGGCGCTCCAGAGAGGTGACTTGGTTGAGCCCTGGTATGTCGATGCAGACGCGTAGCCCACCATCCTCGCCTGGATGGGGAGCCACTGCTGGTAGGCGGCGGCCACCTTTCATGACTCTTGACTCCTGTAGCTCCTGAATGGCCTTGCTGACGAACTCCTGAGGGTTTGGGTCTCCTTGCCTTGCTCCTTCTTGAGGGAAACGTGCTTCGAAACACGCCTCCATGTGGTGCCCAAGCGCCTCCCTCGTGACCCTGGCTAGGTCGGTGGCCTTCCAGGGGAGAGCCCCCGAGCCCTGCCTGAGGAGGGCGCCGGGCGCGCTTTCCTATGCGATGGAAGGAGGTTCCCCTCTGGAAGGCACGGGCCCAGAGGGGCCTGCCTCCTGAGTGGTCGGGCCGGACGATGTCTTCTTCTTCTTAGGGGCGGTCTCGGGAGGCCTCCTGCTTCCACGATCCGGGTCTTCCTGTGACGTGGCCTGAAAGTCTCGTTCTAGGGAACACACCACATCCTTCTCTTCACATGGCACAGTGATGACTCCGCCGCTTCCTGGCATCTTGAGGACATTGTAGCCGTGGTGAGTTACGGCCATGAACTTGGCCAGCGCTGGGTACCCAAGGATGGCGTTGTACGGTAGGCGAATGTGAGCGACGTCGAAGTCGATGAGCTCGGTGCGGTAGTTGTCGCGTGCCCCGAAGGTGACAGGGAGGCGGGCCTGCGCAATCGGGACCATGGAGCCGTCGGTGATACCGTAGAAAGGCTTGGTTGGCTGAAGCTGGTTGTAGGGCACTTGGAGGTTGTTGAATGTTTCCATGGACAGGACGTTGAGCCCTGCCCCGCCATCATGAGGGTCCTAGTGACCACCACGTTGCTGATGATTGGGGAACAAAGCATCGGGAGGACTCCGGCTGTAGACGCACACTTGAGCTGATCTGCTAAGCTAAACGTGATGGCGCACGCTGACCACCTGAGAGGGCGCGTGGCTTCGAGCCTGGGGAGGACTGTGTTCACTTCACGGGCGAACTGCTTGAAGATGCGCTGAGAGGCTGGGGCTTGTGCCCTGCCCAGGATGCACGCGATCGCGCGTGGCTCCTGGAAGCCCCCAGCCCCCTCGTCCTGGTGGCGGTCTTCGTTTCTCCTTGGCTGCGGTGGCAGCAGTGGGAGGCCTGCGTTGCCTTGCGGGCGATCCTCGCGAGGCTGATCCCTCCAGTCTCCCTCCCGAGGCTGATCCCTACAGCCTCCCTTGCGAGGCGGGTCTTGCCAGTGATCCTCGCAAGGTTGATCGCGCCACCCTTGGCGCGGGCCACGGTCTTCCCAGCGTCCTGCGTTCCTTCCTCCTCCTCGCCCATAGCCCCGGTCACTGCGGTCAGGGCGACGGCCGATCCTTCCTTCTCGCACGGCTCGGAGCTCTTGACATTCGTTGGTGTTGCGGGTGTGGAGGTCGTGGTACACACAGTATCGGCTGCCCTTGGAAGGTTCGGGCTGGTCCCTACCCCGCTTGGTGTCTGGTTCTGCCGCGAGCACGGCAGCCCCCTTGCGCTTCACATCCTTGGCCTTGGGCTTCTTCTCTTCTGGGTCTGCGGCAGGCAGCTCGAGGAGGGAGAGACACCCTTCCTCGGCCCTGGCGCACTTGGTTGCCAGGTTGAGCAGTTCCAAGGAAATGCACAGGTCTTCATGCATCGCCAGCTCCTCCTTCATCTTGACGTCGCGCACGCCGTCGGAGAAGGCCGAGATGATGGCCTCCTCAGTCACCTTGGGAATCTTGAGGCACGCATTGTTGAAGCGCTGGATGTACTTCTGCAGGGTCTCCCCGGGCTGTTGCTTGATGCGGCGCATGTCGGTCACGGCGGGTGGCCGGTCGCGAGTGCCTTGAAAGTTGGCGATGAAGCGGGCGCACATCTCGTCCCAAGAGGAGATTGTGCCTGGAGCCAGGTTCAAGAGCCAGGTGCGGGCCCCGTCCTTGAGTGCCATGGGGAACCAGTTCGCCATGACCTTCTCGTCTCCGTTGGCAGCTTTGATGCCCAGCTCGTAGAGCTGGAGGAACTCCACAGGGTCAGCCGTGCCGTCGTAGCGAGGAGGCAAGTCTGGCTTGAACTTGCCGGGCCACGCGACATTGCGTAGCTCGGCGGTGAAGGCGCGGCAGCCTGCTGTGGTCACGAGAGGCCTTGGATGAAGGGGAGCTTGGTCTTGCATGTCCCCACGCGCTGCAGCTAGGAGCAGCGCGGGGTCTTGACGCGCGGGAGCAGGAGCATGGTCGCGACGTGCTGGAGCAGGGAGCGCCCGGGCGGCTTCTTGCGGGCGAGGGACTTCCTGACGGCTCTGCTCTAGCTGCGCTGGCGCCTGACGGAGCGGGTTCCGCCCAGGGGCCACGCGCCTTAAAGCCATGGTGCCTTCCTAAGGAGGAGGCGGCCGGGGCGCCGTCGGGGCTTCACTGCCCGCGCGGGGCGGGGTGCGGTGCAGCGGAATGGACGACCCATGAGAACCCCCTGCGGCGCAGACGAGCTCGGGGACGCGGTCGAGCCTTTCTTCGTAGACGTCATCGACGAGACGGTAGCGCAGGAGCTCGTTCGCCGCGATGAGTGTAGCCCGAGCCTCCATGGGTGCGCGGAGTGCGCGAGACGAAGAACCAGCTGGTGTGAGCGAGGGAGTTGCAGTGCAGCCGTCTTACCGCACGGACGAATGCTGGGACGATGCTTGCTGCTCGTCCCCCGCCGGGCCGGTGGCGGCGTTGACGGCAGGTGAGGGGGAACGGCGAGGATGCCCACCGACAGGGGGCGTCTAGGCGATGCGGGCAGCGAGCGCGGTCCGGCGCTCGGCGCGGGCCCGACGAGCATCAGACATGGGCGTGATGGTCGGAGGAGAACAGGGCGGTGGAAGACGAATCCCGGCGTACCCCTACCTGGCGCGCCAAATGTCGGATTTCGGGTTCCGGCAGACCCTTGAGGTTCGAACACTGGGGTGCGCGCGGAGATTTCGCCTCCTACCTACCTGCACTCCTCCGCCTTACTAGGATCTAAACAAAGGAAAGAACAATACAAGAGACACAGGGTTTATACTGGTTCGGGCCACCGTTGTGGTGTAATACCCTACTCCAGTGTGTGGTGTGGTGGATTGCCTCTTGGGCTGATGATGATGAACAATACAAGGAAGAACAACCTCGCGAGGGTCTGCTCTTGGCTGGGGCGATGAACTGCTGGGAGGAGCTCAGTCACCCCTCTCTCTCTCTCTACCTGACCTTCTCTATCTTTCCAACTCTCTGGCCAGCTCTTTCTTCCCTAGCCTCTAGCCTCTCTCTCCTTCTGTCTTTTTTTTCTACCTGTGGGTGGCTGGTCCTATTTATAGAGGCCCTGGTCCTCTTCCCAAATATCAAGCGGGAAGGGAGCCAACAATGGCGGGCTAATTTGAAGGGGGACAGCTAGTATCAACTATCCTAACAAAAGTAGTCTTCGCCTGCGCAAAGCTCTGGTGATGACGCCGTCTTGGGCTCCACGGTGACCTCCGTCTCGTAGTCCTCCTGGTCTTCGTCTCGTTGCACCGAAATGGCAACCTTTGCCTGATGCCTCGGTACTCCGTGGCTGTGCTTGCCCCCTTTGCACCAAAGAGGAAGGGAGGACGCTGCGCGGGCTGGCACCCGCCTGGCGCCCCCGGTCGTCATGGCTTGCGTCACGGGCACCTCGTGAGGTACCCCGCCTTGATCTCTCCGCCTCCTCATGAGCCAGCCTGACGAGGCCGCGCCTGAGGAAGCTCCGCATCGTCCGCCCCGCGAGGCTTGGCCCCTCGCGAGGGTCTTGGGTTTGTGTTGGTGAAGCTGGGCCGCGCTGGGCCCCCCTTTGAGCCACGCCGCAGGCCGCAGGGAGGCAAGTCTGTGGACCCCCGTTCCCAGAACGCCGACAGTAGATCACTAATGTGCACAAGTAACGTTGCCGGCAATACTCAAATGGCTAGTCTCGATAGGCAAGTGACGCAAAATGGGCTAGGGGTTATCAATGCAATGGCAAGGGAATATACAATGGAGGGATACCACGATACCAAGATGATATAGAGGTTACCGTCCGCGGTGATGATGAGTGGCGGTGATCTTCATGGAGATACCTGTAACGCCCTCGATGCGGCTATATCTCACACGTGTCGAAGCACGACTTAGAGGCATAACCGCATTGAAAGCAATGTCGCAAGAGAGGTAATCTTCACACAACCCATGTAATACATTAAGGGAAAGAGATACATAGTTGGCTTACAATCGCCACTTCACACAATACATGAGTAAAGCATTACATCATACAGATACAATCAAGATCCGACTACGGAACCAAAATAAAAGAAGAACCCCAAATACGACAAAGGCCCCCGATCGACCCCAACTGGGCTCCACTACTGATCAACTAACACGAAACCACATAACGGACAAGATCTTCATCGAGCTCCTCCTTGAGCTTGGTTGCGTCACCTGCTCGATAACATAGGCACCTGCAAACTGGTTTGGAAGTATCTGTGAGCCACAGGGACTCAGCAATCTCGCACCCGCGAGATCAAGACTATTTAAGCTTATAGGAAGGCTGGAGTAATGAGGTGGAGCTGCAGCAAGCGACTAGCATATATGGTGGCTAACATACGCAAATGAGAGCGAGAAGAGAAGGCGAAGCACGGTCGATAAAAGTATGATCAAGAAGTGATCCTGGACTACCTACGTCAAGCATAACTCCAACAACCGTGTTCACTTCCCGGACTCTGCCGGAAAGAGACCATCACGGTTACACACGCAGTTGATGTATTTTAATTAAGGTCAAGTTCAGGTTTTCTACAACCGGACGTTAACAAATTCCCATCTGCCCATAACCACGGGCACGACTTTCGAAATATCAAATCCCTGCAGGGGTGTCCCAACTTAGCCCATGACAAGCTCTCACGGTCAACGAAGGAATAGACCTCCACCCGAGACACTCCGATCAGACTCGGTATCCCGGTACAACAAGACATTTCGACAGGGTAAAACTAAACCAGCAACACCGCCCGAATGTGCCGACAAATCCCAATAGGAGCTGCACATATCTCTTTCTCAGGGCACACTCAGATGAGCGCTCCGTACAACTAAAACCAAACCTCGAGTTGCCCCGAGGGGGCGCTGCACAGGACTCTAGTTCGGACCAACACTCAGAGGAGCACTGGCCCGGGGGGGTAAAATAAAGATGACCCTCGGGCTGGCCGACCCAAGGGAAAGAAAAGGCTAGGTGGCGAATGGTAAAACCAATGTTGGGCATTGCTGGAAGAGCTTTACTTAAGGCGAACTGTCAAGGGGTTCCCATTATAGCCCAACCACGTAAGGGACGCAAAATCCGGGAACATAACACCGATATGACGGAAACTAGGGCGGCAAGAGTGGAACAAAACACCAGGCATAAGGCCGAGCCTTCCACCCTTTACCAAGTATATAGATGCATTAATTAAGTAAGATATATTGTGATATCCCAACAAGTAAACAATGTTCCAACAAGGAACGAACTCCATGTTCCAACAAGGAACAAACTTCAATCTTCACCTGCAACTAACAACGCTATAAGAGGGGCTGAGCAAAGCGGTAACATAGCCAATCAACGGTTTGCTGGGACATGGTGGGTTAGAGGTTTGACATGGCAATTGGGAGGCTGACAAGCAAAAGGTAGGTATCGTAGCATTGGCATAGCAAAGAGCGAGCAAACTAGCATAGCAAAGATAGTAGTGATTTCGAGGGTATGATCATCTTGCCTGAAATCCCGCAAGGAAGAAGAACGAGTCCATGAAGAAGACAAACGGACGTAGACGAACGAATCCTCACAACTCCGGAACGAAACCGAAGCTAACGAGAGAAGCAACCCGGAAAGAAACAAACAACATAGTAAACACACAAGCATAAACAGGTCATGATGCACAAACAAGTATGATGCATGTCCGGATTAAAGAGGCATGGCATGGCAAAATGCACAATCAATCCTACAAATTAAATGGAGCTCAATATGCATCGGGATGCATATTGACAAAACACCACGTCGATTATTTAGTTCTCTCTCGTTTATGCTACCCAACAATATTAACTGTTGTTAAACATGGCAAGAGGTGAAGCATAACATAAACTATACCATCTAAACAATTTAAATGGGGCCGGATATAAAAAACAACAAATCCGGTA
This sequence comes from Triticum dicoccoides, assembly GCF_002162155.2. Lineage (NCBI taxonomy): Eukaryota > Viridiplantae > Streptophyta > Magnoliopsida > Poales > Poaceae > Triticum > Triticum dicoccoides. The sequence goes on along the minus strand of NC_041390.1, from coordinate 300,678,154 downwards.
AATCCCCATATGCATTTAGCAATTTAAAGCAAGCAACAATTTTAAACATTTTAAATGTTGTTATCATGATGCGGATGACATATACAAGTTTTATGCAATTTTAAGAAAAGTTGACAAGAGCAAATTAAGAAGCATTTGTCATCATGGCGGAAAGAAAGGGTGCCAGGGCGACGATAACGGAAACGGCGCCACGGCAACGTTCTGGTTCCGGAAACTCGATTGAGATGCCGGTGGAAAAGAACAAGTGTGACGGAAGCGTGTCATGTGATGAACGGCGGGGTGCTCCCGGATACCGGGTTCCCACAAGATGGTGGCATGGCAACGAGGTGAAACATGCACGCGACAATTCGGACACGGTGCAAACATAAGCATCTCATACAACACACATGCATTCGTTCATGGGCGGTCGTCTCAGGGTTATACCTTTGAAGCGTGCATTATCGGAACGGATCGAGTTCGGTGGTAGGGGTACACTTGTCGAAGGGGAAGTAGTTGTTCACGGGTCGTCGTGGGAAGTAGAGGAAGTAGTCGTTCAAGCATCCGATGGTAATGGTACTCGGTCGTTTCGAAGAGGTACTTGGGGTCATTCGAACTTGCCGATCTCGTCATCTCGAAGGGGTACTTGACGTTCTTAGCGATCCCGAAGACGAGGTAGAGGTACACTTGTTGTAGGGGTACTCGTCGGATCCACGGCGACGGTAGAGGTACAAATGTTCTTGCGGTACTTGTCGGTCCAGTCTTGGTGTAGATGTACATCGCAAATGTAGTGGTACTCGCGGACTTCGGCGCCGGTAGTCGTACACATGTCGTAGAGGAACTTGGTCTTGCGAAGAGGTACTTGACGGTAGTGGTACTTGACGCAAAACGCACTATCTGTAGAGGTACACGACTCGCAGCCATCCAGGGTCGTGGTACTGGTACTTGACGTCCATGGAAAATTAGCAGCGGAGGTCAGCGGGAGCTGGGCCGGAGGAGCTGGCGAAGCTGGACCTTGGCGAGGCCGGGGCCGGAGGAGCTGGCGAAGCTGGACCTTGGCGAGGCCGGCATCGGACCGCGTGGTCCCTGGGTAAGCAGCCAGGGCGAGAACGCAGCCCAGGCGCGGTCGAGGCGGGCGTCCTCGTGACGCTCCTGATCCTGCTCGATGGAGAGGGCTGCGGGGGCGGCGCCTAGAGGTGTAGGGAAGCGACGGCTTGGACGAGGAAGCAGAGCAGCGCTGTGACTTGATGCGGCTCCGGTGAGAGAAGAACACAGTAGGAGGCGGCGATGGCTTGAGGCGCGATGCAAGGGCGACGACCACGGGACTTGCAGCGGCATCGGCGGGAACTTGGCGCGGCGGCATCGGCACGATGCAGAAGGGGCCCGAGCGAAGCTGCTCCATGGCGAGGCGACGGCGCCATGGGGATCGGGCTGTAAGGCCATGGCGAAGGAGAGGCGAGCTCCTGGCGCTGGCTGCGGGGTGCTATGCGGGTGTGTGTGTGTGTGCGCGGCGGCGGTAGGAAACAGAGGAGGAGAGGGATCGAGGGAGGAGCGAGACGAGGGAGAGATCGATGTGCGGGGCTTCTCCCTGGCGGCGGTGGACGAACGAGGGAGTGAGGGGAGAAGCGAGGGGATCGGGCTAGGTTAGAGGGGGGCGCCTGCTGGGCCTGGGAGGCCGGCCCAGTGGAGAGAAAAAAATGGCAGAGGCCTGGTGGGCTGACAAAGGGTCTAGCTGGGCTGCAGGAGGCCGACTGGGCTTGCTCCTCTCTCCCCCTTAATCTTATTTTCTTTAGCAGAAAACAAATTAGAGAGAAGAAAAAAAGAAAGAGAGGGTTAACGAAAGAATTTGCGCACGGGGGTAATTTTCCCGGACTCGCAGAAATATGCTCGTTCCAAGAAAAATAGAAAGGCCAAGATCGAACGATAAGAATGCAAACTCATTTGAATTTAATTCAAATGGGTTTGAACTAGGACTTGATGAAAGGAAGGTCCAAAAATGTTCGGATTTTGGTGGAGCTCCGGAAAATGATGAAATAATTTATGGGCAAGGTTGGAGACCAAACTTGAAGCAGAAAAGGAACGAAATTATTTGTAAGTGTGTTTTGGTGATTCCAAAAAAATAGTGGAATATTTAATAATATAGCTCCCTAAATATCGGGAGGGTATGTTATAAAGAGAAGTCACCATGTGAGTCCCTCGATTTAAATGGATCGAAAAATCCATACAATTTATTTAGTTGAGGTTTTAAAAATTAATGATATGATGGCATGATGACATGATGCAATGCACATGATGCAAGGATGAATGCAACAATTAAAACAAACCACACGACGAAACTCGGAATAGCTGGAAGTCTTCTGGAGCGTCAGTCTCGGGGCGTTACAACACTCCACCACTACGAGAGGATCTCGTCCCGAGATCTAGAATGGCACCGGAGGGAAAACGGAAGAGAAAGAGAAGCGGTAAAGCTAAGTTTCTTCTTTGACAAACGAGTGAAACCAAGAACCTTGCGAGGTTGAACAAATTCGAGAAAAGAATACAACGAAGGTGAACTAGGTCGAAAACGCTCCGTTAGAAATGAGGGACAAAGAGCATTGCGAAAACCTTGAGGTTGAAGGGAAGATAAATATAGAAAAACACACCGGTTAAGGAAGGGGATCAAGGAAGACCAAATTCGAACAGCACTCCGGTTGAAAAGTGATACAAGACTAGATAAGATGAAAAGAACTTGAGCAGAGGACATGACACTCTGGTTAAATGGATAAGCACGAAAAGAACATGATCTTTGACAAACGAGATGATGGGTTGAAAAGAGCAACATCACAATGACTCCGGAACGAAGGGAAACAAGATCTTGAGAGATCACGGATACAACAAATGCTAGAATGGAGTTGTTTAAAACCAACAACGAAAAGAATAAGCTTGATATGGTCTTATGAAATACATCTCAAATTATGAGGTGACAACCTGCCACTCACGGGAAAAGGATTGGATTGATATCAACAAGGAGACGAGAACTTATTTTGCCGGGAGGATAAATGAAGAACTTGGGTCATTTATAAGCACCATAGATAGCAACAACCCTTAGGGAAGGCTTTAGGTGGAATATAACCCAAGATAAATCCAACGAATAGGTTGATGGATTTAAAATATCTCATACTTGATAACTTGTGAATCACGAAACATGAACTCAAATTATGAAGAATGGCATGATACCACCTCCAAAGATACGGAAGAAAGAATTGCACTCCGGATTGCAAGAAGAAGAATACTTGAGTTTCTTAGAAAAGAATCTCGATGAACACTTTGAGAAGGGAATTAAATCCTTGATGAACCATCATGTCGAACCTCCATGAAGAACTCCGGTAAACAAAAGGAATGAAAAGAAAGAGAATTGAAAACACAAGGTGAATCCTTGCAATGATTTAGATGGATCTCCGTGATAATTAGAGCTTGGAACTCCGGGAAAAAGAGAAGATGAAACAAATGAAACCGAGAATTTTAAGGGCCTCCGGAATAAAGAATTAATCACTTGGATGAACAAGAATAAGAATTATGTTATGCTTATCCTTCACCAATTAAATTGATGACAATCAACGGATTTGGCATACTACTTATTCTTGTAGAAAAGATTAAGAGAGATATAACATAAACTTGAGAAGGTCTTCAACGAACCACCGGTAGGATTGGAACAACAAATGAATTGATATGATAAGAAAGAAGAAAAAATCTTGAACGAACCATCGTACGAATTGACAATGAATTAAGGGAAGACAAAGAAACACCGGGAAGAATGGAGAAATGAACGAAGATACATGAGACAATCTAGATACATGAGAACGAAGAGAGCACGAGCCGATTAAAGATCACTTGAACAAGGCACCGGTAAGATCGGAGAATGATAACTGCAAACTGAGAATGAATAAATCTTCGATGATGAGCTCCGGATATTCAAACTGAGAAGACTCTTGAATATCTCCTGATGGGTGAAAAAGATTCTCACAATCGAAAACAATTATGAGAGGATGGCAACAAGCTAGCACCATGAATCTTGAAGAGAATAGAGCAAGATTAAAGAGAAACTCTTCTTCGGTCTTCAAATGATGAGAATGACGACGAGAAACACCACCAAGAATTATTGAGGCACACCGGAAGAATCAAAAGCGAAGAGGTTGAGCCAACTATGAAAAGAATTTGAAAGATCTTGGAGAAAAAGCATTTGACTGATGATAACTCATTCTTACGTCAAACTTGGAGAAGAATTTAGGATAGCTCTGGGAAAATAGAAGAGTCAGGTAAGATCCTGGGAAAAAACCTGTGGGTTAGGGCCCACTCAAAAGAACACCGTTGAAAAGATTTAAAAGAGATGTTGCACCGGTTGAATTAAATGACTTGAATGAGATACCAATCTCGAAAGAGCTTGAACGAATGCAGAGTGGAAACACGAATCTTCGAGATATCTTGAGCACTCCGGAACAATAGAATAGCGAGAAATGAATAAATATGAGGAGCACCGTCAAGAGAAGGTATTTGAGACGAGAAAAAGGGGATATAATCGACAAATCTTGACTTGAATCCACCGGAGAAGAGAAAGGAATGAGGAATGACGAACTTGAAGTTCCATTAGAATCTTCATGAGAATCACCGGATAAGAACATTGACGGAAAAGAATGGAGAAACTTCCCATCAATAAAATGGATACTTGAAGAAGAAATCTTAGTCCTTGAAGAAAAACAAAAGGGAGGGAGGGTGGGAAAAACAAAGGCAACTTGGAGACGGATGAAACAAACAGCGTTGAGAAGAAGTGATACTTGATCTTGTGAATGTTGAAATGATCGGAACCACTTGGAGAGAAAACACGCCGGTTGAAAAGGATTAACATAACAACATCAATGATCATGAAGGATTGGTATTTACATCGGAGTATGAGAACACCATTTAAGAAAGGTATGGAATCAACACTTGACACTGAAGCAACTCGAATACCACAACTCAAAACAAAAACAAAGGGTTGGCTTGCAGAATAAGCCGGAACAAACATATGATAGAGATTTCGTCCGAAGTTTTCGTGGTGGGGCCTACACGGGCTCGATCGTACAGCACCATCATGTACAAGGCAGTGCACATGACATACGAAGCGTCCCCGAGTCAGCATAGCCAAGGACTCTTTAAGACACAACGAGACCACTGTAAAAACGACCGTGAATAGGTGGACCACTAGACGTCGAACCCCAATTTCATATCATACATCTGTTGGAAAGATATCCTAAGAGCTACTTGAATTCCCACCTATGAAACTCCCGAAATTTTCCGGTTATGCAATCAGGTGTTGGGGATACAGGGGAAGCATAATATCTCACCCAAAACTAGCAAATCCTACATCCAGCTGTATCCATCCTTCAACACATAACCAAGAAACCTTCGGAAATCGTCTACCTCAACCTTCGAAAATCATCCGTTATACAAGTTATGGCGATACTCCCGAACTCCCGCCCCAGTACTGGGTGGCGTCGAGGTTATCTCACCAACGAACTGCATAAGAGAGATTTTCGATGTCGGCGTACTAAACTCAGGTATTCCAGAACTGCAACGATAAAATTGTGACGACAACACCTCGGAGCTCAACTCCCCGGGACACTGCCACAACCCCTAAAGACAGGAGGCACCAAGAACAATGTTCTCGTCACAAAACCATCGGAACGATTCCAAGATACCCGCGTGATCCTAAAATAAAAATTTTAGTGAAATTTGAGAAGAGAAGAGTCAAAACTCTACGTCAGGATGCCTTACCAGAGTGATGAGGAGGCTGGGAAGTAAAAAGAATTCCTAACTCTCCGATATATATAATCCTAAATGACTCAAAACATTTTTCTAGACACAACTCGGCTGCTAAAAACGATCAAGCAATGGGGCTCCTAAGGTCGGGGAAGGCTCTGATACCAACTTGTAACGCCCTCGATGCGGCTATATCTCCCACGTGTCGAAGCACGACTTAGAGGCATAACCGCATTGAAAGCAATGTCGCAAGAGAGGTAATCTTCACACAACCCATGTAATACATTAAGGGAAAGAGATACATAGTTGGCTTACAATCGCCACTTCACACAATACATGAGTAAAGCATTACATCATACAGATACAATCAAGATCCGACTACGGAACCAAAATAAAAGAAGAACCCCAAATGCGACAAAGGCCCCCGATCGACCCCAACTGGGCTCCACTACTGATCAACTAACATGAAACCACATAACGGACAAGATCTTCATCGAGCTCCTCCTTGAGCTTGGTTGCGTCACCTGCTCGATAACATAGGCACCTGCAAACTGGTTTGGAAGTATCTGTGAGCCACAGGGACTCAGCAATCTCGCACCCGCGAGATCAAGACTATTTAAGCTTATAGGAAGGCTGGAGTAATGAGGTGGAGCTGCAGCAAGCGACTAGCATATATGGTGGCTAACATACGCAAATGAGAGCGAGAAGAGAAGGCGAAGCACGGTCGATAAAAGTATGATCAAGAAGTGATCCTGGACTACCTACGTCAAGCATAACTCCAACAACCGTGTTCACTTCCCGGACTCTGCCGGAAAGAGACCATCACGGTTACACACGCAGTTGATGTATTTTAATTAAGGTCAAGTTCAGGTTTTCTATAACCGGACGTTAACAAATTCCCATCTGCCCATAACCGCGGGCACGACTTTCGAAAGATCAAATCCCTGCAGGGGTGTCCCAACTTAGCCCATGACAAGCTCTCACGGTCAACGAAGGAATAGACCTCCACCCGAGACACTCCGATCAGACTCGGTATCCCGGTACAACAAGACATTTCGACAGGGTAAAACTAAACCAGCAACACCGCCCGAATGTGCCGACAAATCCCAATAGGAGCTGCACATATCTCTTTCTCAGGGCACACTCAGATGAGCGCTCCGTACAACTAAAACCAAACCTCGAGTTGCCCCGAGGGGGCGCTGCACAGGACTCTAGTTCGAACCAACACTCAGAGGAGCACTGGCCCGGGGGGGTAAAATAAAGATGACCCTCGGGCTGGCCGACCCAAGGGAAAGAAAAGGCTAGGTGGCGAATGGTAAAACCAATGTTGGGCATTGCTGGAAGAGCTTTACTTAAGGCGAACTGTCAAGGGGTTCCCATTATAGCCCAACCACGTAAGGGACGCAAAATCCGGGAACATAACACCGATATGACGGAAACTAGGGCGGCAAGAGTGGAACAAAACACCAGGCATAAGGCCGAGCCTTCCACCCTTTACCAAGTATATAGATGCATTAATTAAGTAAGATATATTGTGATATCCCAACAAGTAAACAATGTTCCAACAAGGAACGAACTCCATGTTCCAACAAGGAACAAACTTCAATCTTCACCTGCAACTAACAACGCTATAAGAGGGGCTGAGCAAAGCGGTAACATAGCCAATCAACGGTTTGCTGGGACATGGTGGGTTAGAGGTTTGACATGGCAATTGGGAGGCTGACAAGCAAAAGGTAGGTATCGTAGCATTGGCATAGCAAAGAGCGAGCAAACTAGCATAGCAAAGATAGTAGTGATTTCGAGGGTATGATCATCTTGCCTGAAATCCCGCAAGGAAGAAGAACGAGTCCATGAAGAAGACAAACGGACGTAGACGAACGAATCCTCACAACTCCGGAACGAAACCGAAGCTAACGAGAGAAGCAACCCGGAAAGAAACAAACAACATAGTAAACACACAAGCATAAACAGGTCATGATGCACAAACAAGTATGATGCATGTCCGGATTAAAGAGGCATGGCATGGCAAAATGCACAATCAATCCTACAAATTAAATGGAGCTCAATATGCATCGGGATGCATATTGACAAAACACCACGTCGATTATTTAGTTCTCTCTCGTTTATGCTACCCAACAATATTAACTGTTGTTAAACATGGCAAGAGGTGAAGCATAACATAAACTATACCATCTAAACAATTTAAATGGGGCCGGATATAAAAAACAACAAATCCGGTAAATCCCCATATGCATTTAGCAATTTAAAGCAAGCAACAATTTTAAACATTTTAAATGTTGTTATCATGATGCGGATGACATATACAAGTTTTATGCAATTTTAAGAAAAGTTGACAAGAGCAAATTAAGAAGCATTTGTCATCATGGCGGAAAGAAAGGGTGCCAGGGCGACGATAACGGAAACGGCGCCACGGCAACGTTCTGGTTCCGGAAACTCGATTGAGATGCCGGTGGAAAAGAACAAGTGTGACGGAAGCGTGTCATGTGATGAACGGCGGGGTGCTCCCGGATACCGGGTTCCCACAAGATGGTGGCATGGCAACGAGGTGAAACATGCACGCGACAATTCGGACACGGTGCAAACATAAGCATCTCATACAACACACATGCATTCATTCATGGGCGGTCGTCTCAGGGTTATACCTTTGAAGCGTGCATTATCGGAACGGATCGAGTTCGGTGGTAGGGGTACACTTGTCGAAGGGGAAGTAGTTGTTCACGGGTCGTCGTGGGAAGTAGAGGAAGTAGTCGTTCAAGCATCCGATGGTAATGGTACTCGGTCGTTTCGAAGAGGTACTTGGGGTCATTCGAACTTGCCGATCTCGTCATCTCGAAGGGGTACTTGACGTTCTTAGCGATCCCGAAGACGAGGTAGAGGTACACTTGTTGTAGGGGTACTCGTCGGATCCACGGCGACGGTAGAGGTACAAATGTTCTTGCGGTACTTGTCGGTCCAGTCTTGGTGTAGATGTACATCGCAAATGTAGTGGTACTCGCGGACTTCGGCGCCGGTAGTCGTACACATGTCATAGAGGAACTTGGTCTTGCAAAGAGGTACTTGACGGTAGTGGTACTTGACGCAGAACGCACTATCTGTAGAGGTACACGACTCGCAGCCATCCAGGGTCGTGGTACTGGTACTTGACGTCCATGGAAAATTAGCAGCGGAGGTCAGCGGGAGCTGGGCCGGAGGAGCTGGCGAAGCTGGACCTTGGCGAGGCCGGGGCCGGAGGAGCTGGCGAAGCTGGACCTTGGCGAGGCCGGCATCGGACCGCGTGGTCCCTGGGTAAGCAGCCAGGGCGAGAACGCAGCCCAGGCGCGGTCGAGGTGGGCGTCCTCGTGACGCTCCTGATCCTGCTCGATGGAGAGGGCTGCGGGGGCGGCGCCTAGAGGTGTAGGGAAGCGACGGCTTGGACGAGGAAGCAGAGCAGCGCTGTGACTTGATGCGGCTCCGGTGAGAGAAGAACACAGTAGGAGGCGGCGATGGCTTGAGGCGCGATGCAAGGGCGACGACCACGGGACTTGCAGCGGCATCGGCGGGAACTTGGCGCGGCGGCATCGGCACGATGCAGAAGGGGCCCGAGCGAAGCTGCTCCATGGCGAGGCGACGGCGCCATGGGGATCGGGCTGTGAGGCCATGGCGAAGGAGAGGCGAGCTCCTGGCGCTGGCTGCGGGGTGCTATGCGGGTGTGTGTGTGTGCGCGGCGGCGGTAGGAAACAGAGGAGGAGAGGGATCGAGGGAGGAGCGAGACAAGGGAGAGATCGATGTGCGGGGCTTCTCCCTGGCGGCGGTGGACGAACGAGGGAGTGAGGGGAGAAGCGAGGGGATCGGGCTAGGTTAGAGGGGGGCGCCTGCTGGGCCTGGGAGGCCGGCCCAGTGGAGAGAAAAAAATGGCAGAGGCCTGGTGGGCTGACAAAGGGTCTAGCTGGGCTGCAGGAGGCCGACTGGGCTTGCTCCTCTCTCCCCCTTAATCTTATTTTCTTTAGCAGAAAACAAATTAGAGAGAAGAAAAAAAGAAAGAGAGGGTTAACGAAAGAATTTGCGCACGGGGGTAATTTTCCCGGACTCGCAGAAATATGCTCGTTCCAAGAAAAATAGAAAGGCCAAGATCGAACGATAAGAATTCAAACTCATTTGAATTTAATTCAAATGGGTTTGAACTAGGACTTGATGAAAGGAAGGTCCAAAAATGTTCGGATTTTGGTGGAGCTCCGGAAAATGATGAAATAATTTATGGGCAAGGTTGGAGACCAAACTTGAAGCAGAAAAGGAACGAAATTATTTGTAAGTGTGTTTTGGTGATTCCAAAAAAATAGTGGAATATTTAATAATATAGCTCCCTAAATATCGGGAGGGTATGTTATAAAGAGAAGTCACCATGTGAGTCCCTCGATTTAAATGGATCAAAAAATCCATACAATTTATTTAGTTGAGGTTTTAAAAATTAATGATATGATGGCATGATGACATGATGCAATGCACATGATGCAAGGATGAATGCAACAATTACAACAAACCACACGACGAAACTCGGAATAGCTGGAAGTCTTCTGGAGCGTCAGTCTCGGGGCGTTACAATACCAAGATGATGGAGACTCGTCCCTAAGTAGCTGAAACACCTTAGGAAACGGAAAAACCGCCAACTCAAAATCTCAAATGTCAAATGTCAAATGGTTGTAGCGGGAATGCGGTGGTGGTTGCGGAAGCTCAATGGGATTGCAGAAATGCAATGATAGGTTTTGAGACGCAATGCGGAAGTGGAGGGTAAGGTGGTGGACTATACACGGTGTCGAAGTTGGAAGCACGGCCCCTAAGTAGCCGAAACACCTTAGGAGACACAAACCACAACGCAAACAAGCTCAATCAAAATTGGGTTAAGTTGGGTTGGCGGAAGTGTATGGTGGGCAAGCCTATGCGGAAGTTATGGTGCTGGTTGATGAAGGAGCAATCGTCCCTAAGTAGCGGAAACACCTTAGGAGATTCAAATCACAACTCAAACAACCTCAAATGCTATAAGGAACAAAATTGGTTAGGTTGCGTAAGGCTATGGTGGTTTTGCAAAAGTTAAGGTGGAAGCCCTAGGCAAAAATGCCAAAGTGACAAAACTTTGATGGAGTCAAATGGTGTTGAAACCTATCTAGATCGATAGAGGATGTCAATAGCTACTCAGCGAGCTAAAGAACGCAAAAATCGGACTCGGAATGTGAAATTGACGGTCAAAACGGTGAAACACGGGAGGCTGATGCTCCAGGAGTGGGACATCCGGGGTCACGGTCCGATATCCGGGACCTGATGTCCAGAACCGCGCGCGAAAATGCACTCCATGAGTCGGATGTCTGGCTTGGGGCCCGGATGTCTGGCCCGACGATTCCAGATCTCGTTTGGGGCGGAAATTTTCGAATTGGGGAGGGGATTGATGATTCGAAGGGCAAAATTGATGAGATTTCGTGGATGGAGGGTGGGGAAACTTGGGGAGATCCTAGATCCACTCGAAACCAAGAAAATCCATGGATCAAAATCAACAAAACATCATCAAACCAACAACTCACAAAAAAAATTGGGGGCTATTTTGTGGGGAATTTTCGAATTTAGGACGAAATCAACAAAACTAGGCTAGAATACACAACGGGGAGGCTTCGAAATCATGATCAACGTGGCTGATGATACCAAGATGATATCATGCGACAAGCTGGCTCTGATCCAAGATGATGTAGGGTAGAACCCTAGATGGCCGATATTTCACGAAAGGAGTAGTTCCCGCGATGAACATGAAGAACACGAGGGGAAACACGAGAGAATCACTCAGACCAACAAGAACGATCACACATGTGCTAGATCCTCGAAACACAAAGAGAGATACACAATCCAACGTCAACAAAGGACGATACAAGAGGTAACCGGTTCTTCTCCATGAGGAGGTCTTGATGGTCTTCTCCGTGAGGAGGTCTTGAATCCAACGTGGATCTTGTCCGTAGAGGGGCCGCGATCTCTCTCGTGGAGTAGATACGATGTGGATGAGCGAGGCTCTATCTCTAATATGAGCTATCACAACACTAACCCTAACTAGGAGGAGGAGGGGGTCTATATATAGTGTTAGCCCGCGAAGGGGTACGTGAGAGGGGGATACATGGGCCCTTGGCCCGTTCACTGTGCGCAGACAGGCGCGGATGTCCGGGCTGGGGGCCAGATGTCCGGGGCTTCGCAAAGGGCCAGATGTCCGGACTGGGAGGACGGATGTCCGGGCTGGCCTAGATCCTCCAGTTGCATTCGGTGATGGAGGGGCCGGATTTCCGGGGCAGGGGCCGGATGTCCGGGACTTTGGGATGAGCCGGATGTTCGGGGTGATGTCCGGATGTCTGGGCTGTGCTGGTCCTTTCTGGTGTTCTTTGGATAGCCGATGCCGGATTTCCGGGGCAAGGGCCGGATGTCCGGCCGCTGTAGCAGCTGACTCATCTTCCTTCTCCTTCCTTCGCTTCCGCGCATGCTTGGCCTTGGTCCTTGGGCTCTCCATTGTCTCCTCGGGTGTACCTGAGTATGCACAAGGTCCGTGCTTGAAGTAGCATCCATGTCTTACACGCAGAAAGGGAAGATTCGTGAAGCAGCGAGTTCACCTTAGGTCCAATGGCGTATGCTCGAGTGTATGTGGGGATGATCGTAGGATGCTCCGCATCAACTTGTTTGTACCCTTGGCGGACTGAATGCACCTAAGGACAAGGTCACCTTCCTCAATACAAGAGGCATGAACCCTGCAGCCATGATAGCGATGCAGGCCTTGCTGATAGCGTGCAGCATGCGTAGCAGCACAGAGACGGTTCTCCTCGAGTAGCACATCATCGTCACGTGGGTGCTGATCTTCCGCAACTTCATCATAGGCAAGCACTCGAGGCGACCCGTAAATGAGTTCCGTGGGGATAACCGCTTCTGCCTCGTAGACCAGGAGAAGGGAGTCTTCCTGGTAGCTCGGTTTGGTGTCGTTCTGAGGGACCATAGAACTACCGACAGCTCCTCGACCCACCGCCTGTCGTGCTTCTATAGCGTATCAAAAGTCCTCGTCTTGAATCCATGCAGCACTTCAGTGTTTGCCCTCTTAGCTTGTCCACTGCTCTGGGGTGTGCCACAGAGGCAAATGAGATCTTTCATCTGAGGGCGTGAACATGTTGCATGAAGGCACGACTCTTGAACTTGGTGCCGTTATCGGTAATGATCCTTGCCGGAACTAGAAAACAACACACCAGTTCTTTCAAGAACTAGATAGCTGACTAAGCAGTCACCACTCTCACAGCAGTCACTTCCGACCACTTTGTAAAATTCTCGATAGCAACGAACAAGAATTCAAATCCCCCAATTGCTCGGGGGAAGGGGCCGAGGATATCGATCCCCCAGACCGAAAATGGCCATGATAGAGGGATTGTTTGAAGAGCTTTGGCAGACAGGTGGGTTTTCTTGGAATGGAACTTGCAGGCTTCACATTTGGTGACTAGCTCGACCGCATCTTGGAGGGACGTGGGCCAATAGAATCCTTGCCGGAATACTTTCCCAACTAATACCCTTGATCCAATGTGGGAGCTGCACATGCCTTTGTGTATCTCAGCCCACAGTTCCTTTCCTTCCCGGCAGACGCACTTCAATTTCACACCGTTGGACCTCCTTCTGTACAGAGTGTCATCGAAAAACTGATACATACTGGCCCTCTGGGCTACTTTTCAGCTTCATCTTGGTTGCCGGGAAGTGGACAATGTGCCTTGCCCAAGTTGGAGCCTGGGGCTCGGCAACGACTAGCAGCACCTCCTCTGCTGTTGGAGCATAAGCCTCGTTCGTGGGGTCCATGGGCCTGGCTGTAGGGTGTGGTCCGGCAGGCTGTGAAGAGTTGTTACAGGCAGGGTCTCTGCCAGGAGCAGACGGCTCTACCAGGAGAGGCTTACTGGAGTCCAACTTTCTCCTTTTTTGGGCCATTGTTACTGGGGATACGGAGGGCTGAGTGAGATGGAGAACAAAAGTCCTTGGTTCCACAGGAAGCTTCTGCGCAACATACTTTGATAGATGATCAGCTATGTTGTTTTCCGCATAGGGTACGTGCTCTGTTTGCAATCCGTCAAAGTGCTCCTCCAATCTCCTCACTTCCTCAACGTATGCCTCCATCAATGGACTTTGGTAATCCTTGTTGACTTGTATGACCACAAGCTGTGAATCTCCTCGAATGATCAGCTTCTTAATTCCCAATTCAGCTGCAATCCTGAGCCCGGCAAGGAGCCCTTCATACTCAACTTCAATGTTGGTTGCTTCTTTCAAATGCATTTGGACGACATACTTCAAGTGCTCCCCGGAGGGGGCGACAAGAAGCATGCCAACTCCAACACCTTGTATGGAAACGCACCATCAAAACACATAATCCATTCTTGGGGTAATTCCTTGCCGGGGATAACTGTCTCTGTCACTTCCTCATCAGGATTTGGCGTCCATTCTACAATTAACTCTGCCAATGCCATGCTCTGAATAGTTGATGTGCTCTCAAACCTGAAACCAAAAATGGATAACTCCAAAGCCCACTCCACTATTTTGCTGGTAGCCTCAGGGTTTTGGAGTATCCTCTGCAACGGGAAACGAGTGACAACCATCATCTCATGGGTTTGGAAGTAGTGGCATAGTTTCCTTGAGGCCATGATGAGACCAAAGATCAACTTTTGCATGCCAGAGTACCTCGATCTAGCCCCCAGTAACAGGAAGCTGACGAAGTACACTGGGCGCTGCACCACTTTCTTCCTTGCCACGTCCTCGGGGTTGCTCTCGTTGTTGTGCTCATTGTTATCATGATCCTTCTCTCACTCTGCCGGTCCTTGCTCACTCTCTACCTCATCCACTTCTCGCTGCGCTACCAAGGCTGCACTGACCACCTGGTTGGTTGGCGCTAAGTACAACATCAATGACTCCTGGGGTTTGGGAGCAACCAAGGTAGGCACAGAGGACAAGTAGGCCTTCAACTCTTGCAAAGCTGCATCTGCTTCTGGGGTCCACTTCATAGGCCCTGCCTTCTTCAAAATTTTGAAGGACGGCAGGGTGCGCTCAGCAGACATGGAGATGAATCTGCTTAGCGTGGCAACGCATCCTGTCAGACACCTCACATCCTTAACTGCCCTTGGTGCTTGGATCTGCTCGATGGCTTTGATTTTGTTGGGGTTGGCTTCGATCCCGTGATGGGACACCAAGAACCCACGTAACTTGCCGGAGGGAACACCAAGTGCACACTTCTCTGGGTTGAGCTTCAAATTGATCTTGCGCAGATTAGCAAACGTCTCCTCCAAATCATGAATAAGGGTGGATCTATCCTTGGTCTTGACCACAATGTCATCCATATAAGCTTCTATGTTCCTATGTAGCTATGGCTCAAAACCAATCTGGACTGCCCTTGCAAAAGTGGACCCGGTACTCTTTAATCTGAATGGCATGCGGACAAAATAGTACGTACCACAGGGGGTAATGAAGGACGTCTTCTCTTCATCTTCCTTGGACATGAAGATTTGGTGATACCGAGAATATGCATCCAGAAAGGAGAGCAAATCACAACCTGAAGTGGAATCCACAATCTGATCGATACACGGCAAGGGAAATGGATCCTTCAGGCAAACTTTTTTGAGATCTGTGAAATCTATGCAAAGCCTCCACTTCCCATTAGCCTTCCAGACTACCACTGGATTTGCCAACCACGTGGGATGCAACACTCCTCTGACCAAACCAGCTACCTCAAGTTTATTGATCTCTTCCATAATGAACTACTGCCTCTCCAAGGCCTGCTTCCGGACTTTCTGCTTAACAGGTCGAGCGTGTGGGTAGACAACAAGGTGGTGCTCGATTACCTCCCTGGGAACACCAGGGATATCAGATGGTTGCCAAGCAAACACATCGATATTCGCCCGTAGGAAGGCAATGAGCGCGCTTTCCTATTTCTCATCGAGGGTGGCGCTGATAGTGAAAGTGCCATCAACACCAGCCAGCCCTGCCGGGACCTTCTTCACTTGGGGTGCAGCGACCTTGGATATCTTGATGTTGGAACACTCCGACACGTCATCAATGGGTCATGTGCACTCGGAGGGGGCACCCTTCCCGGATTCTTTGTCAGAGTTCCTACAATATCTCTCTTTTCCTTTGCTTTCCTCAGTGGGAACCACTGCAGCCACTGCCTCTGCCGCGACCGTGTCCCAGTACAACTTGTCCACATAAATGACCGCATCCTTCTCATCTGATGGGATGGTGATGACTCCCAGTGGTCCAAGCATCTTCAAGGTGTTGTAGGCATAGTGGGATGCCGCCATGAATTTATCCAAGGTCAGGCGTCCAAGAATCCCATTGTATGGCAGGGGGAGATCGACCACATCAAACACAATCCTCTCAGTCCGGTAGTTTAGTTCTCCCCCAAATGTTACTGGCAACATGATCTTTCCCTTAGGATGGCTCCTTCCGGGATTAACTCCTTGAAACGTGCCGATAACCTCTAGCTCTTCCTTTGCTATCTGAAGCTTGCTGATAATTGCTGGGGAGATCAGATTCAACCCGGCCCCACCGTCCACCAACATCTTTGTGACCTTGAGGTTGCGAATTGTTGGGGACCAACAATGGCAAATACCCTAATGCGGTGGTACGGCTAGGTGATCCTCCTCGTCAAAGATGATGGGTGTACGGGGCCACTTGAGCTACTTTTGGGCCTCTAGCGCTGATTCAACGGCATTGACTTCTCGCGCCCACTGCTTAAGTTGGCGGTGGGAGGTGTGCAGATATGCACCTCCGTAAATGCATAGGGCGTTAGTGGCCTTCTGAAACTCTTGCTCACTAATTTCCTCTTCATCCCCTCCATCACTCTCATCATCACAAGCTTCCTTCTCTTGGCCTCTGGCGGTTTTTCCTTGGTTCTGAAAGGGTTTGCCGGGGCGGTTTACTTCACCACCTCGGCCCTTACCGCCAGCAAAATTCTGACCTTTTTCCTTGTCACGCTTCTCATACTCTGCTCTTTGTCTCTTGACAAGCTGCTCAACCCGATAACACTCTTGAAGGTCATGGCCCTTGGTCCGATGGATCTTGCAATACGGCCCATCACATTTCCCGGCTTTCTCAGCAGTCAGCGCATGCAGCAGCTTCCTTGCCGGGGGCCTCAGCTTTGGCCTTCTTGCCGGTACCAGGCATACCCGATCCTTCAATAGTCATCATTGCCTTATCCCTCCGCTTCTTAGTGCGCTTCTTGCTCTTCTTATGGTTGCTTGATTCATCATCATCTTCTGAATCAACATTGGTGCAATCTTCCTCTCTGGGCAACTTCCTTTCCTCCTCCATCCGAGCACACTTATCCACTATGGTGTAGAGCTCCTTCACAGTCTTGGGCAACCGCATGTTCATCTTGGAACGAATCCGGCAATTGCGCCCATTGGACTGGAAGGCAGCTATCGCAGATACCAGATGGATATTCGGGATGTGTCATGGAATTGTCATGGCAGATGTCCTAGCAAGAGTACTTAGTCGTAGGGCCATCGCAACTAGGAAGCTTAAAGGGGTTAATCGGGATAAAGTACATGAGAGGTTTTATACTAGTTCGGCCCCTTATGATGAAGGTAAAAGCCTACGTCTAGTTGTTTTGATATTGCTGGGGTTTCGATCACCAAGAGGCTAATCCGCCGGCTTGGTTATCAATCTCTTGTTTCTTGCCCTAAGCCGCCACCGGGTCGTCCCCTTATATACATGGGTTGACGCCTGACGGCCTACAGAGTCCTGGCCGACTCATAAAACATGTCCGACTCGGTGACTTTTTTACATGCCTTTCTTTACAAGTCTTTCCTTACACACGGCAGTTTAAAACATTGGGCCTTAAGCCGTCTCTGGGCTTAGGCCTTCTACAAGTCTTAATAACTATCACCTTGAATATTACTGGGCTCCTTTCATAACCCGCCGTTGGGGTTGACCCGGCCCCTACTGGGCGGGTCTTTTATCGGTTAGCTATATTCCCAACATTAGGCCCCAGGTTGAATTTGAACTTTGTTCTTTGTCAATCTTTAATACTTAAATGAAATCCATCTTTCTCTCTTCGCATAAATTTTTGAAACCCGCCATGACGTCATCTCTTGAAAACACGAAAAAACCACCATGATGTCATCTCTCAACGGATCTTTATCCTTTAATGCCTTTCGAGAATCGAGGTGTCCGTTTAGTTGGATAATCATTATTCGGGTCTTCCTCGATTTTCACGCCTGCCAGTTTTCTTACCCCCTTATATATAGGCTCGACCTGGTCTTTCTCATTCTTCCTTCTTCTTTGTCTCCTTCCTCTTGCAACCCCCGCCGCTGCTCGAGCTCTGTCGCCGTCAGAGAGCACCTCACCTCCGTCGACTTTGGCCGCTGCATCAACCGGAATCAGTCCAGAGAACGGCGACAACTCTCCGCGGAAGATTTGTGGCTGTAAGCATTTCCTTTCTTGCTCCTCAGATCTGCATCAGGGCTTTCTAGGTTTCTGCGTGTTCTTCGTAGTTCATCACAGTTTCTTCATAGTTCTTCCACTGCAGCCTCTTCTTGATCCAAAAAGAGATATATACTTGTGCGGTAGTTATTTTGTGCCTACTCTTGATACTAGTAGATCCCTTTTCCTGGTATAAAGGCTTCATTAGGCATCACGAACTCATATGTGCTAGACTTCTAGGTCTAGAATATTTTCCATTTTGAAGAGCCATTTGATCTAGATAATATCAAGCAATTAGGAAACTTGTTTGTCTCAACACTTAGCCGAACCTGTTTCTGGCATTTCTCAAATATCCGTAGTCATGGCGGCTTATTGCACCGGCTTACTTTTCCTTATATGACATTAGCCCTTAATCAAGCTGCCATTATTTATTTACGCCATCATTTAACTATTAATTTCACCATTGAATTGAGACGGCATGTTACTTTCTTTTTAGTTCACCTTTTGATCGTCATGCCGTCAGAAGCTCCGACCGTTTGCAACTGGGTTCCTACCACAGTAACCGAGGACAATCTGAAGGAATTCTTTGCCATAGGTTTTTTGCCAGGGAAGAATATTATGTCTTACCGTGCACCTGAACCGGAGGAGGAACGACCCAATCCCAAAGATGGTGAAGTCATTGTCTTTTCTGACCACATGAACCATGGCTTTTCACCACCTGGTTCAAAGTTCTTCAGAGATGTTCTCCATTTTTTCAAACTCCACCCTCAAGATCGCGCGCCCAATTCCATATCCAATATCTGCAATTTCCAAGTTCTCTGTGAGGTGTACCTTCAAGAAGAACCGACTGTGGTACTCTTTAGAGAGTATTTTTATCTGAACCGCCAGAATGAGTGCACCAATGGCCCTAGCTTGGAACTTGGAGGCATCTCGATTCAGCGTCGGCAGGGCGCCGTCTTCCCCTTCATAGTTTTGCCGAGTCACCCAAAAGACTAGAATCAGACCTGGTTCTATTGTCAAGATACTTCACCAGCCAACGAGACACCACTGTCGGGTTACCGCACGGAGCGTCTAGATTCCAAGTTTGCGCTCCCCGATAAACTCACTGCTGCCAAACACAAGAAGCTGATTCCATCAATTAAAAGGATTAACGCTTTACTGGGGAACGGCTTAACCGGAGTTGACTTGACCCGTTGCTGGGTTGCGTGGCGGGTCATCCCTCTAAGCCGCCGATCCAAATTGATGTGTGAATATGGTGGAGGCCCGGATGACTCTCTTCATCACAACTCTGTTCAATTAACTGAAGAAGATATTGTTTCAATGTCAACCCTTCTGATGAACGGCAAATATGAAGATTGCAGTAAAGTCGGGTTAAACCCCTTCTGTAAACTTAACCCGGCGCTAGAGGTAAAGAAACTCTGAACTCTCTCTTTGTATTTTTCTCAGCCATTTTAAATAGCTGCATGACCTTTCATCTTGTTATTTGTTTATAGGCCAAATCTGATTTCTCGAAAGCCAAGTACGACCATGAAGCCGCCAAGAAGGCTAGAGTCACCGCCATGACTGCCAAGAAGATGACCCGGAGGTCTAAGAAGAAGAAAAAGAGCACCGCTGAGGACCTGTTGTATCTTGACGATGATACTTCTGAGTCGGAGGTAGCCCTTGACTCCCTTGGCCAGTTTTTTAATAACCTTATTAACATTGATCATTGCCAGGACGACACGGGGGCCAGTCAGGCCGTGGAAGAAGAGGTAACTATTTCCTCTGACTCAGCCCATTTGCCAAGACAGAAACTTCGACTCGTAACCCGGAAAGTAAGGTTTTCACACCCTTTGGCTTATTTGGACCCTCATTTTCTTTTGAAAAAGAAGCAACATGAGAGTCGTCGTCAGGCCCGGAACGACAATGAACCGCCTTCCGTTCTTCAACAAACTCCCCAAAAACGCCAGAATGAGGTTTATTTCTTCGTCTTTTACTTTCCACTAATGGATCTTATCCCTTGCATTACTAACTTTATTTTATCTTTGTAGGAGGTGTCTCGCTCTTCTGGCAACTCATCTCAGACTCAATTTCCGGCCTTTAAGACTGCCCCTGGGTAAAGAAAAAATATCATCTTTCCTCCATGTCTTTCAAACTGCGTCTTTATACTGACTGTCTCATAACATCTTTCTTAGTGGCCAAGCCAAGTCCAAGAAGGCCAAGGTGACTAAGCTGGCGGAAGACCCGTCAGTCCTTGTGCCTGAACCGGCCATGCCACCTTCTCCCCCTCAAACTGATGCACCAGAAGACCCGGCTGCCAATGCTCAATTAGATCCTCCTGAGCCGTCAGCGGACAACACCATCGTTAACCCTTCTACTACCGGACCACCCAGCTTGGCCAACCCGCCATCATCGTTTGCCCATGACGTTCTGATCACTGGAAGCCATTTTGTTGAGCCAGGGAATCCCACCGTGTTAGCTCATCACACCGCTAAACAAGAGGCCCTGGAGAGACAGAAAGTGTGTTTCGATATTTCTCATTAGAGCCATCTGAATGCCAATGACATATTGTCTGGCTATCTCAGCCATGCGCACTCTAGCCGTGACTCAGAAATCGAGATGGTCAAGCAATTGCAGCTGAAGTATGAGGTATGCTCTTCCGGCTTACTTATGTTTTGCCAGCCCCCAAGTCTTTAGATTATGATAAAACCTGAATGATCTGTAGACTTATGATACATGCTAAAACTTTACCTTTAGATTTGTCTAAAGTCCAATAAAGTAGTATAAACCTCACCTATAGTCCCCAAGGACCGGTTAACTTGATCATAAATGAGCCGGTACTTAATTTCATAACCGTCATGTACCGAACCCAACAAATAATGTAATCTGGCTTAATCTTGAGAGACTTTCTGAATATCATGCATTAGCCCCCAAGTGCCAAGTGTTGTTACTTTGTAAGGTACTTCGGACTTGAAACATATTAGAGTCATAGGAAATTGTTTTGGCATACATTAGCCCCCAAGTGTCAAGTGGTTTTGCAGTGCAAAGTACTTGAGACTTGAATCTTGACTCTTGAACTTTTAGTTTAAACCTTGACATACCTCTGTATGTTTTGCAGAACTCCTTATCTGAATTGGGTTCGCAATTAACTGACGCCAAGACCCGACTGGCGGATCAAGAGGCAGAAATCAAGTCTGTAGATTCTAAACTTCAATTAAGTCTTGCTGAGACAGAAAAATTGAGAACCATCTTGACTGCCAAAAAGAAAACCTGGGCAGAAGAAAAGACGCTGCTGACACAACGTGCCGAAAAAGCCGAGGCAGCTCTTGAGGAGGTTACTACGGAGCTGACCGGCTTAAAGAACCGGGTGTCTCAAATGGTTTCCGCCTTCTTTGGTAAGGCATCTGCACTGATCTTTTACACCTTCTTTTGACCCAGAATATAAATCGCCTACTGACCCCTTGTTGTTAAAAAATATGTGTAGGCCCGCGAAGCAAGAATCTAAGCTAAGATAATGTGACTAAACTGAAGGATGTCTATACCTTAGTGGAGCAGTTGTACACTGGAGCTCAACGAGCACTTGCTGCTATCTCTCCTGTCAATCAAGGACCCAACCGGCTCAGTGATGTCTTGAAAAAACTGTCAATCTTACCCGCCAGGTTTCAAGAGGTCAAACGATCCTGTGCCAGAGCCGTAGCCTTGACTGCCCTGAGCTGCTCCAAAGCCTGGGTGCCAGATCTAGACCCGGTGGATGTAGCTAGGGGGTACCCAACTGTAAAAGAAGACGGGTCTCTATTCGAGCAAGATGACTTCATTGCTTGCGTGAGGGGAGTTCGTCCTCAAGCTACCATTCTTGGAGATGAAACCAATATTGACAAATATCAGCCGGGTTTTGATTTGGAGAATAAGCAGATGGCGACTCCTTCTTACAAGGTGACAGACTTTATCCCGCCGGTTCGCCAACACAAGTTTGCTCCAGAAGTTGATCTGACTGCTTGATTGATGATGAATCGGAGTTCATTGCCATGAGCAGCTTTGAGTGGTCCAATCCCAGCTTTCAATTAACAGAAGGAGGTGAACCGCCGAGGGAAGAGTGAGAACCATCTTTGTGGGCTCTTAAAAGCCTTGTAATAGAATTTAGCTTGAAACAACTGCATACTTTGCCTATGCCATCGTGCATAAGATGCCATGTGTGACTCTTTGCTTCCTGATGTCAACATATGTTTCACATTTATTGTTATTTCTGTAATATTTCGGCTCTGTTCCTGTAGAAAAGGAAAAAACTAGCTTGGCGGCTTAGTACCGAACGGGTCAGAACACTCGCTATATAACCAATGGTTTATCGTAGTAGAAGAAACAGAAACAGATGCGAAAAAAACAAGGTTGAAACAACCTTTGATTAACACAGAAAACAACTGTTCATAAATAAGAGTCATACCTGTATCTTTTACCTCTGGACCACTGCTTTATATGACCCGGGTGATGAGGTAGATGATCCAGTCCTTTTGAGAAGCCAATGCTTCTGTACGCCTGATGACTATCATGCCTTGGTGGATTATTGTCAAATAGTTGAGCCGGTGAAAAGACCATGCTAATTGTTTAAAATTGAGACAATAAAAGACCAATAAGACAAATCACAGTTGGTAAACAATATAAATTGACCTTGTAACTAAAGGTTGGGGGTTTCTGATTTGAATACGATCAATAAACCAGACCAAAGGGGTTAAGCTAAGATTCGAATACGATCATATAGCTCCTAGTGGCTTTGGCGTTGCGCCGATCAAGAGGGTACCGACAACTATGTTCTCTTTGGTTCGAATACGACCTATGTTTGAATAGGAAGCCCCTAAATGACCTTGAGAGGTTTTTAATGACCCTGATTCGAATACGATCCAAGTCAGACCCAAAAGGAGTTAAGCTATGATTTGAATACGATCAAGAAGCCCCCTAGTGAGTTTGGCTTTGAGCCGATCATAAGGGTTATGACAACTATGTTCTCTTTGGTTCGCGTACGACCTATGTTTGAACAGGAAGCCCCCAAGTGACCATGAGATTTACAGCTAGATTCGAATACGAACATAAGCCAGACAAAAAAGGTTAGACTTGATTCAGATATGATCAGCTCCTTAATAGTCATTTTAAATAGTAAAAGAGAGTAAAGATATGTAATCTTTGAAAACGAAAAGGACAGAGGTCCTGCTTTATTACTTATCATAGTATATACAACGTCAAAGTATGTACATGACGAGAGCCGTTGGCTCAGGTGTAGTATGGCCGAAGTTGAGCAATGTTCCACGGCCGGCGGGTCTCCTCCTCCGACTTATGTGAGTCTTTGTGCTCTCGAACGTCAATGAGGTAATATGACCCGTTGTTTAAGTTCTTGCTAACCACAAAGGGTCCTTCCCAAGGCGGGGATAGCTTGTGTGCATCTGACAGATCCTGGATGAGCCGGAGCACTAGGTCACCTTCTTGAAAAGTCTTGGACTTAACCCGACGGCTGTGATAACGGCGCAGGTCCTGTTGATAAATTGCTGATCGAGCCGCTGCTAAGTCTCTCTCCTCATCTAAAAAGTCAAGTGCATCCTCTCTGGCTTGCTCGTTATTAGCTTCAACATAAGCCGCCACTCGAGGCGAGTCATGACGGATGTCACTAGGCAGCACCGCTTCCGCTCCATAAACCATGAAGAAGGGTGTATAACCTGTGGACCTGTTAGGAGTGGTGTTGATACTCCACAGTACCGAGGGTAACTCCTCTACCCAACAACCCGACGTCCGTTGTAAGGGAACCATGAGCCGGCGTTTGAGACCTTTTAATATTTCCTGATTTGCTCTCTTAGCCTGCCCATTAGATTGAGGGTGGGCTACAGAAGAAACATCAAGCCGGATGTGCTCACGTTGACAAAACTCCTCCATAGCCCCTTGGGATAAATTAGTACCATTATCAGTGATAATGGTGTGTGGAAAACCAGAGTGAAAAATCACCTTTTTCATGAACTGAACCGTTGTGGCTGCATCACACTTACTCACTGGCTCTACCTCAACCCATTTTGTGAATTTGTCAACTGCCACTAAAATATGTGTCTTTTTATCCTTAGACCTTTTGAAAGGTCCAACCATGTCAAGCCCCCAGACCGCAAACGGCCAAGTGATTGGAATCATCCGCAACTCTTGAGCCAACACATGCGCTCGTCGTGCAAATTTTTGACATCCATCACACCTACTGACCAGATCCTCTGCATCAGCGTGAGCCGTCAACCAGTAAAAACCATGACGAAAAGCTTTGGCAACAAGAGACTTTGACCCGGCGTGATGACCACAATCCCCTTCATGTATCTCACGAAGTATTTCTTGGCCTTCTTCAGGAGAAACACACCGCCGAAACGCTCCAGTGACGCTGCGATGGTATAATTCTCCGTCAGAAATTGTCATTGATTTGGACCGCCGGGTTATCTGTCGGGCCAGGGTCTCATCTGCTGGCAACTCGCCCAGGGTCATGTAAGCCAAGAACGGTAATGTCCAATCCGGGATGACGTGAAGAGCCGCCACCAGTTGTGCCTCCGGGTCAGGAACGACTAAATCTTCCTCTGTAGGTAACTTAATAGACGGGTTATGCAAAACATCCAAAAAGGTGTTAGGTGGCACTGGCTTACGCTGAGATCCCAACCGGCTTAAAGCATCAGCCGCTTTGTTCTTTCTACGGTCAATGTGTTCCACCTGATAACCTTTAAAATGTCCTGCAACAACATCGACTTCACGGCGATAAGCCGCCATAAGAGGGTCCTTGGAATCCCACTTGCCTGATAGCTGTTGAGCCACCAAATCTGAGTCGCCAAGGCACCGGACCCGGCTTAGACTCATTTCTTTCGCCATTCGAAGACCATGGAGCAAGGCTTCATATTCTGCTGCGTTGTTAGTACAAGGAAACATTAATCGCAACACATAACAAAATTTGTCACCTCGAGGGGAAGTTAACACAACTCCAGCCCCCGAGCCTTCCAACTGTCTGGACCCATCAAAGTGAATCGTCCAATATGTGTTGTCTGGTTTCTCCTCTGGCATCTGCATCTCTGTCCAGTCATTAATAAAGTCAACTAGCGCTTGAGATTTGATCATAGTACGCGGTACATACTTCAACCCATGAGACCCAAGTTCAATGGCCCACTTGGCGACTCGTCCAGTAGCTTCTCTATTTTGAATGATGTCTCCCAAAGGAGCAGAACTAACCACAGTGATGGGGTGACCCTGAAAGTAATGTGTGAGCTTCCAGCTTGCCATGAATAACCCATAAACGAGCTTCTGCCAATGTGGATATCTTTATTTAGAATCAGTCAACACCTCACTGACGTAGTAAACCGGCTGTTGGACCGGATGTTCCTTGCTAGCCTCCTTGCGTTCCACCACAATCGCCACACTAACAACTTGTGAGTTAGCGGCTACATGTAACAATAGTGGTTCCTTCTCAACCGGAGTAGCAAGAACCGGCGGCTCAGCAAGCTGTTTCTTCAGATCCTCAAAGGCAGAATTTGCAGCTTCACTCCAAACAAAGTCATCCGTCTTTTTCATCATCTGATACAAAGGCATCGCCTTCTCTCCTAACCGGCTTATGAAACGGCTCAGAGCAGCAACACGACCCGCCAGCCGTTGAACGTCATTGATGCATACTGGTTTGGCCAGGGACGTGATTTCCTTAATTTTCTTCGGGTTAGCTTCAATACCTCAGTTGGACACCAAAAAACCCAAGAGTTTGCCAGCTGGGACTCCAAAAACACACTTGGCCGGGTTAAGCATAATCTTGTAGACCCGGAGGTTATCAAAGGTCTCCTTCAGATCTGTCACCAAGGTTTCCTCTTTTCTAGATTTCACCACTATATCATCAACATAAGCATGAACATTACGCCCAATCTAATTGTGAAGGCAATTCTGCATACACTGTTGATAAGTTGCCTGGGCACTCTTAAGCCCAAAAGGCATAGACACATAGGAGAAGGCTCGAAACGGAGTGATGAAAGATGTCTTCTCCTGGTCCTTGACTGCCATCTTGATCTGATGATAACCTGAATAAGCATCCAGAAAACTCAAACGCTCACAACCCATCGTAGCATCAATGATCTAATCAATACGAGGGAGAGCAAAAGGGTTTGCTGGACAAGCTTTATTTAAATCGGTGTAATCCACACACATACGCCAAGTGCCGTTCTTCTTGAGTACAAGCACCGGGTTAGCCAACCACTCTGGGAGAAAAACTTCCACATTGAACCCGGCCGCCAGGAGTCGGGCCACCTCTTCTCCTATGGCCTTGCATCGTTCCTCATTAAACCGCCGAAGGAACTGTCTGACCAGCTTAAACTTCGGATCAATGTTAAGAGTGTGCTCAACGACTTTTCTCGGGACACCCGGCATGTCAGAAGGTTTCCATGCAAAGTTGTCCCGGTTCTCATGGATGAACTCGATGAGCGCGCTTTCCTATTTTGGATCCAAGTTGGCACTGATGATGAACTGTTTGGATGAGTCGCCAGGCAAAAAATAAACCGTTTTGGTGTCATCAGCTGACTTGAATTTCAACACGGGTTCATGCTCCGTTGTTGGCTTCTTTAAAGATGTCATGTCTGTCGGGTCAACATTATCTTTATAAAACTTTAACTCCTCTGTTGCACAAACAGACTCAGCATAAGCGACATCTCCTTCTTCACTTCCAGGGCTATTTTCCGGCTTCCGTGAACTGTAATGCTACCTTTATAACCCGGCATCTTGAGCTGTAGATATACATAACACGGTCGAGCCATGAACTTGGCGTAAGCTGGCCGTCCAAACAGAGCATGATATGGGCTTTTGATCTTAACCACCTCAAAAGTTAACTTCTCAGCTCTGGAGTCATATTCATCCCCAAAGGCTACTTCCAGTTCAATCTTACCAACTGGGTATGCCAACTTGCCAGGCACAACACCGTGAAAAACTATGTTGGATTGCTTAAGACTCTTATCAGTCAACCCCATCCGACGGAACATCTCATAGTAGAGGATGTTAATGCTACTGCCTCCATCCATGAGCACTTTAGTGAATTTATATCCACCGACCTAAGGTGCCACTACCAAGGCTAAGTGACCTGGATTATCAACCCGGGGAGGATGATCTTCTCTGCTCCACACAATAGGCTGTTCTAACCACCTTAAATAATGTGGAATCATCGGCTCAACGGCATTGACAGCCCTCTTATGAAGCTTCTGGTCCCTCTTGCATAAACTAGTGGTAAATACATGGTATTGCCCACTGTTCAACTGTTTTGGGTTGCTCTGATAACCAGACTGTTGTTGCTGATTACCTTGGCCAGGTTGTGGATTATAACCTCCTTGGTTACCCGTATGGCCCTGACCGTGAAAACCGCCTCCACCTGAACCAGCGCCCGGGCCGTGAAAGCCGCCTCCGCCTGAACCACCGCCAAGCCCGTGACTTCCATCAAACGTGTTTGAATTTTTAAATGCCTTCATGATTGTGCAATCCTTCCACAAATGGGTGGATGGCTTCTCCCGGGTGCCTTGTCTTGGGCAAGGTTCATTTAATAGTTGCTCGAGGGTGGAACTTGACCCGCCTGACCGAGGGGGTTGCCTACCCTTGCGTCGTTGATTGTTGCCCTGTGCATTGGTGTTAGCCACAAATTCGTCAGCCTTACGTTTATTACCTCCTTGATTCGCCGGGTTATGCTGGTGACCCTTGCCATTGTCGTTCTTCTTTCCCTTCTTTGTCTTTTCTTCATCAAACACGGGGTCCTTGGTACTATCAGAATCAGCATACTTGACCAGACCCGCCATCAACTGGCCCATGTCATTGCAGTCACACTTGAGCCACCCCAGCTTCTGCTTCAGAGGCTCAAAACGGCAATTTTCTCTAACATTAACACTGCCGAGCCGGCATCCATCTTATCAGATGAATGAATTATATCCTTGACCCGGCGCACCAATGGGTTGTGGACTCACCTTCCTCTTGCTTACAATTAGTCAGGTCCACAATTGACATAGGTTGTTTGCATGTGTCCTTGAAGTTCTGAATGAACCGGGCTTTTAATTCCGCCCATGAGCTGATGGTATTGGGGGGCAATCCTTTTAACCAAGTGCGAGCCGTTCCATCCAACATCATAGTGAAATACTTAGCCATTGCCGCATCGCTGACCTCCAACAGCTCCATTGCCATCTCATAACTCTCAATCCATGCCCCAGGCTGCAAGTCGGCCATGTAATTAGGCACCTTACGAGGCCCCTTGAAGTCTTTTGGCAGGCGCTCATTACGTATGGCCGACACCAGGAAAGGGACACCTCTGCTTCTTGTGGCTACTCCTGCCTCAACAGAGGTTGCTGGATAAGCTGGTAAAGATTGATGAGCCGCCTGCTCAGCTGCCAGTTGAACCGCACGCTCAGCTTCTTGTCGGATCCTCTCCTGATCCGCTAAGTTAAGGGCTCCATCCTGTACCGGCTCATGCCTGCGCGGCTGGTTGCGGCGTTGAGCGTTGCTTGACATATCAGCTGAGTCCATATGCCTGCTGTAGCTCGGGCTCCGGCTCGGGAGAGGGGTTGAATGGATTTTGTTTCGACTGTAAGAGTACGCATCCTGCTGCACCAGAGCCGTCTGAAGAAGTTCTCTCACCCTTCGTGTTTCGATTGCTGTCGGAGAGTCACCTTCCATCGAGAGAGCCGCCAAACGAGCCGACGCAGCAATCAGGTTTTCCAAAGGATTGGAGAAGTGACCCGGTGGTGTTTGCGTATAATGAGGCGGAGCGGTATACATGCGAGGTGGCTCCATGGCCCGTGGTTGAACCGGCGCCCCGGGCGTCATAATCCGATTTGCCTCCAGCGGGTTACTTGGCCCGGCCCCGGGTGTATGAAAAAGGTTGACATGACTGAGTTTTCTGATGCCTTCTCCTCATGACCTCGTTTGACGCGTTCAGATCCACCGAGAGCCGGAAAGTCTCCACTTGAAGTTGCTGAGCACGAGCGTCCAAAGCCGCCCACTCCGTGGCCATCCTGACCTCTTCTGCTGCTAAATTTTCCTTGGCTTGTGCCATCTCTTCGCATACCCGTGCCACCTCCGCGTCATGCTTAACTTTATCCGCCGGTTCCACCACGGCAGTCAATAGAGTTGTCAGCTTATCCGTGAGGTCTATTAGTATTTGAGCCGGGGGCGCGCGGGGTCTCTTGACCCGGCCGCTCCCGACCCGGTGGTTGTTGCTGCTACAACCGTGGAGTTCTGCCCGGGCTGAGTGCCTGCCATGAAGACTCTGGCTCGATTCAGAGGCTCAAAGGGGTCCGGAATACTGCTACCATAGGAACAACCCCCAAGCATGCCATCCTGCAACTGATACAAAGAATCCGTCTCGCCTGTTGATGATGTAGCGTCGGAACAGATGGCCGTCTCACTGCCATCCACTGGTCCTTCCGAGTATTCACCTCCATGGATGCAACCCACAAAGGCACACTTCACGGCGGGTCGGGCCCGGGCGGGCCTTGCGCGCTGAGCCATCTCGATGATGTTAGTGCAGATGTCCGGCTCGGGGCCCGATTCACCGATCCGGCCAATGAAGACATGAATCCCGCCGAAGGGGACCCGGTACCAGTACTCAATTGAGCCGGCCTCGGGGCCCCAGCCTTCGTCGTCGATGTAGAGCTTGCCGCGACGACTCTTGGTCATCCGGCCCATAACATATCCCTTGAGCCCTTCGAAGTTTCCCTTCAAGAACTCAAATCCACCGTGTGCTGGCCCCATGGTGGGCACCAACTGTCGTGGAATTGTCACGACAGATGTCCTAGCAAGAGGACTTAGTCATAGGGTCATCACAACTAGGAAGATTAAAGGGGTTAATCGGGACAAAGGACACGAGAGGTTTTATACTAGTTCGGCCCCTTATGATGAAGGTAAAAGCCTACGTCTAGTTGTGTTGATATTGCTGGGGTTTCGATCACCAAGAGTCTAATCCGCCGGATTGGGTATCGGTCTCTTGTTTCTTGCCCTAAGCCGCCACCGGGTCGTCCCCTTATATACACAGGTTGACGCCTGACGGCCTACAGAGTCCCGGCCGGCTCATAAAACGTGTCCGGCTTGGTGACTTTTTTACATGCCTTTCTTTACAAGTCTTTCTTTACACACGGCGGTTTACAATATTGGGCCTTAAGCCGTCTCTGGGCTTAGGCCTTCTACAAGTCTTAATAACTATCACCTTGAATATTACTGGGCTCCTTTTGTAACCCGCCGTTGGGGTTGACCTGGCCCCTACTGGGTGGGTCTTTTACCGATTAGCTATATTCCCAACAGGATGTTTCTATGACTTTCGCTAAATCTCTATAAATACTTACGGAGGGTATCTCCTTCCTTCTATTGGAGAAGTTGCAAGTCGCTCGGTCGGCCTGGCTCTTGATGGCCGCCAGTGAAGGCGCCAATGAACTCGTGGCACAGGTCAGCCCATGACGAAATGGAGTTCTCCGGTAGGTGCATCTGCCAAGCCCTCACACTGGACTTGAGGGCCAAACGGAAGTAGTTGGCAAACACCTTCTCATCTCTTCCCCCGACAGCCTAAACAACGATGGTGTAGATGCTCAGGATCTCTACCGGGTTCAGTCTCCTAGCGTACTTCTCGGGTAACTCTGGCTTGAACGTGTGAACGGATGACCAACGGACTTGCCGTAGCTCACACGTAAAGGCAGGGCAGCCAACCTCGAAAGGTAGGCACCCACCAACGCCGAGCGCGGGCTCGTCGACGTAGGGGGCGTCACACCCATCGGTCAGGCGGAGGTCTTCATGGCGTTGTTCGACAACAGCGCGCGTGTCTCCTCTTCGCCTATCCTTCGGGGCTTGTCACTGGCCTGGACGCGCTCGAGGGTTAGAAGAGGCCATCGAGACGTCGTTGGGGTCTTGATTTTGTTGCGCTCGTGCTGGCTGTCGTGGCAGGGACTGCACTATGGGGATGGCCCCTTCCGTATGATCAGCAGCATGAGTCGTTGATGTCGCTTGGAGAGGTTGCAGCGGGCTAGCTCACCGTGAGCCCCCAGCTTTGACGAAACCGAGCAGACTTTGGATGGTGGCGCGTCATTCGTTCATCTACTAGGTCGTTGGCGGAAACCTCAGCAGCAGCTGAGCTCGCGCCATGGCCTCCGAAGCCATACTTGGCATGGATGATGATGAAGTCGATTGCACCGTCGCTTGGCTCCTGATGGTGCCAACAGCGGCAGCACTGCGCCCCCGCTGCTGCTGCGGGGCGCCCACCTGGATGTGGTGTGGCGAAGGCGCTTGAGGGCCAGTGGCTCCATCGAGCGCAACACCTTGGTCGACCCATCCTGGGAGAGGTACACGCGCTGCGGCCGCACCCATGGTGGGAGCGGCCGGAGGGCGGCAATTCTCCCATGTCCGTGCACTATTGCTACGGTTGTGCCCATCGGTGGGAGAGAGGGGCTCAGATGGAGTAACCCCATCGCCTGCACCCTATAGAGCATAGACATCGGGGTGTTGTTGATGCTGCTCTCCTCTGATGCCTCCTGCTCCTGCGTCAGCCGCATGGGAAGTGGTGACGGTGCCGCCTGCTCCAACCACATCTCCAGCAGCGTCCATGTCCTCGTGTGTCTCCGGACCTTCCGTAGTGTTAGAGGCTGCGGGCGGCAGAGCCTTCGATGTGGATGGGTGAGCCGAAGGACCGGGTTTCTTCTTGGGCGCCATGGTCGATGGCGCCGTCAAAGATGGAGATGGTGATGAAGATGACGCGCTGCACACGCCTTCAGGTTCGCGCGAGCGAGCCCCTACCTGGCACGCCAAAGATTTCACGGGAAACCATGGCCACCAATGGGACCAGAAGGCCCATTGCTGGTTCGGCAGGGGGACGCCGTGTTGCACAAAGAGCAGACGAGCGTGGGGCACCACGACAGAGATCACGCATGCAATTTTTCCCAGATTCGGGCCGCCGCGAGTCGTAAAACCCTACTCCTACTTTGGTGGATTGATGGTGGAAAGGTGGTGGTGGAGCGTAGTACACTTGCCCGGCAGGGGTTGCCTCAGGGTGGCAGTGGCTACGTGCGTATGAGGGTGTGAGTTATCCAACCTTGTCACCCTTCTATGGTTGCCATGGGCCTCTTTATAGATCAAGGGGTTACCATATTGGCAAAGTAGTCATTATGCACTGATAAGATAGAAAACAGGGCGCATTAAATGCACCGCTCAACGTCACATCGTAGGTTGCTCGGCAAGGCTTGGTAGGCCATCTTGCCAGCTCCATGCCTGCTCACTTGACACATCATAGGACGGGTGTCACCTATGGGTTTTTCCTGTAGGGAGAGGCTTCCATCTGGCGAATGGCTGCCACTTGCTGAATCTACGGCTTGACACCGCATTGATCGATGACATGGGTCATGGTGGAGTGGTTGGTGAGGTGGTCTCATCTACGTGAGTCCCGACAGGCTCTCCTGGGACGCCTTGGTTGTCTCCTTCTGGGCGTGGCCTCGCCCTTTGCCGGGCTCACCTGCCTGGCAAAGGAGGCCTTTCTCTTGGTGGTATCTTGCTTCTCTGGCTCGATCCTGGTCCTCTTGATTTGCATGTTGGTTCTTTGGAGATCTTGGCTTCTTGAACTCTGACTTGGGCTGGTGCTTCAATCTTGTTCCCGTGCATGTGCACAGTCTGGGAAACAGACCCATGGTTTGTTGCACCAACAGAAAGTCTCAATGAATTAAACCCATTTTAGCATGTCTATGATTCAGTTTATCTTGACTTTTAATATGTTTCAAAGATTCATGATCATAATGTATAACAAATTCTTTGGGCCATAAGTAATGTTGCCATGTTTCTAAAGTCTGAACAAGAGCATGTAATTCTTTCTCATAAATAGAATAATCCAGAGTAGTCCCACTCAAATTTTCAGAAAAATATGCAACATGTTTGCCATCTTCTAATAACACACCTCCTAATCCAATTCCACTGGCATCACATTCAAGCTCAAAAGTCTTATTAAAATCAGGAAGTTGGAGTAAAGGAGCACGTATCAACTTATCTTTCAAGACCGTGAAGGCTTCTTCCTATGCGATACCCCAAACAAAAGCCACATCCTTCTTTGTAAGCTCATTGAGAGGTGCAACAATGGTGCTGAAATCTCTCACAAAATGCCTATAGAATCCAGTGAGGCCAAGAAAACTCCTCACTTGTGTGACCGTTTTGGGCTGCAGCCAACTCTCAATAGCTTCAATCTTGGCTTTATCAACTTCAATACCTTGTGGAGTAACAACATAGCCAATAAAAGATACTCGGTAGGTGCAAAAGGTGCACTTACCAAGGTTACCAAACAAACATCCATCACGTAGAGCAACAAAAGTAGCACGTAAATGTTCTAAATGTTCCTCCAAAGATCTGCTATAAATCAGTATATCATCAAAATAGACTACCACAAAACATCCAGTGAAAGCATGTAAAACTTCATTCATTAATCTCATGAAAGTACTAGGTGCATTAGTTCACCAAAAAGGCATGACTAACCACTCTTATAATCCAAACTTAGTTTTAAATGTAGTTTTCCATTCATCTCCCAATTTCGTACAAATTTGATGGTATCCACTACACAAATCAACTTTGGAGAATATTGTAGAGCCACTCAATTCATCAAGCATGTCATCTAGCCTAGGAATAGGATGACGATAACGAATAGTAATATTATTAATGCCTCTACAATCATAACACATACGCGACATACCATTCTGTTTTGGGACTAGTATAACAGGAGCAGCACAAGGACTAAGAGATTCGCATATATAACCTTTGTCGAGCAGCTCATGTACTTGACACATAATCTCCTTCCTCTCCTCTGGATTGGTACGGTATGGCGCATGGTTTGGCAGTGAAGCATAGGCAATTAAGTCAATCTGATGCTCAATCCCTCGAATAGGTGGTACAGCAGGAGGCAAAGAGGAATGTACATCCTCGAAAGAAAATAATGCCTCTTTGCACACAAAAGCATAGCAAACAGATTTTCTGAAATCTAGACCATCAATATCAGATTTGGTGGCAAGTAAACATGCACTTTTCAATTTAATTTCAGAAGCAACACTAGATGGTTTATTATTAGGCTTCATTTGTTGCTCAAATTCTTTTGCCACAATCTGATTTTCACTCTTATTTTTCTCTTGTTTTGCTTTATTAGCTCTATTAAGATCATCTTTCAAAATGGAATCAGGAGTCATAGGGAGCAAAGTAATATTTTTATCCTTATGAGCGAGAGTATACTGATTGTTTCGACCATGGTGTATGGATTTTTTTATCAAATTGCCACGGTCTACCAAGTAATATGGAACATGCTTGCATAGGTACCACATCACAATCAACATAATCAGCATATGTAGAGATACTAAAATGCACACGAATAGTACGTGTTACCTTAACCTTGTCGATATTGTTGAACCAATAGATGTAGTAAGGATGTGGATGTGGTCTTGTGGTGAGAGATAGCTTCTCCACCATCTCCATGCTAGCCAAGTTGTTGCAACTCCCTCCATCTATGATGACGCGAACAGAAAATTCCTTCACAACTCCCTTTGTATGGAACAAATTATGACTCTGATTTTTCTCAGCTTGTGTGACCTGCACACTCAAAACACATTGAGCAAATAAACATTCATACCTGTCAGTGTCTTCAGGAGCCATGTATTGCGTCTCATGATCAGAATTATCTCCATCGTTTTCTTCACTTGTAATAAGAGCCAAAGTCTCCTCATCATAGTCACTAGCGGACTCATACCCACCATCCTCAGTACCAATCATCACACGCATAGATGGGCATTCTCTCGCATAATGACCTCCACCCTTGTAACGACGACAAATAATATCATGTGTTTGCCCTGTTGAGGCCATGGATGAAGAAGAGCTCTGTGTGGAACCTGAAGGTCTACTCTTGGCAGATGGTGGTGCTGGTGCCTGTTTTCTTGTATACCGGTTGGAATTGGCGGCTGTAGACAGTGGTGCTGCAGTTGGACGTGTGGAAGTAGAGGATGTGTGCAGTGTCCATGATGAAGGTCGACCTACAGAAAAGTTAGTTCGCGCCAATGCATGTCGATCCTGTACTTCACGTTCAGCTTTGCAAGCAAGATGGAATAAACGAGTGATATTATTATACTCCTTATACTCTAGAATGGTCTGAATCTCTTTATTTAATCCACCGATAAAGCGTGCAAGCATAGCTTCAGTATCCTCAACAATACCACATCTAATCATTCTAGTTTGTAATTCCTAATAATACTCTTCTACAAAAAAAATCCTTGTCTTGAACGCTGCAATTTTTGAAATAATTCACGTTGATAATATGGTGGAACGCAATGTGTTCGCATAGCAGTTTTCAAAGCAGCCCAAGTAGCTGGAATAGGATATAATCTACAACGTTCGGACCACCAAACACATGCAAAACTAGTGAAAGCACAAACAGCAGCAGGAACACGTCTCTCCTCAGGATATTGTAAACATGTAAAAAGTTGTTCAGTTTCTAACTCCCAAGTAAGATATATATTAGGAACATATCTAGCTTCAAATGGTGGAATATTCAATTTTAGTTTAGGACGATGGTCATGATCTCGTTCCTCGGGTGGTGGTGCAGCCCTACCATTGTGATGATATGCATGAGGATGACCTGGTGGTGGTGGTGGTGGTTGCACGTAGTTCTAATTTTGATCAACCTCATCCTTGTAATGGTCCTCCACCTCTGCAGTAGCAGCAGGAGCTACAGATGCATCAACAGTAGGTACAGCGGCACCAGAAGTTTGACCAGGCTCAAGGGGAACGTGTTGTGCTCGTCCCACTTGATTTGGAAGGCGATGTTGGTGTTGTTGTTGTTGTAGATATGCGACAGGTGCAGCAGGCGGTGGTTGTGGAAGACGCACTAGCAATTCATTAAACTTGTTATTGAGCTTTGTTTCGAACGCCTTCTAAATGCCATCTATCTTCTCCATGGCCTCTTCAAATCTGTTTAGCACATCTTCCACTTGTCCACTCATCATTTGCTGAAACTTATTATGTAACTCTTTGTTCGTCATGTTCTCTCAGTCAGTCTCGTCGATTTGCGATCCTACCATGGTTAGCATCAACAGAAACACAAAGGAATATGATCCTACAGACTAGTAGGTAGTAGTGTTGGTGTGTCACAAATCCGACAAGCGAATCTCAAAATCTTACCAGTTCTTACCAAGCAGCAGGTGGTGATCAGCAACCGTTGTAGTCAAAACTCTCAAAAGCTTGGATAGAGCGGTTGCCAGCGAAAGTCAAATGCATGACGTAGATGTATGTGGAGCTGGGAAGGCTTATAATATGGTAGCAAAAAGGTCAGCAATAATCAATTCAGAGATGCGAAGTTGAAAAAACGCTCAACTACGGTACTGTGCTGGTCCTAGGCTAGACCGTGCTAGAGACGCGAGCCTAGAACACTAACAAAATCACGGCGCTGCACGTAAACAAGGGAAAAGCACACTCTGGAATATTTTTCGCTCTTTTTTTGCACGCTCTTTTTTTTGCGCTCCTCTTTTTTTTGCAAAAAATCACTATAATGGAGAGTGTCTCAAAACTCTTCCCTAGTCAAAATAACAGGATACGCACGAAAAAATTGTCAATTTTTTTGAAAATCAGGGCAGCAACGACGAAAAAGTGCGACAAAAAATCACTATGATGGCGAGTGTCTCAAAAAGCTCTCTGGGACCTAAAAATAGGATAGGGGAAAATATTTTCGATCGCCGAAATTTTGGCCTAAAAATTGCCCGGGGGTCTCCAGACTCTCTTTTTTCGAAACCTACTTAGGCAAGGAAACACGAATCGAAAAAAAATATGGATCTTGAAAACAAACCTAATATGAAAAGAACTTGGATTGGTGGTGGTATATGGCAGCGGTGGTGGTATATGGTAACAGTGGTGGTATATGGATACGGATCGGTGGTGGTATATGATAGGGCTGGTGGTATATCATAGAGGTTGTGGTATATGTACACGGATCGGTGGTGGTATATGGTTGCGGTGCCAGTATATGGATATGGATCGGTGGTGGTATATCGATTCGGAGTGGTGGCGGTAGATGGCAGGGGCGATGATGATGGTGTGGCGGCGGCGTGACAACTTATGACCAGAACTCTAGCAACTCGACACGACGATGCAACCGCAAATTCAACAAAGCAAAATACTGAAAAGACTATGCGAAGGCTTAGACTGGTTTGGCCAACCCTAAATTTTTGGCTTTTCCGCGGACTGTAGGTATCAGGAACAGACTCTAAACTACGAAAAACTGTAAAACCTCACCGAGCAACCTAGAAATCTAATACTACTTGATAGAGGCAAAGGTGTCCCATCTTTCGATGAGAAGGTGATTATCGTTTTGGTGGAGTAGACTTTGACGATTCGACTACGAACGTGCGAGGACATCTCGCCTAAGTAATCGCTAAACCAACTCCGAGAGGTTATTGACCACGCCGGAGCACGACCAACTGATAGAGGCTAAGGTGTCCCGTCTTAGAGGAAGTCGACTTTGATGGTCCGACTACGAACGTGCGAGGACGTCGCGCCTTAGCAATCGCTAAACCAACTCCGAGGGGTTATTGACCACGCCAGAGCACGATCAACCTGACCACGAGGAGCATTTTTCCTGCGAGCAAACGAAGAACAAGCAAGAAACTGAGATTGCAATCTAGATATTGCGAATATAAGATGAAAGCTTTATTGATCAAGGTGGGGTTCTGTGACGTCTTGGTCTGGTCGTTGGACACAAATGAAGTACGCGAAGTTGTAGCTATGGCGAACTTTTAACTAAACAAAACCCAAAGTCTAAACGACGCCCTAAGGCCTGTATATATGGAGGAAGAGGGGAGAATTTCGTGGCCCTTGGAGGAGGGGTCCGAAACCAACCCTAACTCTTGTTTCCCCACACATACGGACTCTAAAAACAGCCTATACTTAAGTATTTCGAAAATACATGGGCCTAGCCCAATAATAAGGTGATGCAACACCTAAAATAGCCTCTTGACGAAATTTAGGAAGTGGCATCTTGTATATTTCGTCCAAGGCTTCATGCACTCCTTATGGTGGCTTCAAAGTCCTGAAATCATCACTTGGAACTCCGTTCTGGATCCCCTTGCACATGCCATCATCTCCACGCTTGAACTTGTTCCAAGATTCATCTTTCTTGTCCAAGCTAGGCCCTTCATTTGTAAGCAAGACAAATGTATCCAATTTAGGCAGCATCATATTCTCATGAACATTAGAATCGTTACCAAGAAACGAAAGTACCTGATAATTCAATTGGCGTGCGCGAGCTCTAGTAATTGGCCCAATATGTATAACAGTAGGGGCAGTAGGTGTAACAATGGTATTGATGTCCTTATCATCCTCCCCTTCTTGAAATGAAGTCGTCCTCGACGAAAGTTCATCGTCCTCACCCAAATAAGGCTTCAAATCTGCAATGTTAAAAGTAGGACTAACCCCAAAATCTGCAGGCAACTCAAGTTTATATGCATTATCATTTATTTTCTCTAACACCTTAAAAGGACCACCACCACGTGGCATTAGCTTTGATTTGCGCAAATTAGGAAATCTATCCTTACGCAAATGTAACCAAACAAGATCTCCAGGTGCAAACACAACATGTTTTCTACCCTTATCTCCAGCAAGTTTATATTTAGCATTCATACGCTCAATGTTTTCCTTAGTTAACTCATGCATTTTTAAAATCAATTCAGCACGTTCTTTAGCATCAAAATTAACCTTCTCCGAAGATGGAATAGGCAACAAATCAATAGGTGCACGACGTAGGAAACCATACACAATTTCAAAAGGGCACATCTTAGTAGTAGAATGCAATGAACGATTATAAGAAAATTCAATATGGGGCAAGCATTCTTCCCACATTTTCCTGTTATTCTTCAAAACAGCCCTAAGCATAGTAGACAATGTTCTATTGACTACTTTAGTTTGTCCATCAGTTTGGGGGTGACAAGTAGTACTATAAAGCAGCTTAGTCCCCAACTTAGCCCATAAACATCTCCAAAAGTGGCTAAGAAATTTAGTATCACGATCTGAAACAATAGTATTTGGCACACCATGCAAGCGAATAATTTCACGAAAGAACAAATCAACAACATTGACAGCATCATCGCTTTTATGACATGGTATAAAGTGTGCAATTTTCGAGAACCTATCCACGACAACAAATATGCTATACCTCCCCTTCTTTGTTCGAGGTAAACCTAAAACAAAGTCCATAGGTATATCCTCCCAAGGAACACTAGGTACAGGCAAAGGCATATATAAACCATGAGGATTGAGTCGTGACTTAGCTTTTTGACATGTAGTGCAGCGAGCAACAAAACGCTCAACATCCCATCTCATCTTTGGCCAAAAGAAATGTGTAGCAAGTATATCCTCCGTCTTCTTGACGCCAAAGTGTCCCATAAATCCTCCTCCATGCGCCTCCTGCAACAACAAAAGACGAACAGAGCTAGCTGGAATGCATAGCTTGTTAGCA
The DNA here is from genome assembly GCF_002162155.2 of Triticum dicoccoides. Taxonomy (NCBI): domain Eukaryota; kingdom Viridiplantae; phylum Streptophyta; class Magnoliopsida; order Poales; family Poaceae; genus Triticum; species Triticum dicoccoides. The sequence continues at coordinate 300,638,475 of NC_041390.1, read as the reverse complement.
CGAAACACAAATCCATCGTTAAGAACGAACTTGTTCCAAGTTCTCCCTTCCTTACAATTTTGCAATACATCTTTAAATTCAGCATCATGCACATATTGATCTTTGATGGTCTCCAAACCAAATATTTTAAAGTCAAGTTGTGAAAGCATACTATAACGACGAGACAATGCATCAGCAATAACATTTTCTTTACCCTTCTTGTGTTTAATGACCTAAGGAAAAGTCTCAATGAATTCAACCCATTTAGCATTTCTACGGTTCAGTTTTGCTTGACTTTTAATGTGTTTCAAAGATTCATGATCAGAATGTATAACAAATTCCTTGGGCCATAAATAATGTTGCCATGTTTCTAAGGTCCGAACAAGAGCATATAATTCTTTGTCATAAGTAGAATAGTTCAGACTAGGCCCACTCAATTTTTCAGAAAAGTATGCAACAGGTTTGCCATCTTGTAATAACACACCTCCTAATCCAACTCCACTAGCATCATATTCAAGCTCAAAAGTCTTATTAAAATCAGGAAGTTGGAGTAAAGGAGCATGTGTCAACTTACCTTTCAATACCGTGAAGGCTTCTTCCTGTGCGGTACCCCAAACAAAAGGCACATCCTTCTTTGTAAGCTCGTTGAGAGGTGCAGCAATGGTGCTGAAATCTCTCACAAAACGCCTATAGAAACCAGCAAGGCCAAGGAAACTCCTCACTTGTGTGAGAACATAGCTTCAATAGCTTCAATCTTGGCTTCAATTTTGTTTTGGGCTGCGGCCAACTCTCAATAGCTTCAATCTTGGCTTTATCAACTTCAATTCCCTGTGGAGTAACAACATAGCCAAGAAAATATACCTGGTCGGTGCAAAAGGTGCACTTTCCAAGGTTACCAAACAAACGTGCATCACGTAGAGCAATAAAAACAACACGTAAATGTTCCAAATGTTCCTCCAAAGATTTGCGATAAATCAATATGTCATCAAAGTAAACTACCACAAATCGTCCGGTGAAAGCACATAAAACCTCGTTCATTAACCTCATGAAAGTACTAGGTGCATTAGTTAACCCAAAAGTCATGACTAACCACTCATGTAATCCAAACTTAGTTTTAAATGTTGTTTTCCATTCAGATCCAATTTCATACGAATTTGATGGTATCCACTACGCAAATCAACTTTGGAGAATATTGTAGAGCCACTCAATTCATCAAGCATATCATCTAGCCTAGGAATAGGATGACGATAACGAATAGTAATATTATCAATGCCTCTACAATCAACACACATACGTGACATACCATCCTTTTTCGGCACTAAAATGATAGGAACAACACAAGGACTAAGGGATTCACGTAAATAACCTTTGTCGAGCAGTTCTTGTACTGGACGCATAATCTCCTTCGTCTCCTCTAGATTGGTACGGTATGGTGCATGGTTGTGTAATGATGCACCAGGAATTAAGTCAATTTGATGCTCAATCCCTCGAATAGGTGGTAATCCCGGTGGCACGTCTTGTGGAAAGACGTCAGCGAACTCCTGCAAAATGTTAGTGACAGCAGGAGGCATAGAGGAAGGCACGTCCTCGAATGAAAATAATGCCTCTTTGCACACAAAAGCATAGAAAACAGATTTGCTAAAATCTAAATCATCAATATTAGATTTGGTGGCAATTAAACATGCACTTTTCAATTTAATTTCAGAAGCAACACTAGATGGTTTATTATTAGGTTGCATTTGTTGCTCAAATTCTTTTGCCACAATCTGATTTTCACTTTTATTTTTCTCCTGTTTTGCTTTATTAGCTCTATTAATATCATCTTTCAAAATGGAATCAGGAGTCATTGGAAGGAAAGTAATATTTTTATCCTTATGAACAAGAGTATACTGATTGTTTCTACCATGGTGTACAGAATTTTTATCAAATTGTCATGGTCTACCAAGTAATAAGGAACATGCTTGCATAGGTACCACATCACAATCAACATAATCAGCATATGTAGAGATACTAAAATGCACACGAACAGTACGTGTTACCTTAACCTTGCCACTGTTGTTGAACCATTGGATGTAGTAAGGATGTGTATGTGGTCTTGTGGTGAGTGATAGCTTCTCCACCATCTCCATGCTAGCCAAGTTATTGCAGCTCCCTCCATCTATGATGACACGAACAGAACGTTCCTTCACAACTCCCTTTGTATGGAACAAATTATGCCTCTGATTTTGCTCAGCTTGTGTGACCTGCACACTCAAAACACGTTGAGCAACTAAACAGTCATACCTGCCAGCATCTTCAGGAGCCACGTATTGCGTATCATGATCAGAATCATCCCCACCGTGTTCTTCACGTGTAATAAGAGCCAAAGTCTCCTCATCATAGTCACTAGCGGACTCATACCCACCATCCTCAGTAGCAATCATCACACGCTGAGATTTGCATTCTCTCGCAAAATGTCCTCTTCCCTTACAACGATGACAAATAATATCAGTTGTGTGCCATGTTGATGCCATGGAAGAAGAAGAACTCTGCGCAGGCCCGGGAGGTGTGCTCTTGGCAGATAGTGGTGGTTGTGCCTGCTTTCTTGTATCACGGCTGGAGGTGGCACCTGATGGAGGTGCTGGTGTAGTGGAAGTAGAGGATGCATGTGGTATCCATGATGAAGATCGACTTGCAGAAAAGTTAGTTCGCGCCAATGCTTGTCGATCCTGCACTTCATGTTCAGCTTTACAAGCAAGATGGAATAAACGAGTGATATTAGTATACTCCTTATACTCTAGAATGGTCTGAATCTCTCTATTTAATCCACCCATAAAACATGCAAGCATAGCTTCATTCTCCTCAACAATACCACATCTAATCATGCCAGTTTGTAATTCCTGATAATATTCTTCTACAAAAAAATTTCCTTGTCTTAAACGCTGCAATTTTGAAGTAATTCATGTTGATAATATGGTGGAACCCAACGAGTACGCATAGAAGTTTTCCAAGCAGCCCAAGTAGTTGGAATAGGATATAATCTACAATGTTCAGACCACCAAACACATGCAAAGCTTGTGAAAGCACACACAGCAGCAGGAACACGTCTCTCCTCGGGATATTGTAAACATGTAAATCGTTGTTCATTTTCTAACTCCCAAGTAAGATATATATCAGGAACATATCTACCCTCAAATGGTGGAATATTCAATTTTAGTTCAGGGAGATGGTCATGATCTCGTACCTGAGGGTGAGCCCTACCATTGCCATTATTTGCATGTGGACGACCTGGTGGTTGCTGTGCTGGTGGTGGCACGTAATTTTGATTTTGATCAACGTCATCCTCGTAATCTCTCGCAAAATCATCCTCCTCCGCATCAGCAGCAGGAGCCACAGAAGTATCAAAAGCAGCACCAATAGTTTGGCCAGGTGCAAGAGGGAGACGGCTCGCTCGGCCGAGGGCTGTTTCGCAATGTGGAGGTAGTCGTTGTTGTTGTTGTTGTTGTTGTTTTTGTTGTTGTTGTTGTTGTTGTTGTTGTTGTTGTTGTTGGTTTTGTTGTTGTTGTTGTTGTTGTTGTTGTTGTTGTTGTTGTTCTTGTTGTTGTTGTTGTTGTTGTAGAGGTGCGTTAGGTGCAGCAGGTGGTGGTGGTGGAAGACGCGCGAGTAATTCATTAAACCTGTTATCGAGCTTTGTTTCGAACGTCTGCTCCATGCCATCTATCTTCTCCATGGCCTCTTCAAATCTGTTTAGCACATCTTGCACCTGTCCACTCATCATTTGCTGAAATTTATCATGCAACTCCTTATTCTTCATCTTCTCCTAGTCAGTCTCGTCGGCTTGTGATCCTGCCATGGTTAGCAGCAATAGAAACACACAAGAATATGATCCTACAGACTACGAACAAGAGGTGGTGGTGGATGTCACAAATCTGTCAAGCAAATCTCAAATTCTTACCAGTTCTTACCCAGGAGCAGGCGGTGATCGGCAACTGTCGTAGTCAAAGATCTCAAAGCTTGGATAGAGGAATTACCAGGGAGAGTCAAACGCACGACGTAGATGTATGTGGAGCTGGGAAGGCTTATAATATGGTAGCAAAAAGGGTCAGCAATAACCAATTTAGAGATGCAAAGTTGAATAAATGCTCAACGACGGTACTGTGCTGGTCCTAGGCTAGACCGTGCTAGAGACGCGAGCCTGGAACACTAACAAAATCACGGCGCTGCACGTAAACAATGGAGGAGCATACTCTGAAAAAAATTCACTTTTTTGCACTTTTTTTCCTCTTTTTTTGCTCCGCAACAATTTTTTTCGAAAAAGTCTACAAATGGTCTTAAAACTGCCTAGCCAGAATTTTCCAGACTTAGTTTTTTTTTCTTCTGCGGGTAGCACGTAATCTTGGGAGTCCTACTCTGTCACGACTCGAAGTATCGTGTGATCCAGAAATCGAAAACAAAGCAACAATTACTGGACTCGGACTAGGACTGGTGGCGGAGATGAATCTGGTGGAATCTCGACTGTGGTGGTATATCTGGACTCGGATTGGTGGTGGTATATGGCGATGGTATATCTGGACTCGGATTGGTGGTGGTATATGGTAATGATGATGACGATGGTGCGGTGGCGGCGTGACAACCTGTGAACAGAACTCGAAACTCTAAGGGACTAGACGCTAAGACCAGCAACTCGACACAACGATGCAACCGCAAATTCAACAAAGCAAAACTCTAAAAAGATTATGCAAAGGCTCAGATTTGTTCGGATATGATGACCTAACCCTAATTTTTTTGGCTTTTTCATGGACTATAGGTATGAAGAACAGACTCGACCTAAACTACGAAAAACTGTAAAATCTCACTGAGCAACCTGAAAATCTGATACCACTTGATAGAGGCTAAGGTGTCCCATCTTTCGACTAGATAGTGGCTATCGTTTTAGAGGAAGTCGACTTTGACGATCCGACTACGAACGTGCGAGGACGTCGCGCCTTAGCGATCGCTAAACCAACTCCGAGGGGTTATTGACCACGCCGGAGCATGATCAACCTGACCACAAGGGCCTGTTTCCTGTGAGCAAATGGAGAACAAGCAAGAAACTGATATTGCAATCTGGATATTGCGAATATAAGATGAACGCTATATTGATCAAGGTGGGGTTCTGTGACGTCTTGGTCTGGTCGTTGGACACAAACGAAGTACACGAAGTTGCAGCTATGGCGAACTTTTAATCTAAACAAAACCCAAAATCTAAACGACGCCCTAAGGCCTGTATATATGGAGGAAGAGGGGGGAATTTCGTGGCCCTTGGAGGAGGGGTCCGAAACCAACCCTATCTCTTGTTTCCCCACACATACGGACTCTAAAAATAACATATACTTACGTATTTCGAAATTACATGGGCCTAGACCAATAGTAAGGTAATGCATCACCTATAATATCCTCTGTACGAAATTTGTGAAGTGGCATCTTGTATATTTTGTCCAAGACTTCATGGACTCATTACGGTGGCTTCAAAGTCCTGAAATCATCACTTGAAACTCCGTTCTTGTTTCCCTTGCTCATGCCATCATCTCCATGCTTGTTCTTGCTCCAATGTTCATCCTTCTCAAAGCTAGGCCCTTCATTTGTAAGCAAAACAAATGTATCCAATTTAGGCAGCATCGTATTCTCATGAACATTAGAATCAGTACCAAGAAACAGAAGTACCTGATCATTTAATTAGCGTGCACGAGCTCTAGTATTTGGTCCACTATGTATAGTAGCAGGGGTTGTGGGTGTAACAATGGTATTGATGTCCTCATCATCATGCCTCTCGTTGGTGTCTCCAACTAGGGAAGGTTATGCCCTGGCCCGGTAGGCGGTGATAGCCTTGTGCGCCCGTTATTGTTGTACCCACGTTGTCCCTGTTTGGGACTATTTTGTTTTTCCACGATGGTGGCCGTTGGATGTCACGACGTGACATCGGGGCCACCCATGACTTAGCCCAAAGGGGAGTTGGTCGGAGTGGCCGGAAAAGTGTCATGGCAGTAGACTGGTTTTGTCGAAACACTGTTGGTCCACCCGAATGGGAGCAAGAGGCCATGGGTTCTGTGATGTGGGTACAGTGTGCTAACCTCTGTAGAGTGTGTGTTTAATCTATCTATAGTCGTGTCCTTGGTCATGGGCACAAGTTCGTACTAGTTCACACCGTTCGATCAACACTCACATGACGGGATGACTTATATGTTGATATCTTTGAGCAGTACAGATTGGCAGGATGATGATGAGGATATTGGGATGATCTCGAGGATTATCGTTCAGTTTGTGATGTGGTCACACGTTGATCACGTGGAGGTATTGATCACAAGGTGATCGAGGTGATTTATTGCTTGGCCGAATAGCCAAGAGCGAGATGGTTCTTGAGATGATGGTTCAACATTAATTTTAGTAGTACCATATCATGATTAGTAGTTGCTTCCTCATAGTAGTTATTAATAACTTAACCTGTTAAATGTTATGTTGTTGTTTTTCCTTGATGCTTTTGGTTGTTGTGAGCTTGCAAGTACATTCAATGTCCTGACCTGGCGTGTCATGCCAGATTGCAGGTGATGCCGTGATTGATTGTTTGTCAAGATTTCCGTTTGTGTGAGCTAGATCGTGTCCCAGCCAGAGTCCCTGTGGAGTGGAGTTCACCACTATCGTCGTTGTTCCACTGTTACAAGTTGATCCACTGCTATAAGTTGATCCGCTGCTAGCATAGAGCTACATTAGTAGGCGTAGTGTCGTCATGCAGATGTGATCCTTTGTAACATCATACCCTTGTACCTTATCCTTTTGTAATAAAGAGATTCTTTGTTATATGCCGAGCAGTGTCGTATTCTAGAAGACTTACCTCGATCTCTTGGCTGGAACATGGGGCATTCCGGTTACTCTGAGCCGGGGTGCCACCGAGCTTGGTATTAGAGCAGGTCTGGTTGTAGGACGTCCTAGTCAGCGCGAGTGGTAGAAATCAGTAGTATAGAGTCTTGCTTGGTTGTTGCATATGGTTGCCGCATTTGTTTGTTGCATAGCATGCTTATACACTCATTATTTTTGTGCTAACGGTTTATCTTGTGAGTGTAGTTGGCGTCGGTTCGGATCCACTACAACCCAGCCTTTGCATCTCTTCAGTTCCCTTTTGAGCCTGTTCTTCGGTGTTCCATCTTGCTTGTAAAGCTGAACGTGAAGTGCAGGATCGACAGGCATTGGCGTGAACTAACTTTTCTGCAAGTCGATCTTCATCATGGATACCACATGCATCCTCTACTCCACTACACCAGCACCTCCATCAGGTGCCACCTCCAGCCGTGATACAAGAAAGCAGGCACAACCACCACTATCTGCCAAGAGCACACCTCCCGGGCCTGCGCAGAGTTCTTCTTCTTCCATGGCATCAACATGGCACACAACTGATATTATTTGTCATCGTTGTAAGGGAAGAGGACATTTTGCGAGAGAATGCAAATCTCAGCATGTGATGATTGCTACTGAGGATGGTGGGTATGAGTCCGCTAGTGACTATGATGAGGAGACTTTGGCTCTTATTACACGTGAAGAACACGGTGGGGATGATTCTGATCATGAGACGCAATACGTGGCTCCTGAAGATGCTGTCAGGTATGATTGTTTAGTTGCTCAACGTGTTTTGAGTGTGCAGGTCACACAAGCTGAGCAAAATCAGAGGCATAATTTGTTCCATACAAAGGGAGTTGTGAAGGAACGTTCTGTTCGTGTCATCATAGGATGAGGGAGCTGCAAACGCACGACGTAGATGTATGTGGAGCTGGGAAGGCTTATAATATGGTAGAAAAAAGGGTCAGCAATAATAAATTCAGAGATGCAAAGTTGAATAAATGCTCAACGACGGTACTGTGCTGGTCCTAGGCTAGACCGTGCTAGAGACGCGAGCCTGGAACACTAACAAAATCACGGCGCTGCACGTAAACAATGTTCTTCGGTGTTTGGCGTAATTTCTGTCCCAGCGGAATGATGCCAAGTGTTCCGGACACTATTTGTGGGATGGTGCCCAGGTATCGCACCAGTTTCCTTTCTTCAGCTGCACCTATCATTTCGGTGATAGACATGCTTCTATCCATGATCGTCCTTTTTATCTCATCGTGTTGGCAACCCTTAATGGTCTCAATCATCATAAAAGGGCAATGTCAGCCGACTCAGTTTTCCTCGCTATCCTATTCCTTGGACAAGTATGGATTCCTTCCGTCCGCTTGATAATAATGTGGTCGCGACATTCGTGTCCCGCTACATGGTTACCAAGTACGTCCTCGCCTCCCAGTTAGTCAAGGATGCTACCTGGCTAAGCTAGCACTTGGTGTTGCGGTGTTTACACCAGTTCTTCCACACATTGATTCGTTCGCGTGCACACCATCATAGCATGTTAGATCATAGAACTGGAGATTCCAGCAAGATTTGTGTGCTTAAGTAGGCATGCGTATTGTGTGAATAGTAGTAATATGTGTCTTTGATTGTGTGTGATTTGATTGTTTGTGTGCTTTTGTTTAGTTGAGTTGTTTCTTTTGCTTCTTTCTTTTTGGGCCCTCGGTGTTACGTTATTTCCCCTTATGGAAGTTGCTCATCAACCGACACCAGACTCGAAGAAGCAATAAGGATTTCAAATATTTGGAAAAAAGATCAGCTAAATACATCAAGTCTACATTAGTATTTAATCCTCACATAGTAATGGTCAAGCCAGCGGGAAGACAAGTCAGGTGCAAGATCAACGGTATATTTTCAGTCAAAGTATGAAGCTTTGGATATGAGAAACTCAGTCTTCCTCCACACGCTATCGGAAGAAGCTTATGGTGCAAGGCTCCTCTATTTTCCTTATTACAATATATGGACAGATTCTTGTCAAAGATACCAGTCTTTCACAAGCAAGATACCTCGATAAAGGCTTCTCACATAAGGAAATTAATCCTTCTCAACAAGCTTCTCAGGTATGGAACCCAGTCTTCTCCAGCATGCCACTGTGGCAAAAGCTTTGAGTATAAGCTATCGAGTCTTCTTCAGCAAGATACTCAGATGGCTTCCCACGCAAGATACCCAAGCCGCATTAGTACAACACTATGCCCCGTTGTCAGCTATTCCACTATGATTTGGCAGTATGTGACAGTGCAACTCAAGGATTAGATCCGCAATAATTCTGTCAGAAGAACAATTCAGTCAAGACATATGAGTACCGCAAGGATCGAGTGTTCGGTTGCATATTATTCTTATATATATGTTGAGCATGCATCCCCACCCATACCAGTCACTCATGCGAGATACGGCAATGATCAAGCAGATATACCTAAGAAATAATCAGTAGTCTTGACACTGGTCACCAAGGTCATTATTCCCGCACCCGACAAGGTGTTATCCCAAACTCTTGTCACCTTCTTGCATGATTGACCACAACAACAAGCTCTGTACAGCTACAAGCCTTGAGTATATGTCATATACGTGTGGACCCAGGTCGGAAAACAAGTGCAAGGGATGATGCCAAAAACATTGCACTAACCACATTCATGGTTGTACAAAGAATCAAGGACATATGTGGCCAACCTAGTTTCAGCAAGGTATCCTGAGAAAGAAAATCATGACCATCAAAGGGTGAGACTGATGAATTTTGCATGACCATCAGGGTCCGGATACCCAAGTCAGTTGGAGGCCATGATTCCATATGGATCCACAAAGACATACCCTCAGAGGCCTACTCTGTTCTACAAGGACTTCATATCCTGCCGACCCGCTTAAAATGGTTAGTGTGGAACATCCGAGCCTATCCCCATGGACGGATATACCGACAGCATGGGTAAGTCAAAATCCGGACCATCAGCTCAGATCAGGTATATTCACTGGTGGAACCTAGTACACTGACAGCCTGTCATGAAAAGTATCTTTCTGCCAGCACCTCTGTTAGGCCAGTCTCATGATGCTAATGTTTGACGTATGCTACAACTATAAATCCATACCCCTTTATATTGCTCTTGACAGAAGGCAATCGAATCTTTGGTACATATCTCATGCTCGAGCCAAAGAAATAAATCAAGATAAATCAGTACCACCTGTGAGCACTCAGATCCCGTCAGGAGAATGCCCATGATTCTCAGCATTGATTGAACCCAGAAGACATGAATTTGTTTGAGCAAAGACCTATCAGAATTTTGGAAAGGTGAAGCAACCGACCCCAGAGCAAGGTAATCAAATGATGTGAAAATCAAGGGGAAGAATATATAAAGGCAAAGGATACCCGAGTTGGAAACGATTTAAACATATACTTGATCCCTGAGCAACCAAATCTCGAGGATGAGATTTCTTTAAGGGGGAAGGTTTGTAACACCCTGGTTTTTGGCCCTTTCTTTTTCTTTTTGATTTATTTGTTTCTGCTCTAATTTTCTTCTTGGAGTGGCTCTGTGGAGCTAAACCCTGGGAGATTATCATCATTTCTTCTCCCAAGTGGCTCATCATCCTCAAATCTTTCCCAAGACCATGTAATTTCCACTCTAGCCCAACCCTAAATTCTTTTTCTTAGGAATATTCCTTTTTCTATTAAAGGAATAACCCTATTTGTCCTAGGTTGTGAAGTAACCTATATTTTTGTCACTCCCAAAATTCCCAAATAATTCTCGTAATTGCTTTGGGTCATATGTTGCTCAAATATGCCCAAACTTTCCTTTCTTAGACCAAAAGTAATTCCCCAATTTTTATTCTTCATTTCTGCCCAGTGTGGTTTTCTGTGAAGGAAGTGCGACCTATCTTTTCTTGATTGCTCCTAAACTTTTTGGGCATGCTATCCCATCCAAATCATTGCTCCATGCCAAAATTCAACTCCATTTGCCTAGTGAATCTTCCTCAGCAATTTTTCAAAGTTTCTGTCAGACAGAAGCCATTGTGAAGGAAGTACTAGCTAGGAGTACCCAAATGAGTTTAAATTTTGCACACTCCTTCATGTGCACATATTATCACCCTCCTCAAATTTTCAGCCTCATCCAATCATCTATGTGTGCACAACATCAAATCTTTGATTCTGTTAATATTTTCAGGTTGTGAAGCAAGTATAATTTATATTGCTTCGTTAATTTTAAAACATTACCAGATCATGTTCCTACCCAAATAACCCCTCTCCAGTAAATTTGGCATCATTTCAGGAATCCATTTTCTCTCCAATATTATTCCAAGTTTCTGGATAGAGAGGATAGGTTTGAAGGAAGTACCATTTTGGCAAGTCCATTTGGTATTAAAATTTTATAGCATATGCATATGTCCATATCCTTAGGCCTTGCCAAATTTCAGCTCAAGTGGCTACTCCATGTGAGTGCATCATCCAAATCCCTTTTCTGGACCAATTGTGCCGTTCAAAGCAACCATGATTTATATTGGTCAATTTCTCCTCAAACTTAATAGGATTATAGTCCTTCCTAATCTAATCACCACAGACATCATATTTGGCCTATAACCCCTCTCTGTTGAGCACAACATTGCAGCCAAGTTTGCTATAGAAAACTTCAGGTGATCACTCCCATCTAACCACAGTACCCCAGATCAAGCCATAACCTAATGATCTAACTTGGAAGAACTATCAGCTAGACAACTTTTTGGGTGCCAGAGAGCACTGGATGCCCTGGTTCACACGGTGACCGTGCTATTGGCGCGACGGTGCACGCGCTCTACAACTTTTGGCCACGTCCAGGACGTTGCCTAGCTCCGGCCCCTCCCCCTCTCATCGTTCCTTCGTGCCCGTGCATGTCTAGGAGGACCCCTCGTCACCATCATCACCCTAGACCCCTCTCCCCCTCCTGTAGCTCACTCATCGGCGCTCGGCGCCGCGTGCCCATGGACGAACAGTGCCGACAGCCTCTGATCATGCCCTGGCATCTTCCTCCCCGTGCCCCTTGGACTCCTCTGCCCCGTGAGCTCCCCCTATTCTGCTCCCGCCGCCTACCGTCGAGCTTGTGATGTAGGGTAGAGACCCTAATCACCCGATCTTTCACGAAAGGAGCGGACCCCGGGGAAAACATGAAAAGCACGGGGAAGAATGAAAGGAGAACACAAGAGGAAAATCACTAAACCGACACGAATAAGTCACACATGGGCTAGATCCTCGAGTACAATGAACGATACATGAATCCACGGAAAACTAGGGATGATACACGGTAATCGGTTCTTCTCCATGAGGAGGTCTTGATGGGGCCACCCAAGAGGGGGTCTTGATGATCTTCTCTGAAAGGAGGTCTTGAATCCGCTTGGGGGATCTTCTCCGATGGAGGCTCGAATCTCTGAGGAGAAGGTAACCAAGTGGATGAGCAAAGCTCTCTCAAAAATCTGAGCTAAACATTTGCTGACCCCCGAAAGGTGGTGGGAGACGTCTATATATAGTCTAAGTGCAAATGGGGGCGAAAGTAGGGGTACATGGGCCTCGGGCCCGAATCTTGACACAGCCAGGTACCAGACATCCGCTGGTGACCGGACGTCCGGAGTCTCAGGAGCGGCCGATCGTCCGGTGTCCTCCGGACGTCCACTGGTTCTGCTCTGTGATGGGGGTGCCGGACGTCTGGAAACGTCGGACTTCCGCTGACTTCAGTTCGGGTGTAGGTGCGTCGGTCGTCTGGTCCGGACCGGATGTCCGCTCGTTTGCTTCGGGTGCCGGGGCACCGGTCATCCGTTCTGGACCGGACGTCTACTGGCTGGGGCTCGGCCGATGCTTCAGGTGCCGTACGTCCAGTCCCGGCCGGTCGTCCGGTGGCTGGGACTTTTCCTTCAGCCCTCCTTCTTCTCTGTCTTCTCGTCCATCTTCCACTTCTTCTTGTCCTTGCTCCTTAGCTTCTCCATTGTACATGAGTATGCACAAAGTATCCATATGAGGTAGTAGCCATGCTTCATGTGCATCTTAGTGGAATTGTGAGAGGAGAGATGTCACCTCGGTTTCAAGAGCTCTTGCACGTGATCGAGTCATGGGTCCACTAGGCACTTGATGAGACGATGGTAGGTCCATGGGGATGACCTTGGGATGCTCCGCATCATCTCCCCTCCCTTGGGGAAGATCCGTCCTCGGATCAAATTGTTCATCACCTTGGAAGGGAGAGAGATCTTTGACGTTGAAGATGTCGCTCACGTTGTACTTGTCGCGCGGGAGGTCGATCTTGTAAGCGTTGTCATTGTAGCATGCAAGAACCTTGAAGGGTCCATCCGCTCGTGGTTGAAGCTTGGATTTGCGTTCTTGTGGGAAACGGTCCTTGCGAAGGTGTAGCCACACTCGATCACCGATATTGAAGACCATAGGTTGCTTGTTGAAGTTGAGCTTGGTCACAAGGCGTTGAACTTGGCGCTTGATGGTGTTTCTTGTATCTTCATGCATCTTCTTGAGATGTGTCACACGCGCACTTGCATCCAAATTGATGCGCTCTTGGAGTGGTAGAGGAAGAATGTCCAATGGTGACAATGGGTTGAATCCGTAAACGACCTCGAAAGGAGACTTGTCGGTTGTTGAGTGTCTTGCTCGGTTGTAGGCGAACTCGGTGATAGGTAGGCACTCCTCCCACTCCTTGATGTTCTTCTTGATGAGTACTCGAAGTAGAGCAGAGAGTGTGCGGTTTGTCACCTCAGTTTGGCCATTGGTTTGAGGATGGTACGCCGTGGAGAAGAGTAGCTTGATTCCGATCTTGGCGCATAAGGTCTTCCAAACGTAGCTAAGGAACTTGACGTCACGGTCCAAGACAATTGTCTTTGGCACACCATGGAGACCCAATATTTCCCTACAAAAGAGATTAGCAACATGTGAAGCATCGTCTATCTTGTGACAAGGAATAAAATGTGCCATTTTGGAGAAACGGTCCACAACGACAAATATGGAATCTTTCCCATTGCGAGTTCTAGGCAAACCAAGTACAAAGTCCATGCTAATGTCTTCCCATGGTTGGTATGGAATCGGTAGAGGCATATAGAGGCCATGAGATTGAGCTTTGGACTTAGCTTTGTGGCATGTCGAACATCGGTTGGTGAAGCGATTGACGTCCCGAAACATCTTTGGCCAAAAGTAGCTCTTCGAGAGCATGGCGAACATCTTGTCGCGTCCAAAATGTCCCATTAAGCCTCCTCCATGTGATTCCTGCAAAAGCAACAAACAAAGGGACGACTTGGGGATGCAAAGTTTGTTAGCTCTCATAAGATAGCCGTCTTTGATGTAATAGCGTTCCCAAGATGTGTTCGACAAACACTTGGCATAAGGAGTGGCAAAAAGTTTCATCATGCTCATACAATTCTTTGATATGCTCGAAGCCAATGACATCTAACTTAAGTTGTGTGACTAGCATGCATATGCGGGAAAGAGCATCCACTATGATGTTTTATTTACCCTTGATGTACTTGATGACATAGGGAAAAGACTCAATGAATTCACTCCATTTAGCATGACGCTTGTTCAACTTAGTTTGACCCTTAAGATACTTGAGAGTCTCATGATCAGTATGAATGATAAACTCATGGGGACGAAGGTAATGTTCCCATTCATGTAAAACGCGGACTAAAGAATATAGCTCTTTGTCATAGATGGGATAGTTGAGTTGCGCTCCGGAAAGTTTCTCACTAAAGTAAGCTATGGGGCGCTTCTCTTGCGTTAACACACCTCCTATGCAATTACCGCTAGCATCGCAATGAATCTCAAAAGGCTTGTCGAAGTTGGGTAAAGCAAGCACGGGAGCATGAGTAAGCAAATTCTTAAGCTCATTGAATACGTTATCTTGGGATGGTCCCCAAACAAACGGCGCATTCCTCTTGCTCAAAGCATGCAAAGGCGAAGCAATGGTGCTAAAATCCTTCACAAAGCGACGATAGAAACCCGCAAGACCAAGGAAACTACGCACTTGATGCAAGTTGGTTGGTTGCGGCCAAGTCTTAATAGCATTGATCTTTGACTCATTTACATGAACACCCTTAGAAGAGACAACAAACCCTAAGAAAATGAGCTTATCAACACCAAAAAGGCCTTTCTCCATATTAGCATAGAGATGCTCTTTCCTAAGAGTTTGCAAAATGCTGCGGACATGGGTGACATGCTCTTGGATAGATTTGCTAAACACAAGAATGTCATCAAAGTAAACCACAACAAATATACCAATGTAAGGGCGAAATACATGATTCATAAGGCGCATAAAAGTGCCCGGTGCTTCTGAGAGACCCATAGGCATGACTAACCCCTCATACAAACCAAATTTGGTTTTGAAAGCGGTTTTCCATTCATCGCCCTCTTGTATGCGGATTTGCTAGTAACCACTCTTAAGACCAATTTTGGAAAATATAGTGGCACCACTAAGCTCATCTAGCATATCATCTAGGCGCAGAATGGGGTACCTATAGCGAACGGTGATAGCATTGATAGGTCTACAATCGGAGCACATGCGAAAGCTACCGTCACGTTTGGGCACAAGAATGACCGATACGACACAAGGGCTCAAACTTTCACGCACATGACCATGGTCTGTGAGATGCTTTACTTGCCTTTGAATTTCTTTGGTTTCTTCGGGGTTGACGTGGTAGGGAGCTTTGTTCGGAAGCGGTGCTCCGGGGATGAGGTCGATGCAGTGCTCAATGCCTCATAGAGGAGGTAGTCCCAGAGGTAGCTCATCGGGGAAAACATCTTGAAATTCCTGCAAAAGAGAAGACAACACTAGAGGAAGAGTGTGAGAAGTGTTAGTTTGTGGTGCATTGTCCTTGCACACGAGGACGTAGTGTAGGACACTAGATGGGTTCTCACACACTTCTCTCATCTCACGTTTGGTGGCAAATAGAACTAGGTTCTTGTTTTCGCTCATCGTGGAGGCGCTCAATTTGTTCTTGTGGCGCTCACTCTCTTTTTGGTGGCTCACTCTCTCACCATTCTCTCCATGATGGGTGGCTTGCTTATCAGTGATCACTTGGCTTGGAGACATAGGTCGTAACACAAACTGCTTTCCGTGCATCTTGAAGCGATGGTGGTTTGTACGCCCATTGTGGACGACTCCTCTACCGAATTGCCATGGCCGTCCAAGGAGAAGATGACAAACGGTCATTAGGATGACATCGCACTCCAAGGTGTCTTCGTAGGTGTCGATTTTGAAGGATACTTGCACTCGGTGCTCGACTTGGATGGTACGGGAGTCACTAAGCCATTGCACTTTGTATGGATGTGGATGCTTCGTCTTGGGCAATTGGAGCTTGGAGCAGAGTTCTTCACTTGCGAGATTGTGACAACTCCCTCCATCGATGATGACCTTGACGGATCGTCCATTGATGCCGGCCTTGGTGTGGAATATGTGGCATCGTTGGTCTTTTTCTTGGTGATGTTGGAGAGTCAAGACTTTGGAGACAATAAGTGCGGGACTTGAGTCTTCATCACAAAAGACTTGTTCGTCTTCATTGTTCACTTGGCGGACCATGGCGACTTGCCCAAGGGCTTCCATTTCTCCTTCGCTCATGGAATCATAAGTGCCATCGTCGTTGAAGATCATGGTGCGCTTGTTGGTGCACTCATAGGACTTGTGGCCTCGGCTGCCGCAAGTGAAACACTTGAGGGAACCCATCTTGACGGTCTCATCGGTAGGGGTTGATGATGATGAAGCTCTCGGCTTGAAGTTGCTCGTATTAGGATTGCTTATAGTTGGCGAAGCTTTCTTGGAAGTTGACTTGTCGATGTTGGAAGTAGAAGGTCTTATAGTCGGTGTTGGAGTCGTTGAAGCATGGTTATTGGAGAAGCCGTAGGACTTGGATGAGAACTTGGCACACTTGAAATCATCTTGCACTTGGCGTTCCGCTTTGGTAGTTGGTGCACTAGCTCGATGAGATTTGAGTATGGTTGGAAGTCGGCAATCTTCTTGATAGGATGATTGAGTCCATTTAAGAAACGTGCCATTGTTTGCTCATCATCTTCCGTCACATTGGCTCTTATCATAGCAATCTCCATCTCCTTGTAGTATTCTTCAATGCTCTTGGTTCCTTGCTTGAGTTGTTGGAGTTTCTTGAAGAGGTCGCGGTTTTAGTGTTAGGCACGAAGCGTGCTCTCATGACATCCTTCATTTGTGCCCAAGTAGTGATGGGTGGTTCACCTCTTGCCTCGCGGCGCTCTATGATTTGTTCCCACCAAATGAGGACATAGTCTTGGAATTAAAGGGATGCCATCGCGATCTTCTTCTCTTCTTCATAATTGTGCAAACGGAAGATCTTGTCAACTTTCAATGCCCATGAAAGGTATTCTTCGGGATCATTGCTTCCGTTGAACTTGGGCATGGTGAACTCGAGCTTGCCGTAGCGTTGCTCTTCATTGTGTTGGGGTCGAGGATGATGACGCCCATGTTGTAGATGATTGTTCTACTCGTGGTGCTCTTGACGCGGAGGGTTGTCAACCTCGTGTTGCTCTTGTCGTGGAGGATTCTCACTATTTTCATGCTCTTGATGAACTTGATGGTCTTGGCGAGCTTGTGGAGGAGCGCGTCGAGCTCGAGGAGGAACTATACGATGCATGCGAGCTTGAAATCGTCGTTCTTGAATTTCTTGGTGAAGTGCTTCCTCTTGTTCACGGGCTTGTTGGCCTCGGTCGGCAACGGCTCGACACGCATCGCGTAGAGCTTGTTGCGCCTCAAGTGCCTGAGCATCCCGGAGTTGTTTTTCTTGATGTTGAGCCTCGGCATCTTATGCATTTTGGTGTAGACGCGCGCATTCTTCCTCTTCATGTTGGCGTTGTCGCTGCCGTTCTCGAGCTAGTGCAAAGGCTTCTTCGGCTTGACGTCGTCAATGTTCTTGCGAGTCGGTATCTCGAAGAGGATTCAGGTTTGCTTGACGCTCGTTGCATGCGGCTCGGCGAAGAGTGTTCGATGTCGGTGTACTTGAGCCGGAGGGGGTAAAGTCGGAATGGCGACTTGAACGGCTCCTTCTTGAAGTGGAAGAAGAGCGGTTGAGCAACAAGGCACGAATCTCGTCCATCCTTGCATCATTCTCTTGCTTGTGATTGTCGAGCTTGTGGTCGAAGTAGTCCCTTGTACGTTGCTCGGAAAGTCGCAAGTCGGCGGCAAGGTTGTCGATGCGTTCACTCATAGCTTGTTGCTCTTGATGCAAAGCACGTTGTGCACCAAAGAGATGACTCTTGGTGACGAAGGAGTTCATGTCGTCGTCTTGCTCCATGAAGAGTGGGTTGGTAGAAGTACTAGGCCTATCCATCATTCCAAGACAAATGTGAGTGCTAGAAAGAGAAGAACGAATACCAAATGTACCTTGACCGAAGTTGAAAGTGAATCGATGATCACTCCAATGTAGGACAAGGAAATTGCCCAATTGGTACGAATTCTTGTCGGTTTCTCACACCTACACAAGTAAAAGCTTATGGTGGAGCTTGGTTAGGATGGTGGCACAATTTTTAATGTGAATGTAAGCAAGATTCAATAATGTTGGAGAAGAGTCGCAAGATGCAATGTAACAAGTAGACCAAGCATATACGATACACGGAAACACACGCGCAAAAAGATAAGTGGGGTTTTGCAACTAAGGGTGAGCCAAAATGTGGAATCCATAAAAATGCTCTTGTTGCACAACACTAGAGAGACGCTAGCACGATTGCACGATAGGCGGATACAAGAACTTATGCACAACCTACTTAGCAAAAATGCAACGACTTCTATCCCAAATATGTTTTATGCAAGGTGTTGCTATGATATGATCCAAGATGATCGAGTATGACAATCTTAATGTTGTATGATGCTATGGTTCTTGCTTAAAAGCTATTTGCTTATCTTTCCTCTTTGCTTAAAAGCTTGGTTGGCTCTTTGATGTTTGAGCTCTTTTCTCATGCAATGCTTGACGAACCAAGATAGCAAGTGAGTATGCGATGACAACTTTGTGACACAAGAGATGATACCAATATAGGCAACAATGATGTATGTATGCTATGGGAAGTATGATCACTAATGTGCACAAGTCTCGTTGCCGGCAATACTCAATGGCTAGTCTCGATTGGTAAGCAACGCAAAGGAGTAAGGCGATGATGGCTATCAATGTAATGCCAAGAGTGATATGTCCGATACCAAGATGAGGTTTGAGCTCTTTTCTCATGCAATGCTTGACGAACCAAGATAGCAAGTGAGTATGCGATGACAACTTTGTGACACAAGAGATGATACCAATATAGGCACAATGATGTATGTATGCTATGGGAAGTATGATCACTAATGTGCACAAGTCTCGTTGCCAGCAATACTCAATGGCTAGTCTCGATGGGTAGGCAACGCAAAGGAGTAAGGCGATGATGGCTATCAATGTAATGCCAAGAGTGATATGTCCGATACCAAGATGAGGTTACCGGTCTTGCTTCCGATATGGTGTCAAAATGGTGGCACGAATACCAAGTTGTAGTCGAGGTGGTCGTTGTTGATGACGCGTCCAGGGCAAAGATGAGCAGCGGTGATGTCGATGTCGAACCGTACCTAAATAGCCGAAACACAAAAGGATACGGTACCGCAACTCAAATTCTCAAACCTCAAAGTAGCAATTGTGTCGGAGTAGGTATCGGGTAAGTGGTGGTGTGGGTTGGGGTATTGGAAAGGTTTGTGGAAGTCGGTGGTGGTATAGCGGATGATGTGGTGGAAGCCTCAAACAACAATTTGTGCGAAATCAGTTTCAGAGTAGCGGTCGTCCGGAAATGGACGGATGTCCGGTCACCGGTCGTCCGGTAAGGTCGGACGTCCGGTGCTTCCTGGGTCGCCGGACGTCCGGTGAACTGACGGTCATCCGGTGGTCGGGGTCAACGCGAAATTTCAGATCCGGGAGGTGGTTTTGGGCGGAATATGGGGATTTTTGGAGGGATTTCGTGGTGGAGATGGTGGGGGGAAGGCTAGATCCACTTGCAACACAACAAATTCACGGATCAAAACCAGCAAAACATCATCAAAACTCACAAAGCACAAGAAAATTTTTTGGGGCTATTTTTGTGGGGATTTTCGGATTAGGATGAAAAACAACAAAACCAAGCTATAAAACAAAGAGGGGGGCTCCGAAATCGTGATAAACCTTGCTCTAGATACCAAGATGATGTAGGGTAGAGACCCTAATCGCCCGATCTTTCACGGAAGGAGCGGATCCCGGGGAAAACACGAAGAGCACGGGGAAGAACGGAAGGAGAACACAAGAGGAAAATCACTAAACCGACACGAATAAGTCAAACATGGGCTAGATCCTCGAGTACATAGAACGATACACGAATCCACGGACAACTAGGGACAATACACGGTAACCGGTTCTTCTCCATGAGGAGGTCTTGATGGGGCCACCCAAGAGGGGGTCTTGATGATCTTCTCTGAAAGGAGGTCTTGAATCCGCTTGGGGGATCTTCTCCGGTGGAGGCTCGAATCTCCGAGGAGAAGGTAACCAAGTGGATGAGCAAAACCCTCTCACAAATCTGAGCTAAACATTTGCTAACCCCCGAAAGGATGTGGGAGAGGTCTATATATAGTCTAAGTGCAAATGGGGGCGAAAGTAGGGGTACATGGGCCTCGGGCCCGAATTTGGACGCAGCCAGGTACCGGACGTCCGCTGGTTCTGCTCTGTGATGGGGGTGCCGGACGTTCGGAAACGTCGGACTTCCGCTGAATTCGGTTCGGGTGTAGGTGCGCCGGTCGTCTGGTCCGGACCGGACGTCCGCTCATTTGCTTCGGGTGCCGGGGCACCGGTCGTCCAGTCTGGACCGGATGTCCGCTGGCTGGGGCTCGGCTGATGCTTCAGGCGCCGGACGTCCGGTCCCGGCCGGTCGTCCGGTGGCTGGGACTTTTCCTTCAACCCTCCTTCTTCTCCGTCTTCTCGTCCATCTTCCTCTTCTTCTTGTCCTTGCTCCTTAGCTTCTCCATTGTACCTGAGTATGCACAAAGTATCCGTATGAGGTAGTAGCCATGCTTCATGTGCATCAAAGTGGAATTGTGAGAGGAGAGATGTCACCTCGGTTTCAAGAGCTCTTGCACGTGATCAAGTCATGGGTCCACTAGGCACTTGATGAGACGATGGTAGGTCCATGGGGATGACCTTGGGATGCTCCGCATCAGCTTGTGAGCGTGCCCATGCATCCGCAGCTCCGGACACATGTCTGCGGCGTCGTCCAGCTCGGTCACCTCTCCCCTCGGCTATTTAAGCTGCCCAGCCTCGGTTCTCCTCCCCACTAGGCCTTCCTCACTCTCAATCGACCCCCAACACCACTAAAATGAGCCAGGAGGTCTTCCTTCCCCGTCTCAGGCGAGGCGTTCGCCGCTCGACCCTCTCCCTCACCCCACCTCTCCGGTCCACCTTTGCCCAAATTAACTCCACCAGCAAGCTCAGGGAAGCCCCCTGACTCTCCTCCACTCTTCATCCTCTCCTCCAATGCACTGGAGTGTCGTGCCCTTTCTTCACCGACGCCCCCCCTCCGCCGACGTCGAAGCCGCCGCCGGCTCAGTCCACCCCGCCGCCCGTGCATGGTACTCTCAGATGCGCCTCGTCCTGCCGATTCCGCCGGTGGTCTGAGCTCCACCGGGGATGGCCGGAGCTGCCGGGACGGCCACCAGCGCCGGTCCTGCCCTCTGTTCCGCATGAGCGAGCAGGAGGTTGGAGAAGAAAGAGCCCAAGCCAAGCGGGCCCCACCCCGCGGACCCCGCTAGTCAGCCCCTCCGCTGTTAACCCTGCCTCGCCACGTCATTCAAGTGGAAACGTATTCCACGGAATACATTTTCACTACAATGTAAGCACACTTTGCCTCTGTGTCGGCCTAAAATAGGTTCTATTCGCTGGAAGGCGTATTCTAAGTGTTTGTTCTTTCTGTTTTCTAGCTAAGGGCCTCTTTGTGAAGATTCTTTTGCAGATTGGTCCCTTTACTTTATGTACCAATATCTTTTTGCTCACAACTCCAATTTTGGTGGTTCCAAAGATTATTTCTTCATATCGTCAAGCCCGTTACGATGGGATCATTTTGACCATGTGACAACATTCTGAAAATGACCACTTTGCCCTTGCACTTAATCAGCCCCCTCCGGGAGAGAAAGGTTTCGGGTGATTCTTTCCGCGAGCTTCTCGCACTTCTTCCCGGTGAATCCCTCCACCCCAGGCAAGCCACACCCTCCATTTGCATGATTGCAATGCAATGCCATGGTTTAAATCATTTAAACTTATTTAAAATATTGCATTAGCTATGTATGATTTGTTCATGACATTCTTGGAGTTGTGTTGATCTTGCTAGTGTCATGATGTTGATTGGATTCCTAGGACTAATATTTTGTAGATGATGAGGATGACCTGTTGCTATTGGATTATTAGTGGCTATTACGATTATTTTCTTGATGGTATTTGATATTATGCTTTGGAGTATTTCTTTGGATATGATGTCATCATGTGGGTTTATGGTTAGCTAGCTTACTCTTGTTATTGAATTAGTAGTATCTTGGTACTTGGATTCATTATGATAGTATTGCTATGCTACCCTCGGAGTATTATGTTATGACTATATTATTCTATGGATTATGTGTTGGATATTGCTATGACTTGGATTACAGGTTGACAGATGATATTGGAGTATCAGTATCACAGGTCTATCTTTGGGATAAATTATGTCATTTCGTTTGTCAGGTGCCACCGAACTAGGCTTTTCCAGTGCAACCACATTTGCCTTTAGGGGGAGGCCCTAATGTGGTCTATTTTCATGCCTCTCGCTGGTGCCACCAACTAGGGAAGGTTATGCACGTGCGCTGCCCTGGCGGTGATAGCCTTGTGTGCCCGTTGTTGTTGTTGTACCCGGGTTGTCCCCATTTGGAAATATTTTGTTTTGCCACAACGGTGGCCGTTGGATGTCACGAGGTGACATCGGGGCCACCCATGACTTAGACCAAGGGGGAGTTGGTCGGAGTGGCCGGGAGAGTGATAGAGGCAAGGGTCCCGATCTTTCGATGAGATGATAACTATCGATTTGGTGGAGACGACTTTGACGATCCGACTACAAACGTGCAAGACGTTGCGCCTTAGCAATCACTAAACCAACTCCGAGAGGTTATTGACCACGCTGGAGCATGATCAACCTGACCACGAAGGTCTATTCTGCAAGCAATCAAAGAAAAAGCAAGAATATGATTAAGCAATCTGAATATTGCGAGTATGGATGAAGTATTGATAAAAGTGGGGTTTCATAATAAGCGGTCTTGGTCTGGTCATTGGACACAAACGAAGTACACAAAGTTACAACAATGGCTAACTTTCAACTAAATAAAACCCAAGTCTAAACGATGCCGTAAGGGCTATATTTATAGGGAAAAGAGAGGGGATTTTGTCCACCCTTGGCAAGGTGGGACTAAAACACCTCCTAAGTCGTTTCCCCTACAATATGGACTCTAAAAATAGATTACATGGACCTGTCCCAAAATAAGGTGGCGCAACACCAATAATAAGCTATGGACGAAATTTCTGAAAGGCCATCTTGTATATTTCGTCCATCTTCTTGTATGTCATCATGGTGGCTTCAAAGTCCGGAAATCTCCACTTGTACCTTCGTTCTTGTTCTCTTCGCATGCACCTTCATCTCTGTGCTTGACCATGCTCCAATGCTCAACCTTCTTATCCGTGCTAAGCCCTTCAATTGCAAGCAACACAAATGTATCTAAGTTAGGCAGCATCATATTCTCATGAACACTAGAAACATTACCAAGAAACGAAAGTACCTAATAATCTAATTGGCGTATGTGAGCTCTAGCAACTGTTCCAAGAGGTAAAACAACAGGGGATATGGGTGTAACTATGGTAGCCATGTCCTCATCATCCTCCCCTTCTTGAAAACAAAGCCGTCCTCGGCGTTGCTTAATCTGAAATCTGGCTAACAAAAGAGACAAGGTGTACACGTTGTATATGTATATGTCATCCATTTTTACTGATCTCAGTTGGGGCACATGTGACACAGTTATACAAGAGCACCCTTCAAAAGTCGTGAAATATAAATCCAATATATTATCACAAGAAGTGAAAGGCATGAAAATATTGCAACTTAGTTTGCACATATAAGTGAAGCTCTTATTCATATCAAAAGATTGACAATGCTTATCATGTATTGAGTGAAAGCTGAAAAGGTTTGAGAACATTAAAAGTATGAAACAATTGCTTGGCTTGTCATTGGGGTTGTGCATGATTTGAATATTTTGTGTGATGAAGATGGAGCATAGCCACACTATATGATTTTGTAGGGATAAATTTCTTGTGCCATGTTATTTTGAGAAGACATAATTGACTTGTTAGTATGCTTGAAGTATTATTATTTTTATGTCAATATTAAACTTTTGTTTTGAATCTTATGGATCTGAACATTCATGCCACAATGAAGAAAATTACATGGATAAATATGTTAGGTAGCATTCCACATCAAAAATTCTGTTTTTATCATTTACCTACTCGAGGACGAGCAGGAATTAAGCTTGGGGATGCTTGACACGTCTCCAACATATCTATAATTTTTGATTGTTCCATGCTATGATATTATCTGTTTTGGATGTTTTATATGCATTAATATGCTATTTTATATTATTTTTGGGACTAACTTATTAAGCTAGAGCCTAGTGCAACTTTCTAATTTTTCCTTGTTTTTGAGCTTCGCAGAAAGGGAATACCAAACGGAATAAAACTTTCGCGATGATTTTTCTTGGACCAGAAGACACCCGAGAGACTTGGAGATCAAGTCGGAAGAGCCACGAGGCAACGACAAGGGGGGAGGGCGCGCCCTAGGAGGGTGCCCCTGCCTTGTGGACCCCTCGTGACCCCCTGACCTAGTTCTGCCTCCTATATATTCGCATATATTCCCAAACCACCTGAAGCATCCATGAAAACACTTTTCCATCGCCGCAACCTTCTCTTCCCGTGAGATCCCATCTTGGGGCCTTTTCTGCCATCCTGCCGGAGGGGGATTCGATCACGGAGGGCATCTACATCACCTCTATTGCCCTTCCGATGAAGCGTGAGTAGTTTACCATAGACCTACGGGTCCATAGCTAGTAGCTAGATGGCTTCTTCTCTCTCTTTGATTCTCAATACTATGTTCTCCTCGATGTTCTTGGAGATCTATTAGATGTAATCTTATTTTGCGGTGTGTTTGTCGAGATCTGATGAATTGTGGATTTATGATCAGCTTATCTATGGATATTATTTGAATCTTGTCTAAACTCTTAGATGCATAATTTGATATATTTGTATTTCTCATCGAACTATCGGTTTGGTTTGGCCAACTAGATTGGTTTTTCTTGCAATGGGAGAGGTGCTTAGCTTTGGGTTCAATCTTGTGGTGTCCTCACCCAGTGACATAGTTGGGGTAGCGAGGCACGTATTGTATTGTTGCCATCAAGGATAAAATATGGGGTTTACATGATATTGCTTGAGTTTATGTCATCTACATCATGTCATCTTACTTAAAGCATTACTATGTTCTTCATGAACTTAATACAATAGATGCAGGCAGGAGTCGGTGGATGTGTGGTGTAATAGTAGTAGATGCAAGCAGGAGTCGGTCTACTTGACATGGACGTGATGCCTATATTACATAATTATTACCTTGGATATCATCATAACTTTGCGCTTTTCTATCAATTGCTCGACAGTAATTTGTTCATGCACCATATTATTTGCTATCATGAGAGAAGCCTCTAGTGTAACCTATGGCCCACAGGTCAATTTTCCATCATATTAGTTTCAGATCTACTATTTTGCAATCTTGATTTTCAGATCTATAAACCAAAAAACCCAAAAATATTTTATCTTTTGTTTAGTTTTATTTATCTATCTCTATCAGATCTCACCTTTGCAACTGACCCTGAAGCGATTGACAACCCCTTTATCATGTTGGGTGTAAGTGTTTGATTGCTTGTGCAGGTATTGGTGATTTGCGCGTTCTTCTCTATAACGCCCCAAGACCGGAGCGTCGGGTGCCTTCCTTGATTTCCGGGTTTCGTCGTGTGATTTGTTTGGTCCGTTGCATTTCATCTTTGCATCATGTGCATTGCATCATGTCATCATGCAACCCGTTTTAAAACTCACTAAATAAATTGCATGGATCTTTGATCCATTTAAACCCAGGGAATTCACATGGTGATTCTCTTTATAACATATCCTCCCGATATTAGGGAGCTATATTAAATATTCCAATATTTTGGATTCACCCATAAACACACTTGCAAAATATCCCAATGCCTTTGTTATCTTAATTCTTGGTCTCCAACATTGCCATACATTCTTTCATCATATTCCGGAGCTCCACCAAAAATCGGAACATATTTGGACACCTCTAATTCCTAGTACTTGTTCAAACCATTTGAATTAAATTCAAATGACTTTGAATTAAATTCTTGCAATCATGCCTCTCCTATTTTTCGTGGACCATGCACATTTTTACGAGTCCATGAAAATTATCCACATGTCCAACTTTTCCCCCTAACCTCTCTTTCTTTTTCTTTCATATCTCTGTTTTGTTTTTTCTTTTGTTCTTTAGAGTGAGAGAGAGAGTAAGTCCAGCCGGCCTCTTAAGCCAGCAGACAGCCGGCCTGTAGGCCCATCCAGCACCGGCCCACCTAACTCCCCCAACCCTAGCCTGATCAAACACCCCTCTCGCTCCCTCACCCCATCTCCCTCTAACCCCCTCCTCCTCGAACGTCCCTTTTCCCTCGCGCCGCCAGAAGCTCCCTCGACCTCGCCTCGCCTGATCCCCGTCTCCCTCTGTCGAACGCCGCTGCCCAACACCCAGTCTCCCTCGACCTCTCCTTCTTCCTCCCACGCGGCTCCCTTTTCCTGCAAGGCCGCTCCTTGCCTCGTCCTCTTCCATGGCTGTAGAAGCGTGCTGTGAGTTTGCCACCGTGCTGCTTCGCCGTACGGCCGCCGTCGACGACCACCACTTTGCCACCGCCTGAGGCCCGCGAAGCCGCCGCCCTGCCACTGAGCACGAGCACTGCTCCTCTGCTCCGTTCAGCCGCCCCTGGCCCTGCTTCTCCTTGTTGAGGCCATGGATGCCCGCGGCCCCGTCGTCCTGCACCTCCACACGCTGCCCGCACACGCCGACCTTCGCTGCTTCCACGCCCTTTCTTCGCCTACGCGGAGCCGCGAGCCAGCGCCAAGACCCGCTTCACCCGTTGGTTGATTCAACCCTCTGCATGGGCCCCGTGTCGCCTCTGCCAGCCCCATGTTGCTGCTTGCGTCCGCCAAGTTTGATTACGTTTTGCTGCCCCGATCAAGATCGCCATGTACGGGATGACCCGCGAAGCCCCCTGGACGCCATGTACCACAATCATTGCATTCCGTTTCATCTCTGTCGAGACCAAGAGGACGCCAAGTACCAGGATGACGACGACCCGTCAAGTTCATCTACGTGTGTGTACCACTACGCCGGAGACATTGGATGCGCCAAGTTCCACTATAAGATGTACCACTACCGTTGCATGAACCGAGACCGGCAAGTCCGAAGACCCCAAGTACCACGACAGCTCCGAAGTGATTCCAAATTCCGTCAAGTTTCCTATACCGATGACTCGAACGGTTACGAAAGTGTACCACTACCATCGAATCGCGAAGACTCCGTGGACGTCAAGATTTGTGTCGTGACCCCGAACATCTACGAAAACGTTGTACGACTACTTCCGTGGCCGAAGACCCGTGTACAACTACCGTCGCCGTGTACGACTACTCCCGCTACGGATGTCCTGAGAACATCTACTTCCTCTACTTTGCACTGAACGAGAACCATCCCGTTTGCATGCTTCGAAGGTATAACCTCGAGACGACGCCCGTGAACGAATGAATGCATGTTGTATGAGATGCACCCTTGTTCGCCTCGAGTCCGTATTGTCGGTGCATGTTGCCCCTCTCTTGTCTTGGCACCGACAAGTGGGAACCCGATATCCGGGAGTACGCCACCATCCTTGCATGACACGCACCCGTCACTTTACCTTTTGCACCGGTATCTCCATGAGCTACCGGAACCGATATGTTACTGTGGCATCATTTTCGGATTCATCGCTGTGGCACCCTTTCTTTCCACCACGGTGGCAAATGCTTCATATTGTTCTCATCAACTTTTTCATAAAACTTGCATAAACTTGCATATGTCATCCGCATCATGATAACAACATTTAAATATGGTTTAAATTGTTGTTTGCATTAATTTGCTAAATGCATATGGGGATTTACCGGATTTGTTGTTTGTTATATCCGTCCCCATTTAAATTGATTAGATAGTATAGTTTTGTTATGCTTCAGCTCTTGTCATGTTAATCAACATTTAATATTGTTGAGTACATAACCGGTAGTGAACTAAATAATTGATGTGGTGTTCCGTTAATATGCAACCTGTTGCATATTGGGCTCCACTTAACTTGTAGTTTTGTTTGTGCACTTTGCCATGCCATGCATTTTTAAACCGGACATGCATCATACTTGATTGTGCATCATGCCATGTTTATGTGGTGGTTGTTTACTATGTTGTTTGCTTCTTTCCGGTGTTGCTTCTTCGGTTTAGTTCTGATAACATCGCGTTTGTGAGGATCTGTTCGACTACGACCATTTTTCTTCTTCATGGACTCGTTCTTCTTCCTTGCGGGATCTCAGGCAAGATGACCATACCCTCGAAATCACTTCTATCTTTGCTTGCTAGATGCTCGCTCTTTTGCTATGCCTATGCTATGATATCTACCACTTGCTTATCATGCCTCCCATATTGCCATGTCAAACCTCTAACCCACCTTGTCCTAGCAAACCGTTGTTTGGCTATGTTACCGCTTTGCTCAGCCCCTCTTATAGCGTTGCTAGATGCAGGTGAAGATTGGAGTTTGTTCCTTGTTGGAACATGTTTATTTATTGGGATATCATTATTATATCTTGTCTATTTTAATGCATCTATATACTTGGTAAAGGGTGGAAGGCTTGGCCTTATGCCTGGTGTTTTGTTCCACTCTTGCCGCCCTAGTTTCCATCATACTGGTGTTATGTTCTTGATTTTGCGTTCCTTACACGGTTGGATTATAATGGGAACCCCTTGACAGTTCGCCTTGAATAAAACTCCTCCAGCATGGCCCAACCTTGGTTTTACCATTTGCCACCTAGCCTCTTTTCCCCTTGGGTTCCGTGGACTCAAGGGTCATCTTTATTTTAAACCCCCCCGGGCCAGTGCTCCTCTGAGTGTTGGTCCGAACCAAGTATACTGCGGGGCCACCTCGGGGCAACTTGAGGGTTGGTTTTCCTCGTAGGATGTCTCATCTGAGTGTGCCCTGAGAACGAGATATGTGCAGCTCCTATCGGGATTTGTCAGCACATTCGGGCGGCTTTGCTGGTCTTGTTTTACCATTGTCAAAATGTCTTGTAATCGGGATTCCGAGTCTGATCGGGTCGTCCTGGGAGAAGGAATATCCTTCGTTGACCGTGAGAGCTTGTGATGGGCTAAGTTGGGACATTGCTGCAGGGATTTGAACTTTCAAAAGCCGTGCCCGCGGTTATGGGCAGATGGGAATTTGTTGATGTCCGGTTGTAGAAAACCTTAAACTTAACTTAATTAAAATGAATCAACAGAGTGTGTGGCCGTGATGGTCTCTTTTCGGCGGAGTCCGGGAAGAGAACACGGTCTCGTGTTATGCTTGAACGTAGGTTGTTTTAGGATCACTTCTTGATCACTTCTAGCTCACAACCGTGCTTTGCCTTCTCTTCTCGCTCTCATTTGCGTAAGTTAGCCACCATATATGCTAGTGCTTGCTGCAGCTCCACCTCACTACCTTTTCCTACCCCTAAGCTTAAATAGTCTTGATCGCGAGGGTGTGAGATTGCTGAGTCCCTGTGACTCACAGTTTACTTCCAAAACCAGTTGCAGGTGCCGATGATGTCCGTGCAGGTGACGCAACCGAGCTCAAGGAGGAGCTCGACGAAGATCGTGTTCATTATGTTGTTCCGTTTCCAGTTGATCAGTAGTGGAGCCCAGTTGGGGCGATCGGGGATCTTTTGCATTAGGGGTAGTCTTTTTTTATTTTGGTTCCATAGTCGGACCTTGATTGTATCTGGATGAATGTAATGTTATTTATGCTATTGTGTGACATGGCGATTGTAAGCCAACTATGTATCTCTTTCCTTTATTCAATACATGGATTGTGTGAAGATTACCCCACTTGCGATATTGCCTTCAATGCGGTTATGCCTCTAAGTCGTGCTCTGACACGTGGGAGATATAGCCGCATCGAGGGTGTTACATTCTCCTACTGGATTGATACCTTGGTTCTTAACTGAGGGAAATACTTATCTCTACTTTGCTGCATCACCCTTTCCTCTTCAAGGGAAAAACCAACACAAGCTCAAGAAGTAGTAGGAAGAATTTCTAGCATAGTTGCCGGGGAGATCTATGCCAAGTCCAGACATACCAATTACCTATCATAAACTCTCATCTCTTGCATTACATTATTCACCATTTGCCTCTCGTTTTCCTCTCCCCCACTTCTAAAATGATTTTCAGAAAGATTTGCCCCTTTTCGCCCTTCTTTCATTTGTCTTTTCGTTTTCCCTTATGTCTTACTTGGTGTATTTGCTCGTTTGCTTAGTATAATTGTGTGTTTATTGAAAATCAGACGCAAAGAGTTTATGGATCCTCATCCACTTGCTAATATTTTTAAAATATCCAACTATGATGAACCAATTGCTAGTGAGTTGAGTGCACAAGATTATATTTATCATGTTTAGCTTGAAATCCGTGAATCTGAACATTGTGATGAAATGCTTTATGAAGTGATTCATGATAGATATTTGAGTGAAAAGCATGATTGCAATGATGTTATTATAAATTCTATTGATGTCAATTATGTTAATGATATGCTAAACCCTAAGCTTGGGGATGCTAATTTTGCTATGTCTACTACTTGTTGCAATGATCAGGATTGGGGTGATTTTTCTTATGATCTTGAAAATATATTTAAGCCCCATGATGAATATGAGATTGATAATAATGTTTGCAATAATATTGAAAGTGGGTTTGGAAGAGAGTCAACTTTATATCCCACATATTTGGTGAATATTCAATCTTGAGAAATTTTTGATGAAAGTGGGTTTGGAAAGTTCATGACTTGAGTTAATGATAATCCCACTATTTTGGAAGAGTGTCAACTTTGCATGCATGTGGATCATGCAGAGAATAATTTATGTGATAGATATATTGTTGAATTTGAATATGATCCTACATGTAATTATTATGAGAGAGGAAAATATAGTTTTGTAAATTTCCATGTTAGTAAATTACCTCTCGTCATGTTGAGATTGCTATTGTTTCTTTCTTCTTCCATGCATATCCTAGTTTTTGCTTGCCTTGATAATTTGTTTGCTTATAAAATGCCTATGCATAGGAATTATGTTAGAATTAGATGTGTTTTTCACATGTTTTATGATGCTCTCTTTGTGCTTCAATTCTTGTCTTTCATGTGAGCATCATTGAAATCACAACGCCTAGCTAAAAGGCTTTAAAGAAAAGCGCTTGGTGGGAGGCAACCCAATATATCCCCTTTCTATTTTTGAATAAATAATTCATCTAGCCTCTGGTTAGATGTGTTTTTGTGTTTTAGTTAGTGTTTGTGCCAAGTAAGACCTTTGCGATGGCTAACGGTGATAGTTGTTTTGATCTTGCTGAAAAACAGAAACTTTTGCACCCAGGAAAATAATTTTAATTTTTAACAGAGCCATGATAAAATAATAATTCTTATTCCAAAAGATTGGCACACAAATTTCCCAGGATTTCCTAATTGTTCAGAATTTGTGGGGTTACAGAAGTATTCGAGAGTTAAAGATTGCTACAGACTGTTCTGTTTTTGGCAGATTCCGGTTTCTATGTGTAGTTTGCTTATTTTGATGAACATATGGGTTGTATCAGGGGGTATGAACCATGGAAAAGTTGGAATGCAGTAGATATTACACCAATATATATAAAGAATGAGTTCATAACAGTACCAAAAGTGGTGATTTATTTTCTTATACTAATAGAGCTTATGAGATTTTCTGTTGAGTTTTGTGTTGTGAAGTTTTCAAGTTTTGGGTAAAGATTTGATGGACTATGGAATAAGCAGTGGCAAGAGCCTAAACTTGGGGATGCCCAAGGTACCCCAAGGTAATATTCAAGGACAACCAAGTGCCTAAGCTTGGGATGCCCTAGAAGGCATCCCCTCTTTCATCCGCGTCTATCGACAACTTTACTTGAGGCTATACTTTTATTCACCACATGATATGTCTTTTCCTTGGAACGTCTTGTATGATATGAGTCTTTGCTTTTTATTTGCCGCAATCATCCTTGCTATACACACCTTTTGAGAGGCACACGCATGAATCGTCATTTATTAAAATACTCTATGTGCTTCACTTATATATTTTGATCTAGGCAATTTTGCTCTAGTGCTTCACTTATATCTTTTTAGAGCACGGCGGTGGCTTTACTTTTTAGAAATTATTGAACTCTCATGCTTCAATTATATTATTTTGAGAGTCTCTCTAAACAATGTGGTAATTTGCTTTGGTTATGAATTTAGTCCTAATATGATAGGCATCCAAGAGGCATATAATAAAAACTTTCATATAAACTGCATTGAATACTATGAGAAGTTTGATTCCTTATGATTGTTTTGAGATATAAAGATGGTGATATTAGAGTCATGATAGTGAGTAATTGTGGATTGGAGAAATACTTGTGTTAAGGTTTGTGATTCCCGTAGCATGCATGTACAGTGAACCGTTATGTAACGAAGTTGGAGCATGATTTATTTATTGATTCTCTTCCTTATGAGTGGCGGTCGGGGACGAGTGATGGTCTTTTCCTACCAATATATCCCCCTAGGAGCATGCACGTACTACTTTGTTTCGATGACTAATAGATTTTTGCAATAAGTATGTGAGTTATTTATGACTAATATTGAGTCCATGGATTATACGCACTCTCACCCTTCCACCATTGTACCGCACAACTTTCGCCGGTGCCATACACCCACCTATTACCTTCCTCAAAACAGCCACCATACCTACATATGATGGCATTTCCATAGCCATTCTGAGATATATTGCCATGCAACTTCCACCGTTCCATTTATTATAACACATACCATCATTGTCATATTGCTTTGCATGATCATGTGTTGGCATCGTATTTGTAGCAAAGCCACCTTTCATAATTTTTTATACATGTCACTCTTGAGTCATTGCCGACACACGGTGCCACCACTACCGACACCGTCAGAAGGACTCGTACTTTTTTTCAGAGATACGAGAGAAGTATGATGGAAGACCGAACCCGACAGAGTTCTTGAGCAGCTATACCATCGTTTTTCAAGCCGCCGGAGGAAGGGATGAGAAGGTATTTGCCAACTACTTTCCTTTGGCACTCAAGCCAAATGTGAGGTCGTGGTTGATGCACTTACAGGAGAACTCCATCTCGACCTGGGCTGATTTGTGCAATGAGTTTGTTGGCGCTTTCACGGGCGGCCATCAAGAACCAGGGTGGCCCAGGGACTTGCAGCTCCTCCCATAGAAGGAAGGAGAGAGTTTGCAGAAATATATGCAGAGATTCTGTCAGTTACATAGGAACATTCCGGACATCCACCCGGCAGCTGTGATAGGTGCGTTCTAGTCCAACGTACGGAGCCACAGGATACATTCCAAGATGAACGTCCGGTTGCCCAAGACTGTGAATGAACTGTACACTTTTGCGGATAAGTGTGCTCGGATAGAGGAGGGGAGGCGACTCCCCAGAGAAGAAGATGGTGTCGACATTGACTCCGAAGATGACGATGATGCTGCCAATCAGAAGAAGAAGAACAAGAAACACAACAAGAAGCACAGAGGAAATAGTTCTGGTTGTTGAGGGATCTGGCGTTCCTAGTACGGCAAGAAGGCCAAGACTGAAGCCCCCGGCAAGGAAGTTGCCGCGTACACTGACCGCCGAGAAGGTGCGGCGGCCGAGAAGGCTGGGAAGGCTGATGGGCTGTACTGCAAGATCCATCGAACCAAGGGCCATGATCTCCAAGAGTGTCATCAAGTTGAGCAACTCGTCAAGAAGCAGAAGCCTAAGTACGAGAAGCACGACAAAGAGAGAGACCAATATGGCATTGGCGGGAAGGGCCGAGGTGGCAGAGGAGGTCGCCACGGCAAGGTCCCTCAGCATCAAGGGAAGCCTATCAGAGGCCATGGGAAGAAGGAACGAGATTACGAGAGCGATGAAGGGGGTGAAGAGGAAATCAGCGAGCAGGAATTTCGGAAGGCCACTGTCGCCCTATGCATTGACGGAGGTGCATCCTTGCACTCCTCTCACCGCCAGCTTAAATAGTGGGCACGTGAGGTCAATGTTGTGGAGCCAGCTGCAGATTCTCATAAACCACTCAAGTGGTCCCACACGTCCATCACCTTTGATGAAGAGGATCACCCTGACCACACCACTGCGGTAGGGTGCTTGCCATTGTTGGTTTCACCAATGATCCGCAACATCAAGGTCACAAAGATGTTGGTTGATTGTGGGGCCGGGTTGAATCTGGTTTCTCCCAAGGTCATCAGCAAGTTGCAGATAGCACAAGAAGAGCTCAAGGTTACTGGCACCTTTCATGGGATCAACCTCGATAGGAGTTGTCCGAAGGGGAAGATCACGTTGCTACTGACGTTTGGAGGTGAATTGAACTACCGGACTAAGAAGATTGTATTCGATGTGGTTGAGCTTCTATTCCTGTACAATGGGATACTTGGACGATCAGCTCTGGAAAAGTTCATGTCGGTGTACAAAAGTAGGGGCCTTTCTATACCCCTTTACTTGTGCACGGGCAGTCGTAGCCACACCTGCGGCCATGCTTGGCGTGGCAGAGGAAGGAAAGATAAAAGGCTGTCAAGGCAGCGCTTGAACCAGAAGCATGAAGAGCGAAGGGACAAGGTGAGCTTTCCCTGGCAAGACCCTTGCTGGAGCGGCCTATGTGGCCTCGGTAAAAGCCTTGCCGGGGCAATTTGCCCAACGCCAGCAAGGCCACCACCCCTGAACGTGAGAACTTCGACACCATCGACAGCGTCAAGACCAAAACTCGGGAGTGCCTTGCTTAGTGGCATGCAAGATCCCTGACATCTTTGGCGCGCCAGGTAGGGGCGCTGAGGCTGTGAAAATCTGGTTTTGAAGTCAACTCATCGACTCCTTCGCCGCGATGGCTCCCAAGAAGAAGGCGATCACGGCGATCGACTTGTCTGGGGCCGAACCACCCGTCCCAGCATGAGCGGGCGACAAAGAGGTCACGGATGGTGGCAGAGGCATGGCCTGCGAGCATCCACGACACTCTAGCAATCCAAGCCTGGTGAGCGGGGTCATGCATAACCGACACGACGAGCCGCGCGCTGCTAGGCCCAGGGGCGGGGCCGTGCTGCCCACGGGCGGCGCGACAACCTCCTGGACGCCCCAGCCGGCACTCGCGCCATGACCTTCCTAGGTCGCGCGTGACGAGCAATGCCGCAACGTCGGTGCCTCTGGACACCACCGCTGGAACAGCGCTTTGCATCACTCTCAAGATGCACCGGGCTGGCATGCGCGCCCAGACGCTGGCAGAAACGGCGCGCGATAGCGAGACCGTGATAGAGCCCCTTCTAACGTGGTTAGAAGTCAGAGCGCGTCCAGCTCCATGCAGGTTTCGCCGCCACCCTCGCCAGAGGAAGCGTTGGCACGTGTGCAACTACTCCTCGACTTCCCTCCAACTGTGGAGAGGCTCGACGAGTGGAGGGCCGCCATTCGAAGCCTCATTAGCTTCGCCAACAAAGATGAGCCGCGCCCAGCGGGACCCTCGTGTCGGCGTTCTGTCGAGCTGGAGCATGCCGGCGGTGGGAGGACCAGGGATGCTGCAACCATGATGCACTCTCCTCCCCCATGGCCGCGACAGCAGCCGCCAGCTCGTCGGGCGGACGCCCGCGACAACTTTTCTACGATGTCGTCCGACCCGCGAGCCCGCCGCGACCAACATCAAGTCCTATGGTAGTGAGCTCAAGAAGACACTGGAACCACTATCAAGCGGCGGCGGGACGCGCGCCATCAGTCAGATAGGCGTGCGGTGATGAGGACATCAATACCATTGTTACACCCACAGCCCCTGCTGCTATACATACTGGAATAATTACTAGAGCTCGCGCACGCCAATTGAATTATCAGGTACTTTCGTTTCTTGGTAACGATTCTAATGTTCATGAGAATATGATGCTGCCTAAATTGGATACATTTGTTTTGCTTACAAATGAAGGGCCTAGCTTGGACAAGAAAGATGAACCTTGGAGCAAGTTCAAGCATGGAGATGATGGCATGCGCATGGGGAACAAGAACGGAGTTACAAGTGATAATTCCAGGACTCTAAAGCCACCATAATGAGTGCATGAAGCATGGGACGAAATATACAAGATGCCACTTCATAAATTTCGTCCAGAGGCTATTCTAGGTGCTGCGTCACCTTATTATTGGGCTAGGCCCATGTATTTTTGAAGTACTTAAGTATAGGCTGTTTTTAGAGTCCGTATGTGTGGGGAAACAAGAGTTAGGGTTGGTTTCGGACCCCTCCACCAAGGGCCACGAAATTCCCCCTCTCTCCTCCATATATACAGCCCTTAGGGCATCGTCTAGACTTTGGGTTTTGTTTAGATTAAAAGTTTGCCATAGCTGCAACTTCTCGTACTTCGTTTGTGTCCAACGACCAGACCAAGATGTCATAGAACCCCACCTTGATCAATAAAGCTTTCATCTTATATTCGCAATATCCAGATTGCAATCTCAGTTTCTTGCTTGTTCTTCGTTTGCTTGCAGGAAACAGACCCTCGTGGCCAGGTTGATCATGCTCCGGCGTGGTCAATAACCCCTCAGAAGTTGGTTTAGCGATTGCTAAGGCGCGATGTCTCGCACATTCGTAGTCGGATCGTCAAGGTCGTCTCCCACAAAAACGATAGCCACCATCTCATCGAAACATCGGGACACCTTTGCCTCTATCACTATGGCTATTGCTTACAAGCTTCTTTGCTCTTTCTCTTTTGCTTAAAAGCTTATTCTTTTTTATATATATATCCACTTTGCGAAATGCACAAACCAAGATAGTAATTGTGTATATGCGGGAACAAACTTGAGGCTCATGAGATGATATGATACCAATATGATATGGTATGTATGCAATGTATGGTGTAGATCACTAATGTGCACAAGTAACATTGCCGGCAATACTCAAATGGCTAGTCTCGATAGGCAAGTAACGCAAAATGGGCTAGGGGTTATCAATGCAATGGCAAGGGAAATGTACAATGGAGGTTACCGTCCTTGGCGATGATGAGTAGCAGTATTCTTGAAGTAGATACCAAGATGATGGAGACTCGTCCCTAAGTAGCCGAAACACCTTAGGAAACGGAAAAATCGCGAACTCAAAATCTCAAACGTCAAATGGCGGTAGCGGAATGCGGTGGTGTTGCACTAGGCAATGCGGAAGTGGAGGTTATGGTGGTGGACTATACACAGTGTCGGAGTTAAAAGTACGGTCCCTAAGTAGCCTAAACACCTTAGGAGACACAACTCACAACACAAACAAAATTGGGTTAAGTTGAGGTGGCGGAAGTGTATGGTGGGCAAGGTTATGCGAAAGTTGTGGTGGTGGTCGATGAAGAAGCAACCGTCCCTAAGTAGCCGAAACACCTTAGGAGACTCAAGTCACAACTCAAACAACCACATATACAATGGGGATCAAGATGTGTTAAGTTGCGGAAGTCGGTGTTGGTGTAGCAGATGATGTGGTGGAAGCCCTAGGCAAAGATGCCAAAATTTTCAAAATTTGATGGATTCAAATGGTGATGGTAGTATTTTTGTGGGAAGGGGGATGTCAAGAGCTTTCCAACGAGCTAAAGAACGCGAAAATCGGACTCCGGATGAATTAGTTATGGCCGAAACAAAAATCAGCCGAAGTTAATATCTACAGGTAGCGGATGTCCGGAAAAAACGGTCGTCCGGTCGCCGGACGTCCGGTCTGGTCGGAAATCCGCTGATTCTGCTCGGGTTAGGGGGTTCCGGTCGTCCGGTAAGGTCGGACGTCCAGTGGTTCCTGCGGCTCCGGACGTCCGGTAAGGTGACGGTCGTCCGGTGTATCGGGGTCAACTCCAGATCCGAGATTTGGGACGCGATTTTGGGTGAAATTTGGGGATTTTGGGGTCAAAATTGATGAGATTTTATGGATGAAAGATGGGGAAACTTGGGGAGATGCTAGATCCACTCGAAACCAAGCAAATCCATGGATCAAAATCAACAAAACATCATCAAACCAACAAATCACAAAAAAAATTGGGGCTATTTTTGTTGGGGATTTTCGAATTTAGTACGAAATCAAGCAAAAGAAGGCTAGAAAACAGTGGGGGAGGCTCCGAAATCGTGATCAACGTGGCTCATGATACCAAGATGATGTAGGGTAGAACCCTAATCGCCCAATATTTCACGAAAAGAACGGATCCCGCGAAGAACACGAGGAACACGAGGGGAAAATGAGGGAAATCATGGGGGGAAACACGAGAGAATCACTCAACCAACAAGAAATAGTCACACATGTGCTAGATCCTCGAATACATAAGAGAAGATACACGATCCACGGACAACTAAGGACGATACAAGGGTAGCCGGTCTTCTCTGTGAGGAGGTCTTGAATCCATGGGGGGATCTTTCCTTAGAAAGGGGGCTTGAATCCAAGGGGATCTTCTCCGAAGAGGCCGCGGTCTCTCGCAAGGAGGAGATCCGATATGGATGAGCGTAGCTCTATCTCTCAGATGACCTATCACAATGCTAACCCTGGAAAGGAGGAGGGAGAGGTCTATTTATAGTCTTAGTGCAAATGGGGGTGAAGTGAACGGGTACATGGGCCTCAGCCCGCAACTGGACACAACCAGGTACCGGACATCCGCTGGGACAAGTCGTCCGGTGGCTCATGGGTGGCCGGATGTCCGGTAGGGGCCTGTCGTCCGCTCGTTCTGGCTCGGATGCTGGTGTAGCGAATTTCTGGTATGGACCGGTCGTCCGGTCGACGGTCGTCCGGTGGCGTCGAACGTCTGCTCGTTTGGCTCGGGTGCAGGGACACCGGTCGTCCAGTCTGGACCGGTCGTCCGGTGGATCTTCAGGCGCCGGACGTCCGGACCCTACCGGTTGTCCGGTGGCTGGAGCTTCTTCGAAAACTCTTCTTCTTGCGTCTTTGTTTCCACGCTTCCCTCGCGGATGGCGTAGGTGTTCCTTGGCGCTTGCACTCCTCGTCGTCCGTAGTGTTCCGACAATACCGATGCATGTACGCGAGTGGAGTGTCAAGTAGTATACCATCCTCAAAGGGGTCAAGTGAACACGCGTAAAGGAGATGATTCACCTTTGTGTATGTGAAGTGGATGTTGAACGTGTCACTTGCCAAATGGACTCTTGACATGGTGATGTCCGTAGGATGCTCCGCATCAGAAAACACAAGAGGAAATCACTAAATCGACACAAATAAGTCACACATGGGCTAGATCCTCGAGTACATAGGTAGAGATACACGAATCCAAGGATAACTAAGGATGATACATGGTAACCGGTTCTTCTCCGTGAGGACGTCTTGAATCCACAAGGGGATCTTCCCGTAAAGGGGGCTTGAATCCGCTTCGGGGATCTTCTCCGGTGGAGGCTCGAATCTCCGAGGAGAAGGTAACCAAGTGGATGAGCAAAGCTCTCTCACAAATATGAGCTAAACATTTGCTAACCCTAGAAAGGAGGTGGGAGAGGTGTATTTATAGTATGAGTGCAAATGGGGGCGAAAGTAGGGGTACATGGGCCTCGGGCCCGAATCTGGACGCAGCCAGGTACCGGACGTCCGCTGGTGGCCGGTCGTCCGGTGTCTCAGGAGTGGCCTGTTGTCCGGTGTACTCAGGACGTCCGCTGGTTCTGCTTTGTGATGGGGGTGCCGGACGTCCGGAAACGTTGGACTTCCGCTGATGTCGGCTCGGATGCAGGTGCGCCGGTCGTCCGGTCCGGACCGGACGTCCGCTCGTTTGCTTCGGGTGCAGGGGCACTGGTCGTCCGGTCTGGACCGGACGTCCGCTCGCTGGGGCTCAGCTGAGGATTCAGGCGCCGGACGTCCGGTCCCGGCCAGTCATCCGGTGGCTGGGACTTTTCCTTCAGCCCTCCTTCTTCTCCGTCTTTTTGTCCATCTTCCTCTTCTTCTTGTCCTTGCTCCTTAGCTTCTCCATGGTACCTGAGTATGCACAAAGTGTCCATATGAGGTAGTAGCCATGCTTCATGTGCATCAAGGTGGAATTGTGAGAGGAGAGATGTCACCTCGGTTTCAAGAGCTCTTGCACGTGATCGAGTCATGGGTCCACTAGGCACTTGATGAGACGATGGTAGGTCCATGGGGATGACCTTGGGATGCTCCGCATCATCTCCCCTCCCTTGGGGAAGATCCGACCTCGGATCAAAATACTCATCACCATGGAATGGGGAGAGATCTTTGACGTTGAAGATGTCGCTCATGGAGTACTTGTCACGTGGGATGTTGATCTTGTATGCATTGTTGTTCTAGCGTGCAAGCACCTTGAATGGTCCATCGGCTCATGTTCGTAGCTTGGACTTGCGTTCGTTGGGGAAGCGTTCCTTGCAAAGCTGTAGCCATACAAGATCTCCGATGTTGAATATCACGTGATTCTTGTTGACGTTGAGCTTGGTCGCGAGTCGTTGTACTTGCAGTTCAATGGTGTGCCTTGTATCTTCGTGCATCTTCTTGAGGTGGTTGGCTCGGTCACTCGCGTCCATGTTTGTGCGCTCGTGGAGTGGTAGAGTTAGGATGTCCAATGGGGACAACAGGTTGAAACCGGAGACAACCTCGAAGGGGGACTTGCCGGTAGTCGAATGTCTTGCGCGGTTGTAGGCGTACTCGGCGATGGGTAGGCACTCGTCCCACTCCTTGATGTTCTTCTTAATTAGCACGCGAAGAAGGGTGGAGAGCGTGTGGTTTGTCACCTCTGTTTGGCCATCGGTTTGTGGATGATAGGCCGTGGAGAATAGAAGCTTGATTCTGAGCTTGGCGCATAAGGTCTTCCTGTAGTAACTCAAGAACTTGACGTCGCTGTCCGAGACGATAGTCTTTGGCACACCATGTAGACACAATATTTCCCTACAAAAGAGATTAGCAACATGTGAAGCATCGTCTATCTTGTTACAAGGAATAAAATGTGCCATTTTTGAGAAACAGTCCACAATGACAAATATAGAATCTTTCCCATTGCGAGTCCTAGGCAAACCAAGTACGAAGTCCATGCTAATGTCTTCCCATGGTTGGTATGGAATCGGTAGAGGCATATAGAGGCCATGAGATTGAGCTTTGTACTTAGCTTTGCGG
Organism: Triticum dicoccoides; assembly: GCF_002162155.2. NCBI lineage: Eukaryota > Viridiplantae > Streptophyta > Magnoliopsida > Poales > Poaceae > Triticum > Triticum dicoccoides. The sequence goes on along the minus strand of NC_041390.1, from coordinate 300,597,133 downwards.
CATGTCGAACATCGGTTGGTGAAGCGATTGACATCCCGAAACATCTTTGGCCAAAAGTAGCTCTTCGAGAGCGTGGCGAACGTCTTGTCGCGTCCGAAATTTCCCATTAAGCCTCCTCCATGCGATTCCTGCAAAAGCAACAAACGAAGGGACGACTTGGGGATGCAAAGTTTGTTAGCTCTCATAAGATAGCCTTCTTTGATGTAATAGCGTTCCCAAGATGTATTCGACAAACACTTGGCATAAGGAGTGGCAAAAATTTCATCATGCTCATACAATTCTTTGATATGCTCGAAGCCAATGACATCTAACTCAAGTTGCGTGACTAGCATGCATATGCAGGAAAGAGCATCCGCTACGATGTTTTCTTTACCCTTGATGTACTTGATGGCATAGGGAAAAGACTCAATGAATTCACTCCATTTAGCTTGACGCTTGTTCAACTTAGTTTAACCCTTAAGATACTTGAGAGTCTCATGATCGGTATGAATGATAAGCTCATGGGGACGAAGGTAATGATCCCATTCATGTAAAACACGGACTAAAGCATATAACTCTTTGTCATAGATGGGACAGTTGAGTTGCGCTCCGGAAAGTTTTCTCACTAAAGTAAGCTATGGGGCGCTTCTCTTGCGTTAACACACTTCCTATGCCATTACCGCTAGCATCGCAATGAATCTCAAAAGGCTTGTCGAAGTTGGGTAAAGCAAGCACGGGAGCATGAGTAAGCAAATTCATAAGCTCATTGAATGCGGTATCTTGGGATGGTCCGCAAACACACGGAGCATTCTTCTTGCTCAAAGCATGCAAAGGCGAAACAATGGTGCTAAAATCCTTCACAAAGCAACGATAGAAACTCGCAAGACCAAGGAAACTACGCACTTGATGCAAGTTGGTTGGTTGCGGCCAAGTCTTAATAGCATTGATCTTGGACTCATCTACATGAACACCCATAGAAGAGACAACAAAACCCAGGAAAACGAGCTTATCAACACCAAAAAGGCATTTCTCCATATTAGCATAGAGACGCTCTTTCCTAAGTGTTTGCAAAACGGTGCGGACATGGGTGACATGCTCTTTGATAGATTTGTTAAACACAAGAATGTCATCGAAGTAAACCACAACAAATATACCAATATAAGGGCGAAAGACATGATTCATAAGGTGCATAAAAGTGCCCGGTGCTTCTGAGAGACCCATAGGCATGGCTAACCACTCATACAAACCAAACTTGGTTTTGAAGGCGGTTTTCCATTCATCGCCCTCTTGTATGCGGATTTGATAGTAACCACTCTTAAGATCAATTTTGGAAAATATAGTGGCACCACTAAGCTCATCTAGCGTATCATCTAGGCGTGGAATGGGATACCTATAACGAACGGTGATATCATTGATAGGTCTACAATCGGAGCACATGCGAAAACTACCGTCACGTTTTGGCACAAGAATGACCGGTACGGCACAAGGGCTCAAACTTTCACGCACATGTCCATGGTCTATGATATGCTTTACTTGCCTTTGAATTTTCTTGGTTTCTTCGGGGTTGATGCGGTAGGGAGCTTTGTTCGGAAGTGGTGCTTCGGGGATGAGGTCGATGCGGTTCTCAATGCCTCAGAGTGGAGGTAGTACCGGAGGTAGCTCATCGGGGAAAACATCTTGAAATTCCGGCAAAATAGAAGACACCACTAGAGGAAGAGTATGAGAAGTGTTAGTTTGTGGTGCATTGTCCTTGGACACGAGGACGTAGTGTAGGACACTAGATGGGTTCTCACACAGTTCTCTCATCTTATGTTTGGTGGCAAATAGGACTAGGTTCTTGTTTTCGCTCATCATGGGGGCACTCAATTTGGGCTTGTGGCGCTCACTCTCTTTTTGGTGGCTCACTCTCTCACCATTCTCTCCATGATGCGTGGCTTGCTTATCGGCAATCACTTGGCTTGGAGACATAGGGCGTAACACGAACTCCTTTCCTTGCATCTTGAAGCTATAGTGGTTTGTACGCCCATTGTGGATGACTCTTCTATCGAATTGCCATGGCCGTCCAAGGAGAAGATGACAAACGGTCATTGCGATGACATCGGACTCCAAGGTGTCTTCGTGGGCTCCGATTTTGAAGGATACTTGCACTCGGTGCTTGACTTGGATAGTGCCTGAGTCACTAAGCCATTGCACTTTGTATGGATGTGTGTGCTTCGTCTTGGGCAATTGAAGCTTGGAGCAAAGTTCTTCACTTGCGAGATTGTGACAACTCCCTCCATCGATGATGACCTTGACGGATCGTCCATTGATGCCGGCCTTGGTGTGGAATATGTGGCATCATTGGTCTTCTTCTTGGTGATGTTGGAGAGTCAAGACTTTGGAGACAACAAGTGCGGGACTTGAGTCTTCATCACAAAAGACTTGTTCGTCTTCATTGTTCACTTGGCGGTGCATGGCGACTTGCTCAAGGGCTTCCATTTCTCCTTCGCTCATGGAATCATAAGTGCCATCGCCGTTGAAGATCATGGTGCGCTTATTGGTGCACTCATAGGACTTGTGGCCTCGACCGCCGCAAGTGAAACACTTGAAGGAACTCGACTTGACGGTCTCATCGGTAGGGGTTGATGATGATGAAGCTCTCGATTTGAAGTTGCTCGTATTAGGATTTCTTGTAGTTGGCGAAGCTTTCTTGGAAGTCGACTTGTCGATGTTGGAAGTAGAGGGTCTTGTAGTCGGTGTTGGAGTCGTTGAAGCTTGGTTATTAGAGAAGCCGTAGGACTCGTATGAGAACTTGGCATACTTGAAATCATCTAGCACTTGGCGTTCCGCTTTGGTAGCTTGGTGCACAAGCTCGATGAGATTTGAGTATGGTTGGAAGTCGGCGATCTTCTTGATAGGATGATTGAGTCCATTCAAGAAACGTGCCATTGTTTGCTCATCATCTTCCGTCACATTGGCTCTTATCATTGCAATCTCCATCTCCTTGTAGTATTCTTCAACGCTCTTGGTTCCTTGCTTGAGTTGTTGGAGTTTCTTGAAGAGGTCGTGGTTGTAGTAGTTAGGCACGAAGCGTGCTCTCATGACATCCTTCATTTGTGCCCAAGAAGTGATGGGTGGTTCACCTCTTGCCTCGCGGTCTTCTTCTCTTCTTCATAATTGTGCAAACGGAAGATCTTGTCAACTTTCAATGCCCATGAAAGGTATTCTTCGGGATCGTTGCTTCCGTTGAACTTGGGCATGGTGAACTTGAGCTTGCCGTAGCGTTGCTCTTCATTGTGTTGTGGTCGGGGATGATGACGCCCATGTTGTAGATGATTGTTCAACTCGTGGTGCTCTTGACGCAGAGGGTTGTCAACCTTGTGTTGCTCTTGTCACGGAGGATTCCCATTGTCGTCATGCTCTTGATGAACTTGATGGTCTTGGCGAGCTTGTGGAGGAGCGCGTCGAGCTCGAGGAGGAACTAGACGATGCATGCGAGCTTGAAATCGTCGTTCTTGAAATTCTTCGCGAAGTGCTTCCTCTTGTTCACGGGATTGTCGGCCTTAGTCGGCAATGGCTCGACTCGCATTGCATAGAGCTTGTTGCGCCGCAAGAGCTTGAGCGTCACGGAGTTGTTGTTCTTGACGTTGTGTCTCGGCATCCTGTGCAAGTTGGTGGAGATGCGCACATTCTTCCTCTTCATGTTGGCGTTGTTGTTGCCATTCTCGAGCTAGCGCAAAGGCTTCTTCGGCTTGACGTCGTCGATGTTCTTGCGAGTCAGTGTCTCGAAGTGGATCGAGGTTTGATTGACGCTCGTTGCGCGCGGCACGTCGAAGAGTGTTTGACAACGGTGTACTTTAGCCGGAGAGGGTAAAGTCGGAATGGCGGGTAGAACGGCTCCTTCTTGAAGTGGAAGAAGAGCAGTTGAGCAACAAAGCGCGAATCTCGTCCATCCTTGCGTCATTCTCTTGCTTGTGATCGTCGAGCTTGTGGGCGAAGTAGTCCCTTGTACGTTGCTCAGAAATTCGCAAGTCGGCAGCAAGGTTGTCGATGCGTTCACTCATAGCTTGTTGCTCTTGATGCAAAGCACGTTGTGCACCAAAGAGATGACTCTTGGTGATGAAGGAGTTCATATTGTTGTCTTGCTCCATGAAGAGTGGGTTTGTAGAAGTACTTGGCCTATCCATCATTCCAAGACAAATGTGAGTGGTAGAAAGAGAAGAACGAATACCAAATGTACCTTGACCGAAGTTGAAAGTGAATCGATGATCACTCCAATGTAGGACAAGGAAATAGCCCAATTGGTATGAATTCTCGTCGGTTTCTCACACCTACACAAGTAAAAGCTTATGGTGGAGCTTGGTTAGGATGTGATATAGGGTAGAGACCCTAATCGCCTGATCTTTCACGAAAGGAGCGGATCCCGAGGAAATCACGAAGAACACAGGGAAGAACGGAGGGAAAACACAAGAGGAAATCACTAAACCGACACGAATAAGTCACACATGGGCTAGATCCTCGAGTACATAGGTAGAGATACACGAATCCACGGACAACTAAGGACGATACACGGTAACTGGTTCTTCTCTGTGGGGAGGACTTGAATCCACAAGGGGTCTTCCCGTAAAGGGGGCTTGAATCCGTTTGGGGGATCTTCTCCGGTGGAGGCTCGAATCTCCGAGGAGAAGGTAACCAAGTGGATGAGCAAAGCTCTCTCTCACAAATATGAGCTAAACATTTGCTAACCGTGGAAAGGTGGGAGAGGTCTATTTATAGTCTAAGTGCAAATGGGGGCGAAAGTAGGGGTACATGGGCCTCGGGCCCGAATCTGGACGCAACCAGGTACCGGACGTCCGCTGGTGGCCGGTCGTCCGGTGTCTCAGGAGCGGCCGGTCGTCCGGTGTCCTCCGGACATCCGCTGGTTCTGCTCTATGATGGGGGTGCCGGACGTCCGGAAACGTCGGACTTCGCTGATGTCGGCTCGGATGCAGGTGCGCCAGTCGTCTGGTCCGGACCGGACGTCCGCTCGTTTGCTTCGGGTGCAGGGGCACCGGTCGTCCGGTCTGGACCAGACGGCCGCTCGCTGGGCCTCGGCTGAGGCTTCAGCCACCGGACGTCCGGTCCCGGCCGGTCATCCGGTGGCTGGGACTTTTCCTTCAGCCCTCCTTCTTCTCCGTCTTCTCGTCCATCTTCCTCTTCTTCTTGTCCTTGCTCCTTAGCTTCTCAATGGTACCTAAGTATGCACAAAGTGTCCATATGAGGTAGTAGCCATGGTTCATGTGCATCGAGGTGGAATTGTGAGAGGAGAGATGTCACCTCAGTTTCAAGAGCTCTTGCACGTGATCGAGTCGTGGGTCCACTAGGCACTTGAGGAGACGATGGTAGGTCCATGGGGATGACCTTGGGATGCTCCGCATCATCTCCCTTCCCTTGGGGAAGATCCAACCTCGGATCGAAATCCTCATCACCATGGTACGGGGAGAGATCTTTGACGTTGAAGATGTCGCTCACGGAGTACTTGTCACGTGGGATGTCGATCTTGTATGCGTTGTTGTTGTAGCGTGCAAGCACCTTGAATAGTCAATGGGCTCGTGGTCGTAGATTAGACTTGCGTTCGTCGGGGAAGCGTTCCTTGCAAAGCTGTAGCCATACAAGATCTCCGATGTTGAATATCATGTGATTCTTGTTGACGTTGAGCTTGGTCGCGAGTCGTTGTACTTGGAGTTCAATGGTGTGCCTTGTAGCTTCATGCATCTTCTTGAGGTGGTTGGCTCGGTCACTCGCGTCCATGTTTGTGCGCTCGTGGAGTGGTAGAGGTAGGATGTTCAATGGGGATAACAAGTTGAAACCGTAGACAACCTCGAAGGGGGACTTGTCGGTAGTCAAATGTCTTGCGTGGTTGTAGGCATACTCGGCGATGGGTAGGCACTCCTCCCACTCCTTGATTTTCTTCTTAACTAGCACGCGAAGAAGGGTGGAGAGCGTGCGGTTTGTCACCTCCGTTTGGCCATCGGTTTGTGGATGATAGGCCATGGAGAATAGAAGCTTGATTCCGAGCTTGGCACATAAGGTCTTCCAAGAGTAACTCAAGAACTTGACGCCGCGGTCCGAGACGATATTCTTTGGCACACCATGTAGACGCAATATTTCCCTACAAAAGAGATTAGCAACATGTGAAGCATCGTCTGTCTTGTTACAAGGAATAAAATGTGCCATTTTTGGGAAACGGTCCACAATGAAAAATATAGAATCTTTCCCATTGCGAGTCCTAGGCAAACCAAGTACGAAGCCCATGCTACTGTCTTCCCATGGTTGGTATGGAATCGGTAGAGGCATATAGAGGCCATGAGATTGAGCTTTGGACTTAGCTTTGCGGCATGTCGAACATCGGTTGGTCAAGCGATTGACGTCCTGAAACATCTTTGGTCAAAAGTAGCTCTTCAAGAGCGTGGCGAACGTCTTGTCGCGTCCGAAATGTCCCATTAAGCCTCCTCCATGCGATTCCTGCAAAAGCAACAAACGAAGGGACGACTTGGGGATGCAAAGTTTGTTAGCTCTCATAAGATAGCCGTCTTTGATGTAATAGCGTTCCCAAGATGTATTCGACAAGCACTTGGCATAAGGAGTGGCAAAAGTTTCATCATGCTCATATAATTCTTTGATATGCTCGAAGCCAATGACATCTAACTCAAGTTGCGTGACTAGCATGCATATGCAGGAAAGAGCATCCGCTACGATGTTTTCTTTACCCTTGATGTACTTGATGACATAGGGAAAAGACTCAATGAATTCACTCCATTTAGCATGGCACTTGTTCAACTTAGTTTGACCCTTAAGATACTTGAGAGTCTCATGATCGATATGAATGATAAACTCATGGGGACGAAGGTAATGTTCCCATTCATGTAAACCGTGAACTAAAGCATATAGCTCTTTGTCATAGATGGGATAGTTGAGTTGCGCTCCGGAAAGTTTCTCACTAAAGTAAGCTATGGGGCACTTCTCTTGCGTTAACACACCTCCTATGCCATTACGCTAGCATCGCAATGAATCTCAAAAGGCTTGTCGAAGTTGGGTAAAGCAAGCACGGGAGCATGAGTAAGCAAATTCTTAAGCTCATTGAATGCGGTATCTTGGGATGGTCCCCAAACAAACGGCGCATTCTTCTTGCTCAAAGCATGCAAAGGCGAAGCAATGGTGCTAAAATCCTTCACAAAGTGACGATAGAAACCCGCAAGACCAAGGAAACTACGCACTTGATGCAAGTTGGTTGGTTGCGGCCAAGTCTTAATAGCATTGATCTTGGACTCATCTACATGAACACCCTTAGAAGAGACAACAAAACCCAAGAAAACGAGCTTATCAACACCAAAAAGGCATTTCTCCATATTAACATAGAGACGCTCTTTCCTAAGAGTTTGCAAAACGGTGCGGACATGGGTGACATGCTCTTTGATAGATTTGCTAAACACAAGAATGTCATCGAAGTAAACCACAACAAATATACCAATGTAAGGGCGAAAGACATGATTCATAAGGCACATAAAAGTGCCCGGTGCTTCCGAGAGACCCATAGGCATGACTAACCACTCATACAAACCAAACTTGGTTTTGAAGGCGGTTTTCCATTCATCGCCCTCTTGTATGCTGATTTGATAGTAACCACTCTTAAGATCAATTTTGGAAAATATAGTGGCACCGCTAAGTTCATCAAGCATATCATCTAGGCGTGGAATGGGGTACCTATAGCGAACGGTGATAGTATTGATAGGTCTACAATCAGAGCACATGCGAAAGCTACCATCACGTTTTGGCACAAGAATGACCGGTACGACACAAGGGCTCAAACTTTCACGCACATGACCATGGTCTATGAGATGCTTTACTTACCTTTGAATTTCTTTGGATTATTCGGGGTTGACGCGGAGGGAGCTTTGTTCGGAAGCGGTGCTCCGGGGATGAGGTCGATGTGGTGCTCAATGCCTCGGAGTGGAGGTAGTCCCGGAGGTAGCTCATCGGGGAAACATCTTGAAATTCCTGCAAAAGAGAAGACAACACTAGAGGAAGAGTGTGAGAAGTGTTAGTTTGTGGTGCATTGTCCTTGCACACGAGGACGTAGTGTAGGACACTAGATGGGTTCTCACACACTTCTCTCATCTCACGTTTGGTGGAAAATAGAACTAGGTTCTTGTTTTCGCTCATTGTGGAGGAACTCAATTTGGGCTTGTGGCGCTCACTCTCTTTTTGGTGGATCACTCTCTCACCATTCTCTCCACGATGGGTGGCTTGCTTATCGGCGATTACTTGGCTTGGAGAGATAGGTCGTAACACAAACTCCTTTCCTTGCATCTTGAAGCTATAGTGGTTTGTACGCCCATTGTGGATGACTCCCCTATCGAATTTCCATGGCCGTCCAAGGAGAAGATGACAAACGGTCGCACTCCAAGGTGTCTTTGTAGGTGCCGATCTTGAAGGAGACTTGCACTCGGTGCTCGACTTGGATGGTACCGGAGTCACTAAGCCATTGCACTTTGTATGGATGTGGATGCTTTGTCTTGGGCAATTGGAGCTTGGAGCATAGTTCTTCACTTGCGAGATTATGACAACTCCCTCCATCGATGATGACCTTGACGTGTCGTCCATTGATGCCGGCCTTGGTGTGGAATATGTGGCATCATTGGTCTTCTTCTTGGTGATGTTGGAGAGTCAAGACTTTGGAGACAACAAGTGCGGGACTTGAGTCTTCATCACAAAAGACTTGTTCTTCATCATTGTTCACTTGGTGGTGCGTGGCGACTTGCTCAAGGACTTCCATTTCTCCTTCGCTCATGGAATCATAAGTGCCATCGTCATTGAAGATCATGGTGCGCTTGTTGGTGCACTCATAGGACTTGTGGCCTCGGCCGCCGCAAGTGAAACACTTGAAGGAACTCATCTTGACGGTTTCATCGGTAGGGGTTGATGATGATGAAGCTCTTGGCTTGGAGTTGCTCGTATAAGGATTGCTTATAGTTGGCGAAGCTTTCTTGGAAGTCGACTTGTCGATGTTGGAAGTAGAGTGTCTTGTAGTCGGTGTTGGAGTCGTTGAAGCTTGGTTATTGGAGAAGCCGTAGGACTTGGATGAGAACTTGGCATACTTGAAATCATCTTGCACTTGGCGTTCCGCTTTGGTACCTTGGTGCACGAGCTCGGTGAGATTTGAGTATGGTTGGAAGTCGGCGATCTTCTTGATAGGATGATTGAGTCCATTCAAGAAACGTGCCATTGTTTGCTCATCATCTTCCGTCACATTGGCTCTTATCATAGCAATCTCCATCTCCTTGTAGTATTCTTCAACGCTCTTGGTTCCTTGCTTGAGTTGTTGGAGTTTCTTGAAGAGGTCGCGCTTGTAGTAGTTAGGCACGAAGCGTGCTCTCATGACATCCTTCATTTGTGCCCAAGTAGTGATGGGTGGTTCACCTCTTGCCTCGCGGCGCTCTATGATTTGTTCCCACCAAATGAGGACATAGTCTTGGAACTCAAGGGACGCCATCGCGATCTTCTTCTCTTCTTCATAATTGTGCAAACGGAAGATCTTGTCAACTTTCAATGCCCATGAAAGGTATTCTTCGGGATCGTTGCTTCCGTTGAACTTGGGCATGGTGAACTTGAGCTTGCCGTAGCGTTGCTATTCATTGTGTTGGGGTCGGGGATGATGACGCCCATGTTGTAGATGATTGTTCAACTCGAGGTGCTCTTGATGTGGAGGGTTGTCAACCTCGTGTTGCTCTTGTCGCGGAGGATTCCCATTGTCTTCATGATCTTGATGAACTTGATGGTCTTGGCGAGCTTGTGGAGGAGCGCATCGAGCTCGAGGAGGAACTAGACGATGCATGCGAGCTTGACATCGTCGTTCTTGAATTTCTTCGCGAGGTGCTTCCTCTTGTTCATGGTCTTGTCGGCCTCGTTCGGCAATGGCTCGACTCGAATCGCATAGAGCTTCTTGCGCCGCAAGAGCTTGAGCGTCACGGAGTTGTTGTTCTTGACGTTGTGTCTCGGCATCTTGTGCAAGTTGGTGGAGACGTGCATGTTCTTTCTCTTCATGTTGGTGTTGTTGTTGCCGTTCACGAGCTAGCGCAAAGGCCTCTTGAGTTTGACGTTGTCGGTGCTCTTGAGAGTCGGTGTCTCGAAGTGGATTGAGGTTTGCTTGACGGTCGATGCACGCGGCTCGACGAAGAGTTTTAGATGTCGGTGTACTTGAGCCGGAGAGGGCAAAGTCGGAATGGTGACTTGAACGGCTCCTTCTTGAAGTGGAAGAAGAGCGGTTGAGCAACAAAGCGCGAATCTCGTCCATCCTTGCGTCATTCTCTTGCTTGTGATCGTCGAGCTTGTGGTCGAAGTAGTCCCTTGTACGTTGCTCGGAAAGTTGCAAGTCGGCAACAAGGTTGTCGATGCGTTCACTCATAGCTTGTTGCTCTTGATGCAAAGCATGTTGTGCACCAAAGAGGTGACTCTTTATGACAAAGGAGTTCATGTCGTTGTCTTGCTCCATGAAGAGTGGGTTGGTAGAAGTACTTGGCCTATCCATCATTCCAATACAAATGTGAGTTGTAGAAAGAGAAGAACGAATACCAAATGTACCTTGACTGAAGTTGAAAGTGAATCAATGATCACTCCAATGTAGGACAAGGAAATAGCCCAATTGGTACGAATTCTCGTCGGTTTCTCACACCTACACAAGTAAAAGCTTATGGTGGAGCTTGGTTAGGATGGTGGCACAATTTTTAATGTGAATGTAAGCAAGATTCAATAATGTTGGAAAAGATTCGCAAGATGTAATGTAACAAGTAGACCAAGCATATATGGTACACGGAAACACACGCACAAAAAGATAAGTGGGGTTGTGCAACCAAGGGTGAGCCAAAATGTGGAAGCCACAAAAATGCTCTTGTTTCACAACACTGGAGAGACGCTAGCACGATTGCACGATAGGGGGATACAAGAACTTGTGCACAACCTACTTAGCAAAAATGCAATGAGTTCTATCCGAAATATGTTTTATGCAAGGTGTTGCTATGATATGATCCAAGATGATCGAGTATGATAATCTTAATGTTGTATGATGCTATAGTTCTTCCTTGAAAGCTCTTTGCTTATCTTTCCTCTTTGCTTAAAATCTTGTTTGGCTCTTTGATGTTTGAGCTCTTTTCTCATGCAATGCGTGACGAACCAAGATAGCAAGTGAGTATGCAGTGACAACTTTGTGACACAAGAGATGATACCAATATAGGCAACAATGATGTATGTATGTATGCTATGGGAAGTACAATCACTAATGTGCACAAGTCTCGTTGCCGGCAATACTCAATGGCTAGTCTCGATGGGTAAGCAACGCAAAGGAGTAAGGCTATGATGGCTATCACTGTAATGGCAAGATTGATAAGTCCAATACCAAGATGAGGTTACCGGTCTTGGTTTCAAAATGGTGGCATGAATACCAAGTCGTAGTCGAGGTGGTCGTTGTTGATGACGCGTCCGTGGCGAAAATGAGCGGCGGTGATGTCGATGTCGAACCGTACCTAGATAGCCGAAACACAAAAGGATACGGTATCGCAACTCAAATTCTCAAAACCAAGTGCGACAAAAAGCGTCGAAGTAGGTAGCGGGTAAGTGGTGGTGTGGGTTGGGGTATTGGAAAGGTTTGCGGAAGTCGGTGGTGGTGTAGCGGATGATGTGATGGAAGCCTAAATTTTTTTGAGCGGAATCCATTTTTAGAGGAGCAGTCGTCCGGAAATGGACGGATATCCGGTCGCCGGACGTCCGGTAGGGTCGGAAATCCGCTAATTTCCGCTCGGTTTAGAGGTCCCGGTCGTCCGGTAAGGTCGGACGTCCGGTAAGTTGCGGTCGTCCGGTGGGTCGGTGTCAAAATTGATAGGATTTCGTGGATTTTGGATGGATTTCGAGGTGGAGATAGTGGGGGATGGCTAGATCCACTTGCAACACAACAAAGTCATGGATCAAAACCAACAAAACATCATCAAAACTCACAAAACACAAGAAATTTTTTTGGGGTTATTTTTGTGGGGATTTTCGGATTAGGGCGAAAAACAACAAAATCAAGCTAGAAAACGAAGAGGGGGCTCCGAAATCGTGATCAACCTTGCTCTAGATACAAAGATGATGTAGGGTAGAGACCCTAATCGCCCGATCTTTCACGAAAGGAGCGGATCCCGGGGAAATCACGAAGAACACAGGGAAGAACGGAGGGAAAACACAAGAGGAAATCACTAAACCGACACGAATAAGTCACACATGGGCTAGATCCTCGAGTACATAGGTAGAGATACATGAATCCACGGACAACTAAGGAAGATACACGGTAACCGGTTCTTCTCCGTGGGGAGGTCTTGAATCCACAAGGGGATCTTCCCATAAAGGGGGCTTGAATCCGCTTGGGGGATCTTCTCCGATGGAGGCTCGAATCTCCGAGGAGAAGGTAACCAAGTGGATGAGCAAAGCTCTCTCTCAAAAATATGAGCTAAACATTTGCTAACCCTAGAAAGGAGGTGGGAAAGGTCTATTTATAGTCTAAGTGCAAATGGGGGCGAAAGTAGGGGTCATGGGCCTCGGGCCTGAATCTGGACACAGCCAGGTACCGGACGTGCGTTGGTGGACGGTCGTCTGGTGTGTCAGGAGCGGCCGGTCGTCCGGTGTCCTCCGGACGTTCGCTGGTTCTGCCCTTAGGGCATCGTTTAGACTTTGGGTTTTGTTTAGTTTAAAAGTTCGCCATAGCAGTAACTTCTCGTACTTCGTTTGTGTCCAACGACCAGACCAAGACGTCACAGAACCCCACCTTGATCAATAAAGCTTTCATCTTATACTCGCAATATCCAGATTGCAATCTCAGTTTCTTGCTTGTTCTTCGTTTGCTTGCAGGAAACAGACCCTCGTGGCCAGGTTGATCATGCTCCGGCGTGGTCAATAACCCCTCGGAAGTTGGTTTAGCGATTGCTAAGGCGCGACGTCTCGCACGTTCGTAGTCGGATCGTCAAGGTCGACTCCCACAGAAACGATAGCCACCATCTCATCGAAACATCGGGACACCTTTGCGTCTATCAAGTGGTATCAAAATTTCAGGTTGCTCAGTGAGATTTTCCAGTTTTTCATAGTTTAGATCGAGTCTGTTCTTCATACTTACAGTCCACGAAAAAATCCAAAAAAACTTAGGGTTAGTTCATCATATCCGAACGAATCTGAGCCTTTGCATAGTCTTTTGAGTATTTTGCTTTGTTGAATTTGCGGTTGCATCATCGTGTCTAGTTGCTAGTCTTAGAGTCTAGTCTTTTAGAGTTTCGAGTTCTGGTCATAAGTTGTCACGCCGCCGCCACACCATCATCATCGCTCCTGCCATCTACCACCACCGCTTATCCGCCATCGATCTGTATCCATATACCACCACCAGTCCGTCTCCATATACCATCACCAATCCGTATCCATATACCACCACCAATCTGTATCCATATACCACCACCGCTGCCATAGCCTACCATCATATATCCACTACCAATTCGAGTTCCTTTCATATTAGGTTTGTTTTCGAGGTCCGTCTAATTTCCGATTCGTGTTTCCTTGCCTGAGTAGGTCTCGGAAAAAAAAATTCACAGGCAAAAATATTTTTCCCTATCCTATTTTTAGGCTTTTCCGAGTCTTTTGAGCCACGTGCCATCATAGTGATTTTTTGTCGCACTTTTTCATCGTCGCTGCCCTGATTTCCGAAAAAGTCAAAAAAAAATTCGTGCCCATCCTATCAGTTTAACGAGGGAAGAGTTTTGAGACACTCGCCATTATAGTGATTTTTGCAAAAAAAAGAGCACAAAAAAAAGAGGAGCACAAAAAAATAGAGCGAAAAAAGTTCCAGAGTGTGTTTTTCCCTTGTTTACGTGCAGCGCCGTGATTTTGTTAGTGTTCTAGGCTCGCATCTCTAGCACGGTCTAGCCTAGGACCAGCACAGTACCGTCGTTGAGCGTTTATTCAACTTTACATCTCTGAATTGATTATTGCTGACCCTTTTTGCTACCATATTATAAGCCTTCCTAGCTCCACATACATCTACTCGTGTGTTTGACTCTCCCTAGTAATCGCTCTATCCAAGCTTTGAGAGTTTTGACTATGACGGTTGCCGATCACCGCCTGCTGCTGGGTAAGAACTGGTAAGAATTTGAGATTTGCTTGACGGATTTGTGACATCCACCACCACCTCTTGTTAGCAGTCTGTAGGATCATATTCTTGTGTGTTTCTATTGCTGCTAACCATGGCAGGATCACAAGCCGACGAGACTGACTGGGATAACCTGACGAATAAGGAGTTGCATGATAAATTTCAGCAAATGATGAGTGGACAGATGCAAGATGTGCTAAACAGATTTGAAGAGGCCATGGAGAAGATAGATGGCATGGAGAATACCTTCGAAACAAAGCTCGATAATAGGTTTAATGAATTGCTCGCGCGTCTTCCACCACAACCACCGGCTGCCCTAACGCACCTCTACAACAACAACAACAACAACAACAACAACAACAACAACAAAAACAACAACAACAACGTCGCTTTCCAAATCAAGTGGGACGAGCACAGCGCATTCCCATTGACCCTGGGTAAAATTATGGTGCCGATGTTGATGCTTCTGCCGCTCCTGCTGCTACTGCAGAGGTGGAGGACCATTACAAGGATGAGGTTGACCAAAATCAGAACTACGTGCAACCACCAGCACCACCACCACCAGGTCGTCCTCATGCATATCATCGCAACGGTAGGGCTGCACCATCACCAGAGGTACATGACCATCTTCCTAAACTAAAATTGAATATTTCACCATTTGAGGGTAGATATGTTCCTGATATATATCTTACTTGGGAGTTAGAAACTGAACAACGATTTACATGTTTACAATATCCTGAGGAAAGACGTGTTCCTGCTGCTGTTTGTGCTTTCACTAGCTTTGCATGTGTTTGGTGGTCTGAACATTGTAGATTATATCCTATTCCAGCTACTTGGGCTGCTTTGAAAACTGCTATGCATACTCGTTGGGTTCCACCATATTATCAATGTGAATTACTTCAAAAATTGCAGTGTTTAAGACAAGGAAAAAATTCTGTAGAAGAATATTATCAGGAATTACAAACTGGCATGATTAGATGTGGTATTGTTGAGGAGAATGAAGCTATGCTTGCACGTTTTATGGGTGGATTAAATAGAGAGATTCAGACCATTCTAGAGTATAAGGAGTATACTAATATCACTCGTTTATTCCATCTTGCTTATAAAGCTGAACGTGAAGTGCAGGATCGAGAGGGCATTGGCGCGAACTAACTTTTCTGCTGGTCGATCTTCATCATGGACACCACGTGCATCCTCTACTTCCACTCCACCAGCACCTCCATCAGGTGCCACCTCCAGCCGTGATACAAGAAAGCAGGCACAACCACCACTATCTGCCAAGAGCACACCTACCGGACCTGCGCAGAGCTCTTCTTCTTCCATGGCATCAAAGGGCACACAAGTGATATTACTTGTCGTCGTTGTAAGGGAAGAGGACATTTTGTGAGAGAATGCCAATCTTAGCGTGTGATGATTGCTACTAAGGATGGTGGGTATGAGTCCGCTAGTGACTATGATGAGGAGACTTTGGCACTTATTACACATGAAGAACACGGTGGAGAGGATTCTGATCATGAAACACAATACATGGCTCTAAAGATGCTGACAGGTATGAATGTTTAGTTTCTCAACGTGTTTTAAGTGTGCAGGTTGCACAAGCTGAGCAAAATCAGAGGCATAATCTGTTCCATACAAAGGGAGTTGTGAAGGAACGTTCTGTTCGCGTCATCATAGATGGAGGGAGCTGTAATTACTTGGCTAGCATGGAGATGGTGGAGAAGCTATCTCTCACCACAAGACCACATCCACATCCTTACTACATCCAATGGTTTAACAACAACGGCAAGGTTAAGGTAACACGTACTGTTCGTGTGCATTTTAGTATCTCTACATATGCTGATTATGTTGATTGTGATGTGGTACCTATGCAAGCATGTTCCTATGACTCCTGATTCCGTTTTGAAAGATGATATTAATAGAGCTAATAAAGCAAAACAGGAGAAAAATAAAAGTGAAAATCAGATTGTGGCAAAAGAATTTGAGCAACAAATGCAGCCTAATAATAAACCATCTAGTGTTGCTTCTGAAATTAAATTGAAAAGTGCATGTTTACTTGCCACCAAATCTGATATTGATGATTTAGATTTTAGGAAATCTGTTTGCTATGCTTTTGTGTGCAAAGAGGCATTATTTTCATTCGAGGACGTGCCTTTCCTCTTTGCCTCCTGTTGTCACTAACATTTTGCAGGAGTTCGCTGACGTCTTTCCACAAGACGTGCCACCAGGATTACCACCTATTCGAGGGATTGAGCATCAAATTGACTTAATTCCCGGCGCATCATTATCCAACCGTACACCATACCGTACCAATCCAAAGGAGACGAAGGAGATTATGCGTCAAGTACAAGAACTGCTTGACAAAGGTTATATACGTGAATGCCTTAGTCCTTGTGCTGTTCCTATCATTTTAGTACCGAAAAAGGATGGTACGCCGCGTATGTGTGTTGATTGTAGAGGCATTAATAATATTACTATTCGTTATCGTCATCCTATTCCTAGGCTAGACGACATGCTTGATGAATTGAGTGGCTCTACAATATTCTCCAAAATTGATTTGCGTAGTGGATACCATCAAATTCGTATGAAATTGGGAGATGAATGGAAAACAACATTTAAAACTAAGTTTGGATTATACGAGTGCTTAGTCATGCCTTTTGGGTTAACTAATGCACCTAGTACTTTCATGAGGTTAATGAACAAAGTTTTATGTGCTTTCATTGGACGATTTGTGGTAGTTTGCTTTGATGACATATTGATTTATAGAAAATCTTTGGAGGAACATTTGGAACATTTACGTGCTGTTTTTATTGCTCTACGTGATTCACGTTTGTTTGGTAACCTTGGAAAGTGCACCTTTTGCACCGACCGAGTATCTTTTCTTGGCTATGTTGTTACTCTAAAGGGAATTGAAGTTGATAAAGCCAAGATTGAAGCTATTGAGAGTTGGCGGCAGCCCAAAACGGTCACACAAGTGAGGAGTTTCCTTGGCCTCGCTGGTTTCTATAGGCGTTTTGTGAGAGATTTCAGCACCATTGCTGCACCTCTCAACGAGCTTACAAAGAAGGATGTGCCTTTTGTTTGGGGTACCGCACAGGAAGAAGCCTTCACGATATTGAAAGATAAGTTGACACATGCTCCTTTACTCCAACTTCCTGATTTTAATAAAACTTTTGAGCTTGAATGTGATGCTAGTGGAATTGGATTAGGAGGTGTGTTATTACAAGATGGCAAACCTGTTGCATACTTTTCTGAAAAATTGAGTGGGCCTAGTCTGAACTATTCTACTTATGATAAAGAATTATATGCTCTTGTTCGGACCTTAGAAACATGGAAACATTATTTATGGCCAAAGGAATTTTTTATACATTCTGATCATGAATCTTTGAAACACATTAAAAGTCAAGCAAATATGAACCGTCGACATGCTAAATGGGTTGAATTCATTGAGACTTTCCCTTATGTCATTAAACACAAGAAGGGTAAACAAAATGTTATTGCTGATGCATTGTCTCGTCGTTATACTATGCTTTCACAACTTGACTTTAAAATATTTGGTTTGGAGACCATCAAAGATCAATATGTGCATGATGCTGAATTTAAAGATGTATTGCAGAATTGTAAGGAAGGGAGAACTTGGAACAAGTTTGTTCTTAACGATGGATTTGTGTTTCGTGCTAACAAGCTATGCATTCTAGCTAGCTCCGTTCGTCTTTTGTTGTTGCGGGAGGCGCATGGAGGAGGATTAATGGGACACTTTAGTGTCAAGAAGACGGAGGATATACTTTCTACACATTTCTTTTGGCCAAAAATGAGACGGGATGTTGATCGTTTTGTTGCTCGCTGCACTACATGTCAAAAAGCTAAGTCACGACTCAATCCTCATGGTGTATATATGCCTTTGCCTGTACCTAGTGTTCCTTGGGAGGATATATCTATGGACTTTGTTTTAGGTTTACCTCGAACAAAGAAGAAGAGGGATAGCATATTTGTTGTCGTGGATAGGTTCTCGAAAATGGCATACCTTATACCATGTCATAAAAGCGATGATGCATTTAATGTTGCTGATTTGTTCTTTCGTGAAATTATTTGCTTGCATGGTGTGCCAAATACTATTGTTTCAGATCGTGATACTAAATTTCTTAGCCACTTTTGGAGATGTTTATGGGCTAAGTTGGGGACTAAGCTGCTTTTTAGTACTACTTGTCACCCCCAAACTGATGGACAAACTGAAGTAGTCAATAGAACATTGTCTACTATGCTTAGGGCTGTTTTGAAGAATAACAAGAAAATGTGGGAAGAATGCTTGCCTCATATTGAATTTGCTTATAATCGTTCATTGCATTCTACTACTAAGATGTGCCCTTTTGAAATTGTGTATGGTTTCCTACCTCGTGCACCTATTGATTTGGTGCCTCTTCCATCTTCGGAGAAGGCTAATTTTGATGCTAAAGAACGTGCTGAATTGATTTTAAAAATGCATGAGTTAACTAAGGAAAACATTGAGCGTATGAATGCTAAATATAAACTTGCTGGAGATAAGGGTAGAAAACATGCACATGTTGTGTTTGCACCTGGAGATCTTGTTTGGTTAAATTTGATGCAAGTAAGGTTTATTCACCAATGTTGGGATGGTTTAATGATGAACATTGTCATTCTTTTGAAATGAATAAGAGCTTCACTTATATGTGCAAACTGAGTTGCAATATTTTCATGCCTTCTACTTCTTGTGATAATTTTTTGGCTTTAGATTTTATGAACTATGAAAGTTACTCATGTATACATGTGTCATATGTGCAAAAATCAAGGGAAGTAAAAATTGATGACATATACATATACAACATGTACACCTTGTCTCTTTTGTTAGCCACATTTCATATTAAGCAACGCCGAGGGCGGCTTTGTTTTCAAAAAGGGGAGGATGATAAGGACATGACTACCTTGGATACGACCAAAAATATTGCATACATGCATATTTGTCAGGTGATTTCTAGTGCAAACTATTCAATAATCTATTTATGTTATCCAGAACAAAAATACTTCACACACTTTTATGTTTTGTCTAATTGTAGGTGTATGGGACATTTGTACAATCCACATATGAAGATAAGGGAAAAGGAGAAGTTTAGGTTCTATTCAAAAAGTTATCTCACGTCACTTTTGGGCCAAAAGAAGATAGAGTCCAAGTCTCTCACGTTCTGGATTCAGATTTGGACTGCACAGACATACCTGACTCAAAACGTCAACAACTTTTTCATACGGACTCCAAATTGGGTGATTCTTTTTTTATTGGAAATTATATTTCATGCTCTTTCCAACCCAATTGGAATCACCTTCAAATTCGTCCGAAGCATTGAGATATCAATGAAACAATCTAACGCTACAGCAGAATCCGAGTCAAACAACAAGTCCAAAGGTGTTGCACCACCTCCACTTGGGCCCACGAGCCTTGTACGACCTAGGGTTAGTTTTAGGATGCCTTGGGACGTCCTCCCACCTCCTTGGCCGCCACCCCTTGCTCCTATATAAGTAGATCCATCTAGTAGCTATTTCCTTGGGATTTGTTTAGTTAAAAGTTAGCCATAGCAACTTCGTGTACTTCGTTTGTGTCCAACGACCAGACCAAGACCGCTTACGGATCCCCACCATTATCAATGCTTCATATATATTCGCAATATTCAGATTGCTTTATCATATTCTTGCTCGTTCTTCGATTGCTTGCATGAATAGACCTTCGTGGTCAGGCTGACCGTGCTTCTGGCATTGTCAGTAACCTCAGGAGATTGATTTAGCAGTTGCTAAGGCGCAACGTCGTGCACGTTTGTAGTCGGATCCTCAAAGTCAACTCCACCAAATCGATAGTTATCATCTCATCGAAAGATCGGGACACCCTCGCCTCTATCACTATTGTTTCAGATCGTGATACTAAATTTCTTAGCCACTTTTGGAGATGTTTATGGGCTAAGTTGGGGACTAAGCTGCTTTCTAGTACTACTTGTCACCCCCAAACTGATGGACAAACTGAATTAGTCAATAGAACATTGTCTACTATGCTTAGGGCTGTTTTGAAGAATAACAAGAAAATGTAGGAAGAATGCTTGCCTCATATTGAATTTGCTTATAATCGTTCATTGCATTCTACTACTAAGATGTGGCCTTTTGAAATTGTGTATGGTTTCCTACCTTGTGCACCTATTGATTTGTTGCCTCTTCCATCTTCAGAGAAGGTTAATTTTGATGCTAAAGAACGTGCTGAATTGATTTTAAAAATGCATGAGTTTACTAAGGAAAACATTGAGCGTATGAATGCTAAATATAAACTTGCTGGAGATAAGGGTAGAAAACATGTTGTGTTTGCACCTGGAGATCTTGTTTGGTTACATTTGCGTAAGGATAGATTTCCTAATTTGCGCAAATCAAAGCTAATGCCATGTGCTGGTGGTCCTTTTAAGGTGTTAGAGAAAATAAATGATAATGCATATAAACTTGAGCTGCCTGCAGATTTTGGGGTTAGTCCCACTTTTAACATTGCACATTTGAAGCCTTATTTGGGTGAGGACGATGAACTTTCGTCAAGGACGAATTCATTTCAAGAAGGGGAGGATGATGAGGACATCAATACCATTGTTACAACCATATCCCCTACTGCTATACATACTGGACCAATTACTAGAGCTCGTGCATGCCAATTGAATTATCAGGTACTTTCGTTTCTTGGTAACGATTCTAATGTTCATGAGAATATGATGTTGCCTAATTTGGATACATTTGTCTTGCTTACAAATGAAGGGCCTAGCTTGGACAAGAAAGATGAACCTTGGAACAAGTTCAAGCGTGGAGATGATGGCATGCGCAAGGGGATCCAGAACGGAGTTACAAGTGATGATTTCAGGATTTTGAAGCCACCATAAGGAGTGCATGAAGCCTTGGACGAAATATACAAGATGCCACTTCATAAATTTCGTCTAGAGGCTATTTTAGGTGCTGCGTCACCTTATTATTGGGCCAGGCCCATGTATTTTCGAAATACTTAAGTATAGGCTATTTTTAGAGTCCGTATGTGTGGGGAAACAAGAGTTAGGGTTGGTTTGGGACCCCTCCTCCAAGGGCCACGAAATTCCCCCCTCTTCCTCCATATATACAGCCCTTAGGGCGTCGTTTAGACTTCGGGTTTTGTTTAGATTAAAAGTTCGCCGTAGCTGCAACTTCGCGTACTTCGTTTGTGTCCAACGACAAGACCAAGACGTCACAGAACCCCACCTTGATCAATAAAGCTTTCATCTTATATTTGCAATATCCAGATTGCAATCTCAGTTTCTTGCTTGTTCTTCGTTTGCTTGCAGGAAATAGGCCCTCGTGGTCAGGTTGATCATGCTCCGTCGTGGTCAATAACCCCTCGGAGTTGGTTTAGCGATTGCTAAGGCGCGACGTCCTCGCACGTTCGTAGTCGGATCGTCAAAGTCGACTTCCTCTAACACGATAGCCACTATCTCATCGAAAGACGGGACACCTTTGCCTCTATCACGCGGGGCCCACTATGGAGCACCCAGCATCGGGTGGTGCCGGTGACCTACCTTATGAGGTGGGATGCCCGACCTTTACCCGTGAGCTGCGGTAGTTCCAGTGGCCCACCCACCGCACGTTCAAGCCTGAGGTCGGAGAAAAATACAACGGCAAGACTCACTCGTCGGAGTTCCTCAGCATCTACATCATCGCGAGGCAAGCTGCTGGGGCTCACGATGATAAGGTTCTTGCCAATTATTTCCCGTTGGCACTTAGGCCCAATGTTATGTCATGGTTGATGCACCTGCCAGTGGATTCCATCTCTTCTTGGTCGGATCTGTGCCACGAGTTTGTTGGCGCCTTTACCGAAGGCCGCCAAGCTCCTGGACAGGCGAGTGATTTGCATGTTATCCCCCAGAAGGACGGCGAGTCCCTACGCAAGTACATACAAAGGTTCAGCCGTGTGTAGTATAACATCCTAGATGTTCATCCCGCCGATGTCATCAGTGCATTCCATCAGAATGTGCGCAACCGCAAGATGCGCGAGGAGCTGGAGATGAACAAGGTTAAGGATGTAGCCGAGCTATATGTTCTGGCCGATAGGTGCGCTCGGGCTGAAGAAGGAAGGAAGTACCCCGGTGAAGATGCTGACGCGGAAACCAACTCCACAGACGAAGACACCGTCGCCCCGGCAAAGAAAGGCCGATGCCACAACAGGAAGCGTAAGGGCAAGACCATGCTTGCCATTGAGGGATCCAGCGCCGCCGGCGCCGCCAAGAAGGCTAAGGATGACGACCCCAACAAGGAAGTTGCCGGGTGCACCGCCTACCGGGCCTTGGCGGCTGTCGAAAGCCAGGAGGCTCCGACAAGCAGTACTGCAAGATCCACCGCACCAAAGGCCGTGACCTCCAGAATTGCCGGCAGGTTGAGCCACTTGCAGAGAAGCAGAAAGCTGAATATGAGAGGCGCGAAAATTAGAAGGTCCAGGATGGTGCTGAGGGGCTGGCAAGAAGCGTGGCGGTCAAGGAGGCCGCCGCAACAAGGATAATCAACAAGAGAGGCCGGCTCGTTGGCGCGACAAGAAGGAGGAAGATGATGGTCATGATGAGGACAACGATTCCGGCGAGCACGAGTAACAGAAAGCTACCGAGGCCATGTGCATCTACAGTGGCACCTCGCTGCACACTTCTCACCGCCAACTGAAGCAGTGGGCGCGTGAAGCCACTGCGACGGAGCCATCGTTCGGTGCCCAGAGGCCACTGAAGTGGTCCAGCACGCCTATCATTTTTGACACCATGGATCACCCTGACCGCACAACTACGGTGGGGTGTTTGCTGTTGTTGGTTTCCCCAACAATACTCAACCTCAAGGTAATGTAGATACTAGTTAACGGCGGGCTGGTCTGAACTTGATCTCACCCGCTGTGATCGAAAGGCTGTAGATCCCCGATGGAGATCTCGAGGAGACGAGCACGTTTCAAGGGGTCAACCCGGGGAGGAGTCAGCCGAAGGGCAAAGTCACGTTGCCCGTCACATTTGGGGGCAAGCTGAACTATCGGACGGAGAAGATCATTTTTGATGTTGCCAAGATCCCCTTGCCCTATAATGGGATCCTCGGCCGCCAAGCGCTGGCCAAGTTTATGGCAGCATCACATTATGCTTACAACACGTTGAAGATGCCCGGGCCAATGAGCATCATCACTGTCTCCTCTGACAAGAAGGACGCGCTCATCTACGCCGACCAACTCTAGCGGGAGGCAGTTGCAGCAGCTGCCCCCAAGGCACTTGTTCCTGCCGCTGAGGCCCGGGGAGGGAAGAAAACCGACAAGGCCTCTGCCTCCACCGGCAAGGCCCCTTCCGGCAAGACTTCCGACCCCGGCAAGGGCTCCTACACCTCCTCCAACAAATGCACTTCTTCGGAGCGCCGCGTTATCGTTGAGGACGTGCCAGAGAGCTCTGCCAGCATTGAGCAAGAGGTCAAATGTGGCCCCACCAGGAACCAAGAATGTGCCCGTCAAGGAGGATGGCACGGGTGGAGCCTTTAACATAAGCTCCACCCTCAATAGCAAATAGGAAAGCGCGCTCATTGCCTTCCTGCAGGCGAATGTCGACGTGTTTGCATGGCAAGCATCTGACATCCCCGGCGTTCCCAGGGAGGTGATTGAGCACCACCTTGCTGTCTGTCCCCATGCGCGGCCCGTCAAGCAGAAGGTCAGAAAGCAAGCTTTAGAGCGACAAGAGTTCATCATCGAAGAGATCAAGAAGTTTGAGGCGGCACACTTGGTCAGAGGAGTGCTCCACCTGACATGGTTGGCCAATCCAGTTGTAGTGCGTAAGGCAAATGGGAAGTGGAGGCTGTGTATTGACTACACAGATATCAATAAGGCCTATCCAAAGGATCCTTTCCCTTTGCCACGCATTGACCAGATAGTGGACTCCACTGTCAGGTGTGACCTGCTATCATTCCTTGATGCCTACTCGGGATACCACCAGATCTTCATGATGAAGGAAGACGAAGAGAAAACTGCGTTCATCACCCCATGTGGTACATACTGTTTCGTACGGATGCCTTTCGGGTTGAAAAGCGTGGGTTCGACATTTTATCGAGCGGTCCAAATTGGTTTTGAGCCCCAGGTACATAGAAATATGGAAGCCTATATGGATGATATAGTAGTCAAAACCAAGGACAAGGCCACGCTCGTGCAGGATTTGGAGGAAACATTTGCCAACCTACACAAGATAACCGTCAAGCTCAACCCAAAGAAGTGTGTGTTCGGCGTCCCATCTGGCAAACTTCTTGGGTTCTTTGTGTCTCAACATGGAACCGAAGCAAATCCCAACAAGATCAAAGCAATTGAGCTGATTGAGGCGCCAACACGAGTTAAAGACGTTCGTAGGCATGTCGGCTGTGTTGCTGCTCTAAGTAGGTTCATCTCCAAATCTGCTGAGAGTGTCCTCCCTTTCTTCAAAGTTTTGAAGAAGGCAGGTCCAATGAAATGGACTCCGGAGGCAGAGGCAGCGCTGCAAGATTTGAAGAAGTACCTCTGCTCCACGCCAATACTAGTCACACCTAAACCGCAAGAGCCGTTGCTGCTATATCTAGCGGCAACGAATCAAGTGTTAGTGCTGCGCTAGTGGCACAGAGAGAATTTGAGGAAGAAGCAGCGGTAGCAGCAGAGCCGTCGGATGATGAGTCGGAGCTCTCCCCGGCAGGGCCTGATGTCGGCAAGGAAGAACCCCCGGCAGAGCCTGGTCCTAGTAAGATGGGGTCCGTGCAAGTGGGCGAAGTCGAACAGAAGAAGAAGGTGGTGCAGCACCCGGTTTATTTTGTCAGTTCCCTCTTGCAGGGGGCTAGATCAAGATATTCTAGCATACAGAAGCTACTTTTCGGCCTTCTTATAGCCTCGAGAAAGCGACGTCACTATTTCCAAGCGTATGAGATCACCGTCGTCACCCGCCTCCCTTTGCAACGAATCTTGCACAATCCAGATGCCACTTGGAGGATTGTGGAGTGGGCGTTGGAACTATCAAGCTTCGGCCTCAAATTTGAAAGCACTTCAACAATCAAGAGATGAGCCCTGGCAGAGTTCATAGCAAAATTGACCTCAATGCCATACGAAGAAGTTTGAGAGACCGCCCTTCCCGGCAAGGAGACGAGCTGTGATTGGATCATGTACTTTGACGGAGCTTTCTCGCTGCAAGATGCTGGTGCCGGCGTGCTGCTCGTCGCACCCACCGGAGAGCGCCTCAAGTACGTAGTCCAGATGCACTTTCCCCAGGAAAATTCAATGAACAACACGGCGGAGTATGAGGGATTGCTTGCCGGTCTCAGGATCACGGCAGACCTCAGAATCAGGAAGCTCATCATCAGAGGTGATTCGAAGCTCGTCGTCAAGCAAGTCAACAAGGATTCTCAGATCCCGTTGATGGAGGCTTATGTGGATGAGGTGAGGAAGTTGGAAGAGTGTTTTGACAGTCTGCAAGCAGAGCATGTTCCCCGAGCGGAGAACAACATTGCCAACGACTTGTCGAAATGCCTTGCTCTCATGTTTCCTGTGGAAGCAGGTACCTTTGTGCTTCAATTGACCCAGCCATCCCGTTGAGCCATCAACAGGACATGAAGGTAGGCCCCGACAAGTACTTTCCCGCTGAGCTCCCAGGAGCCACTGGCAAGGACGTTGCCGGGTTCCCCAAGCTTGCTGGGGAGCAGCAACCTTGATGCGGAGCATCCTACGATCATCCCCATGTACACTTCAACTACTCCCCAAGCCCCAAGAGGACATACAATGAGACCTCAACCATACGCCATTGGACACAAGGTGAACTCACTCCTCTTCAAACCGTTACTTTCCACATATGAGACATGGCTACTACCTCATGCATGGACCTTGCATATACTCAGGTACAACCGAGACAACCATGGAGGATCCAAGGACCAAGGCCAAGCATGGACGAGGAGAAGGAAGAACAAGCAGGGACAAGCTTCTGGAAAGCCCGGAACTTCCAGCCTCTGCCCGGAACTTCCGGCCCCCAGACCTTCCGGCCGTCCCGGAACCTCCGACCCCCGGAGTCCAGACCAGCCCCGAGCGCGCCAACTCTCTAGATAGCCCGGAACCCGGCCGGAACCTGCCCGGAACTTCCGGCCCCACATGGAACTTCCGGCCTGCCTGCATGCAAAGACTCGGGCCGAAGCCCATGTATCCCTTTCCCACTTACCCCTTCGTGGCTTAGACTATATATACTTCTCCACCTTCACCAGCTCAGGGTTAGCGTTGGTTTAGCTCATATTTAGAGATAGAGCTACGCTCATCGACATCGGATCTACTCCACGAGAGATACCGCGGCCTCTACAGAGAAGATCCCTTTGGATTCAAGACCTCCTTTTGGAGAAGAACTCAAGACCTCCTCACGGAGAAGACCGGTTACCTCTTGTATCGCCCGTTGTTGACCTCAGATATTGTATCTTTCTTTGTGTTCATGGATCTAGCGCATATGTGATCATATTTTTTGGTTTCTCGTGTTCCTCTTGTGTTTTCCCCACGTTTCCATCCTTGTGTTCTTTGTGTTCATTGCGGGATCCGCTCCTTTCATGAAAGATCGGGCCACTAGGGTTCTACCCTACATCATCTTGGTATCTAGAGCCACGTTAATCACGATTTCAGAGCCTCCCCTCTGTTTTCTAGCCTAATTTTGTTGTGTTCTTCCCCAATTTTGAAAATGCTCACCAAAAATAGCCCCAATTTTTTTTGTGATTTGTTGGTTTGACGATGTTTTGTTAATTTTGATACATGGATTCGTTGTGTCTCAAGTGGATTTAGCATTCCCCATCTTTTCCCCCATTTCTATCACAAAATCTTCCTAATTTTGACCTTGGAAATCGAGTTTTTCCACCCCCATTCTCAGATCTGGAATTTAGGGTTTGTCCCGGAAGAAATTCCACGATCCCCGGAACTTCCGGACTCCCCCGGAACTTCTGTCCCCCGGAACTTCCGTCCTTACCCCGGAGCTTCCGGGCTTAACAGAGAGTTTACCCAAATCCCCCGGCTTCCCCGGCCACCCCCCGGAACTTCCGGAGCCCGGAACTTCGGGCCCTATGCCCGGAACTTCCGGCCTAACCCGAAACATTACACAGAATTTCAGCATCAGCCTTCTTCACCGTTTTCATCACAACTTTTCACTCCAAACTCTGATTTGAGTGTTTTTTGCTCATTTTGAAGGTATCGATGTGCCCGAGGACCTCACCTTGGTTTACCACCTTTTGACGCCATCAATTTTTTGGAATTTGGGCATCTTTGCCTAGGCCTTCCACCATATCATCCACTACACCACCACCGACTTCCGCAACCTAACCAATTTTGTTCCCCATTGCATACGTTGTTTTTGAGTTGTGACTTGAGTCTCCTAAGGTGTTTCGGCTACTTAGGGACGGTTGCTTCCTCATCAACCACCACCACTTCCGCATAGGCTTACCCACCATACACTTCCGCCACCCCAACCTAACCCAATTTTGTTTGTGTTGTGACTTGTGTCTCCTAAGGTGTTTCGGCTACTTAGGGACCATGCTTCCAACTCCGACTCACATAACCCAATAACCCTCCACTTCCGCATTTCCTACTCGCATAACCCATCATTGCATTGCCACAATCCCATTGAGCTTCCGCAACACCACCACCGCATCCCGCTACCACCATTTTGACATTTGAGATTTTGAGTTCGCGGTTTTTCCGTTTCCTAAGGTGTTTCGGCTACTTAGGGACGAGTCTCCATCATCTTGGTATCTCCATCAAGATCACCGCCACTCATCATCACCGCGGACGGTAACCTCCATATCATCTTGGTATCGTGGTATCCCTCCATTGTATATTCCCTTGCCATTGCTTTTATAACCCCTAGCCTACTTTGCGTTACTTGCCTATCGAGACTAGCCATTTGAGTATTGCCAGCAACGTTACTTGTGCATATTAGTGATCTACACCATACATTCCATACATACCATATCATATTGGTATCATATCATGCCTTGTGCCTCAAGTTTGTTCCCGCATATACGCAATAACTATCTTGGTTTGTGCATTTGTGCAAAAGTGGTCATACAAAAATAAGAAAAAAGAATAAGCTTTTAAGCAAAGAAAAAGAGTGAGCACACAAGCAAGTGCCATAGCATCATACCACATTGCATAAGATTGTCATATCCGATCATCTTGGATCATACCACCGGAACATCATATACATAGCATACTTGGGATAGAAGTCGTTGCATTTTTGTCTCCTATAGGTTGTGCACAAGTGTCGTATCCGCCTATTGAGCAATCGTGCTAGCGTCTCTCTAGAATTTTGCAACAAGAGCATTTTCCATGGATTCCACATTTTGAGCTCATTCCCTGGTTGCACGACCCCATTTATCTATCTGTGTGTGTGTTTCTGTGTGCCACATATTGCTATTGGTCTACTTGTTACACTTGCGAATTTGTGAATGTCTTTCAACATTAATGACTCATTCTAAAATTTTGCATCAAATTTTTGTGCCACTATCCTCACCGAGCTCCACCATAAGCCTTATTTGTGTAGGTGTGAGAAACCGACAAGAATTGGCACCAATTGTGCTATTTCCTTGTCCACATTGGAGTGATCATTGATCCACTTTCAACTTTGGTCAAGGTACATTTGGTATTCTTTCTTCTCTTTCTACCACTCACATTTTTCTCTTGGAGTGATGGATAGGCAAGGCATTTCATCTTTGGTCTTCGACAACGACGAAGACGTGAACAACTACATCACCAATGCGTCAATCTTCGATCTACAACGAAAAATGCAAGGCGCACAATGAAGATTGCAAGAGTGCATCGAGAACCTCTCCATCGACATTCGTCACTCCAAAGCAAGGAAAAGGGACTACATCAACAACAAGCTTTCCACACAAAAGGAGGAGCAAGATGTAAGGATGGAGGAGATTCGGACCTTGTTGATCAACCGTTCTTCCCCTTCATCATCCTCATGGCGGCGACGTTCAAGTCACAAGTCTTCGGAGTGCAAAAATGATGCAAGCGCAAGTCGTCCACGTCCACATCTCCATGGCGACCACCATCACGTTCGTGATCCACCTCGTCATGAAGGGAAAGTCACCTCCAAGCAACATGTGCACGACGAGGATGAACAACATCTACTACGAGCTCAAGTGCGACAACGCCAACATCATCATGATGATGCTCCCCAAGCGCAAATGCACAAGTCCCAACAAGCCCTACTTCACGCCAAGTCCCAACTTCATGAGCACAAGAGAAGACCGCGAGATGAGCACCACCAAGACGGAGCTACGGCTGCACCAGCCACTTCGGCATCTTTGCCACGTGTTCTCAAGGCATCTTCGTGATAGAGGCAAAGGTCTCCCGTCTTTCGATGAGATAGTGGCTATCGTTTTAGAGGAAGTCGACTTTGACGATCTGACTACGAACATGCGAGGACGTCGCGCCTTAGCAATCGCTAAACCAACTCCGAGGGGTTATTGACCACGCCGGAGCACGATCAACCTGACCACGAGGGCATGTTTCCTGCGAGCAAACAAAGAACAAGCAAGAAACTGAAATTGCAATCTGGATATTGCGAATATAAGATGAAAGCTTTATTGATCAAGGTGGGGTTCTGTGATGTCTTGGTCTGGTCGTTGGACAGAAACGAAGTACGCGAAGTTGCATCTACAGCGAACTTTTAATCTAAACAAAACCCAAAGTCTAAACGACGCCCTAAGGGCTGTATATATGGAGGAAGAGGGGGGAATTTCATGGCCCTTGGAGGAGGGGTCCGAAACCAACCCTAACTCTGGTTTCCCCACACATACGGACTCTAAAAACAACCTATACTTAAGTATTTCGAAAATACATGCGCCTGGCCCAATAATAAGGTGACGCAGCACCTAAAGTAGCCTCTGGACGAAATTTATGAAGTGGCATCTTGTATATTTCGTCCAAGGCTTCATGCACTCCTTATGGTGGCTTCAAAGTCCTGAAATCATCACTTGTAACTCCGTTCTAGATCCCCTTGCGCATGCCATCATCTCCACGCTTGAACTTCTTCCAAGGTTCATCTTTCTTGTCATAGCTAGGCCCTCCATTTGTAAGCAAGACAAATGTATCCAATTTAGGCAGCATCATATTCTTATGAACATTAGAATCGTTACCAAGAAACAAAAGTACCTGATAATTCAATTGGCGTGTGCGAGCTCTAGTAATTGGTCCAGTATGTATAGCAGCAGGGGATATGGGTGTAACAATGGTATTGATTTCCTCATCATCCTCCCCTTCTTGAAATGAAGTCATCCTCGACGAAAGTTCATCGTCCTCACCCAAATAAGGCTTCAAATCTACAATGTTAAAAGTGGGACTAACCCCAAAATCTGCAGGCAGCTCAAGTTTATATGCATTATCATTTATTTTCTCTAACACCTTAAAAGGACCATCAACATGTGGCATTAGCTTTGATTTGCGCAAATTAGGAAATCTATCCTTACGCAAATGTAACCAAACAAGATCTCCAGGTGCAAACACAACATGTTTTCTACCCTTATCTCCAGCAAGTTTATATTTAGCATTCATACACTCAATGTTTTCCTTAGTTAACTCGTGCATTTTTAAAATCAATTCAACACGTTCTTTAGCATCAAAATTAACCTTCTCCGAAGATGGAACAGGCAACAAATCAATAGGTGCATGAGGTAGGAAACCATACACAATTTCAAAAGGGCACATCTTAGTAGTAGAATGCAATGAACGATTATAAGCAAATTCAATATGAGGCAAGCATTCTTCCCACATTTTCTTGTTATTCTTCAAAACAGCCCTAAGCATAGTAGACAATGTTCTATTGACTACTTCAGTTTGTCCATCAGTTTGGGGGTGACAAGTAGTACTAAAAAGCAGTTTAGTCCCCAACTTAGCCCATAAACATCTCCAAAAGTGGCTAAGAAATTTAGTATCACGATCTGAAACAATAGTATTTGGCACACCATGCAAGCGAATAATTTCATGAAAGAACAAATCAACAACATTAACAACATCATCGCTTTTATGACATGGTATAAAGTGTGCCATTTTCGAGAACCTATCCACGACAACGAATATGCTATCCCTCCCCTTCTTTGTTGGAGGTAAAAACAAAGTCCATAGATATATCCTCCCAAGGAACACTAGGTAGAGGAAAAGGCATATATAAACCATGAGGATTGAGTCGTGACTTAGCTTTTTGACATGTAGTGCAGCGAGCAACAAAACGCTCAACATCCCGTCTCATCTTTGGCCAAAAGAAATGTGTAGCAAGTATATCCTCTATCTTCTTGACGCCAAAGTGTCCCATTAATCCTCCTCCATGCGCCTCCTGCAACAACAAAAGATGAACATAGCTAGCTGGAATGCATAGCTTGTTAGCACGAAACACAAATCCATCGTTAAGAACGAACTTGTTCCAAGTTCTCCCTTCTTTACAATTCTGCAATACATCTTTAAATTCAGCATCATGCACATATTGATCTTTGATGGTCTCCAAACCAAATATTTTAAAGTCAAGTTGTGAAAGCATAGTATAACGATGTAGCGACCAGACCTCAAACAGTCTGATCTCTGTGCTCCGGTGTCATCCCTGGATCAGTAATGCTGACACCACACAGTACTCAGAGGATTTATAGCAGAGTTCACACAACTTAGTCAAGTATGCTAGAGCCCATAATAGCTTGTGGCTGCACACGGAAGTTTCTAGTATGAATAGTCTCATGATCCCTTTGAGCCTGGGTGGCGGTCCAAAAGAAAACATGCAAGTCCTGGAATACCCAGGTGCCTCAATCCACCCAGATGTGTGTTTAAGTTGCCACCTTAGATAAACCATTAATTAACAATCTCACATCTATCATGGTTATCACTCACCCAATCCACGTCTACTAGCATAGCATGGCATTATAAGCAAACGTAGAAGTAACTCCCAAAGGTTTGATAATAACAGGTAATAGGTACTACCTCATCTACTTCCCATCCCACAATTTAATTAGATCCTAATCATGCAATGTGTGAGGATTGATCTAATGCAATAAAACTGGGTAGTAGAAAAGGTATGATCAAAGTGTTACTTGCCTTGCTGATGATCCGTGAAACCTAACGATTCGAAGTAACAGGCGGTGCACTCCGGGTATTCTATCGCAGACAATCAAACAAGCATACAATAAGAACTCATCTAATGCACAGGTAAAACTCAAATAAGAGATCTAACTAGAAGGCTCAACTTAAGAACTCCGGTTGGCAAAAAAAACCAAATCGAACGAAGCAACGAAAGACAAACGGCGAAAGAAAACAACTTCGTTCTAGTAATCTGGATCTAGGGCAAATTTTACAGTAGCAAAATCTTGTTTAAGTTGGTTAAACGGATATAGGGTTTCGAGACGAATCCCTAGGCGCTTGAATCGCCTGATTCCGATAAACGAGCGAAAAGTTAAACTAAAACGAAAATCGGATCAGGAATCGCGATCAGAAAAATCGCGGATTTAATCCGAGAAAAAGAAAAACGACGAACGCCGAATTTTTTATTTTTCTCTTTTTTTCGGCATGGAAAACGAGGCACGACGAACCTCGGGCGGCGGGATCGTCGGCGGCGGCGGCGGCGGCTCCGGCGGCGCGCAAGGATCGAGACGGGGCTGATGGGCTGGGGCAGCTCGGGGCGGTGTCCCGCTCGGGTACGGCCCGAAGTCGGTTCGTTTTTTTTAATTATTCTGCTCGGAAGAAAAATAAAAATAAATACTAAACGGACTCCAAAAATTCCGAAATAAATTTTCACAGGCTTCTAAAATCAAGCCGCACAAGGTGAACATTTATTTGGGCCCTAAATCAATTTTGAAAAACGCACATTTTCCTAAATTCAAATAAAACACCGAAAAACTCCGAAATAAAAACTTATTTGATTTTATTATTAAATCCTCAATATTTCATTATTTTGGGAAAGTCATGTTATTCCCTCTCTCATATTTTTGTAATAGAAATAATTGATCATAAAATAAATAAAATCAAATGATCCTAATCTCAAGATTTGAGAAAACTCAAATATGAAAATAACGAAATCCCCAACTCTCTCCGTGGGTCATTGAGTTGCGTAGAATTTCTAGGATCCACCAAAATGCAAAATAAAATATGATATGCATGATGCTCTAATGTATAACAATCCAAATTGAAAATTTGGGATGTTACAAACGATGAGACAATGCATCAGCAATAACATTTTCTTTACCCTTCTTGTGTTTAATGACATAAGGAAAAGTCTCAATGAATTCAACCCATTTAGCATGTCTACGGTTCAATTTTGCTTGACTTTTAATGTGTTTCAAAGATTCATGATCAGAATGTATAACAAATTCCTTGGGCCATAAATAATGTTGCCATGTTTCTAAGGTCCGAACAAAAGCATATAATTCTTTGTCATAAGTCAAATAGTTCAGACTAGGCCGAGTCAATTTTTCAGAAAAGTATGCAACTGGTTTGCCATCTTGTAATAACACACCTCCTAATCCAATTCCACTAGCATCACATTCAACCTCAAAAGTCTTATTAAAATCAGGAAGTTGGAGTAAAGGAGCATGTGTCAACTTATCTTTCAATATCGTGAAGGCTTCTTCCTGTGCGGTACCCCAAACAAAAGGCACATCCTTCTTTGTAAGCTCGTTGAAGGTGCAGCAATGGTGCTGAAATCTCTCACAAAACGCCTATAGAAACCAGCGAGGCCAAGGAAACTCCTCGCTTGTGTCACCGTTTTGGGCTGCGGCCAACTCTCAATAGCTTCAATCTTGGCTTTATCAACTTCAATTCCCTGTGGAGTAACAACATAGCCAAGAAAAGATACTCGGTCGGTGCAAAAGGTGCACTTTCCAAGGTTACCAAACAAACGTGCATCACGTAGAGCAATAAAAACAACACGTAAATGTTCCAAATGTTCCTCCAGAGATTTTCTATAAATCAATATGTCATCAAAGTAAACTACGACAAATCGTCCGATGAAAGCACGTAAGACTTCGT
The DNA here is from genome assembly GCF_002162155.2 of Triticum dicoccoides. NCBI lineage: Eukaryota > Viridiplantae > Streptophyta > Magnoliopsida > Poales > Poaceae > Triticum > Triticum dicoccoides. Next base: position 300,562,940 of record NC_041390.1, on the reverse strand, counting down.
TCATTAACCTGATGAAAGTACTAGGTGCATTAGTTAACCCAAAAGGCATGACTAACCACTCATATAATCCAAACTTAGTTTTAAATGCTGTTTTCCATTCATCTCCCAATTTCATATGAATTTGATGGTATCCACTACGCAAATCAACTTTGCAGAATATTATAGAGCCACTCAATTCATCAAGCATATAATCTAGCCTAGGAATAGGATGACGATAACGAATAGTAATATTATTAATGCCTCTACAATCAACGCACATACATGACGTACCATCCTTTTTCGGCACTAAAATGATAGGAACAACACAAGGACTAAGGGATTCGCGTATATAACCTTTGTCGAGCAGTTCTTGTACTTGACGCATAATCTCATTCGTCTCCTGTGGATTGGTACGATATGGTGCACAGTTGGGTAATGATGCACCGGGAATTAAGTCAATTTGATGCTCAATCCCTCGAATAGGTGGTAATCCCGGTGGCACGTCTTGTGGAAAGACATAAGTGAACTCCTGCAAAATGTTAGTGACAGCAGGAGGCAAAGAGGAAGGCACGTCCTCGAATGAAAATAATGCCTCTTTGCACACAAAAGCATAGCAAACAGATTTGCTAAAATCTAAATCATCAATATTAGATTTGGTGGCAATTAAACATGCACTTTTCAATTTAATTTCAGAAGCAACACTAGATGGTTTATTATTAGGCTGCATTTGTTGCTCAAAGCCTTTTACCACAATCTGATTTTCACTTTTATTTTTCTCCTGTTTTGCTTTATGAGCTTTATTAACATCATCTTTCAAATGGAATCAAGAGTAATAGGAAGCAAAGTAATATTTTTATCCTTATGAACAAGAGTATACTGATTGTTTCTACCATGGTGTACATAATTTTTATCAAATTGCCATGGTCTACCAAGTAATAAGGAACATGCTTGCATAGGTACCACATCACAATCAACATAATCAGCATATGTAGAGATACTAAAATGCACACGAACAATACGTGTGACCTTAACCTTGCCACTGTTGTCGAACCATTGGAGGTAGTAAGGATGTGGATGTGGTCTTGTGGTGAGTGATAGCTTCTCCACCTTCTCCATGCTAGCCAAGTTATTGCAGCTCCCTCCATCTATGATGACGCAAACAGAACGTTCCTTCACAACTCCCTTTGTATGGAACAAATTATGCCTCTGATTTTGCTCATCTTGTGTGACCTGCACACTCAAAACACGTTGAACAACTAAACTCATACTTGTTAGCATCTTCAGGAGCCATGTATTGCGTCTCATGATCATAATCATCTCCACCGTGTTCTTCACGTGTAATAAGAGCCAAAGTCTCCTCATCATAGTCACTAGCGGACTCATACCCACCATCCTCAGTAGCAATCATCACACGCTGAGATTTGCATTCTCTCGCAAAATGTCCTCTTCCCTTACAACGACGACAAATAATATAACTTGTGTGCCCTGTTGATGCCATGGAGGTGTGCTCTTGGCAGATAGTGGTGGTTGTGCCTGCTTTCTTGTATCACGGCTGGAGGTGGCACCTGATGGAGGTGCTGGTGTAGTGGAAGTAGATGATGCACGTGGTATCCATGATGAAGATCGACCTGCAGGAAAGTTAGTTCGCGCCAATGTCTGTCGATCCTGCACTTCTCGTTCAGCTTTACAAGCAAGATGGAATAAATGAGTGATATTAGTATACTCCTTATACTCTAGAATGGTCTGAATCTCTCTATTTAATCCACCCATAAAACGTGCAAGCATAGCTTCATTCTCCTCAACAATACCACATCTAATCATGCCAGTTTGTAATTCCTGATAATATTCTTCTACAGAGTTTTTTCCTTGTCTTAAACGCTGCAATTTTTGAAGTAATTTACGTTGATAATATGGTGGAACCCAACGAGTACGCATAGCAGTTTTAAAAGCAGCCCAAGTAGCTAGAATAGGATATAATCTACAATGCTCAGACCACCAAACACATGCAAAACTAGTGAATGCACAAACAGCAGCAGGAACACGTCTCTGATCGGGATATTGTAAACATGTAAATCATTGTTCAGTTTCTAACTCCCATGTAATTTATATATCAGGAACATATCTACCCTCAAATGGAGGAATATTCAATTTTAGTTTAGGGAGATGGTCATCATCTCGTACCTGAGGGTGAGCCCTACCATTGCCATTATTTGCATGTGGACGACCTGGTGGTTGCTGTGCTGGTGGTGGCACGTAGTTCTTATTTTGATCAACCTCATCCTCGTAATCTCCTGCAAAATCATCCTCCTCCACATCAGCAGCAGGAGCCACAAAAGTATCAGTAGCAGCACCAACAGTTTGGCCAGGTGCAAGAGGGAGACGGCTCGCTCAGCGGAGGGCTGTTTCACGATGTGGAGGTAGTCATTGTTGTTGTTGTTGTAGAGGTGTGTTAGGTGCAGCCGGTGGTGGTGGTGGAAGACGCGTGAGCAATTCATTAAACCTGTTATTGAGCTTTGTTTCGAACGTCTTCTCCATGCCATCTATCTTCTCCATGGCCTCTTCAAATCTGTTTAGCACATCTTGCACCTGTCCACTCATCATTTGCTGAAATTTATCATGCAACTCCTTATTCGTCATGTTTTCCCAGTCAGTCTCGTCGGCTTGTGATCCTGCCATGGCTAGCAACAGTAGAAACACACAAGAATATGATCCTATAGACTACTAACAAGAGGTGGTGGTGGTTTCACAAATCCGTCAAGCAAATCTCAAATTCTTACCACTTCTTACCCAACAGCAGGTGGTGATCGACAACCGTCGTAGTCAAAACTCTCAAAGCTTGGATAGAGCGATTACCAGGGAGAGTCAAACGCATGACGTAGATGTATGTGGAGCTGGGAAGGCTTATAATATGGTAGCAAAAAGGGTCAGCAATAATCAATTCAGAGATGCAAAGTTGAATAAACGCTCAACGATGGTACTGTGCTGGTCCTAGGCTAGACCGTGCTAGAGACGCGAGCCTAGAACACTAACAAAATGTAGCGACCCGACCCGAATGGATCAAGTCTACTGTGCTCCGGTGTCATCCCTGGATCAGTAATGCTGACACCACACAGTACATCGAAGGATTTATAGAAGAGTGGCAATCACACACTTATTACATCGTTGTCTCAAAGAGAACTTATTACAATAAATATGGCTTAAGGCCATATAATAAGATAACAGCGGAAGACTCGGAAGATAAAATGGGTCCATCAACTCCAACGACATCACTGAGTATAGAACCACGACCTAAAAGCACCTTACTCGTCGTCTGAAAAGTCTGCAACATGAAAGTTGCAGCCCGAAAACGGGTCAGCACATGGAATATGCTGGCAATGTAACACATAGAGAGTAATGGAATGAAACAGCTATACTATATGCATATATGGCTGGTGGAAAGCTCTATGGTTACAGTTTTGCGTAAAGCCAGTTTTTCCCTACTACAAAGGAATAAATTTATTTAACTATCATGGTAGTTGTTAAACATCGAGAATGGTTGACAGCATTCCGATCCCAATTAAGTAATTAAAACCCAACAACATTAGTTAGAAGTAACATGATGAGATTCACATGATATTCAAGTACTAGATACTCAAGTTGTCCATAACCGGGGACACGGCTAATCATGATTAGTTTGTTACACTCTGCAGAGGTTTGCGCACTTTTCCCCACAAGACTCGATCGCCTCCGTTGGATTTCTCGCACTACATGGTGTTTGAGAAACGGATGACCGAGGCACAGTCTTTCAGAAGCGCTAGCACCTTACGATTGGGTAGACCGTACCACCTACATCCCCTACATCTTCTAGTCTACCACTGTAACAGTTCGCACGACTTAGTCAACTATGCCAGAGCCCATAATGGCTTGTGGCTGCACATGGAAGTTACTAGCATGAATGATCTTATGATCCCTTTGAGCCTGGGTGGCGGTCCGAAATAAAAACAGGCAAGTCCTGATAGACATCAGGTGCCTCAATCCACCCAGATGTGTATTTAAGTTGCCACCTTAGGTAAACCATTAAATTATCAAACTCACATATGTCATGGATATCACTCACCCAATCCACGTCTACTAGCATAGCATGGCATAATAAGCAAACGTAGAAGTAACTCCCAAAGGTTTCATAATAAACAGGTAATAGGTACTACCTCATCTACTTCGCATCCCACAATTTAATTAGATCCTAATCATGCAATGTGAGAGGATTGATCTAATGCAATAAAACTGGGTTGTAGAAAAGGTATGATCAAAGTGTTACTTGCCTTGCTGATGATCCGCGAGACCTAGGGTTTTGAAGTAACAAGCGGCGCAATCCAGGTGATCTATCGCAGACAAACAACAAGCACACAATAAGTACTCATCTAATGCACAGGTAAAACTCGAACAAGAGAACGAACCAGAAAGTTCAACTTAAGAACTCCGGTTGCAAAGAAAGAAAGAACCGAACAAAGAAACGGAAAACAAACGGCGGAAGAAAACAACTCGGTTCTAGCAGGTTGAAACTAGGTCAAATTTTATTGTGGCAAAAACTTGTTGAAGTTGATTAGACGGAACGGCTGTTTCAAAATGAAACTCCAGGCGCTTGAATCACCTGATTCCAATAAACGAGCGAGAAGAAAGACTAGAACGAAGATCGGATCTGAGATCACGATCGCGGAATAAATCCGACGAAAAGAAAGAGGCGAACGGTTAAACGAACGGGCGTCGTTAACCGGGAAAAATCGGTGATCACGTTCGTTGAGACGAACGGTCCGAAAGAAGAACGAAAACCGATCTAGGGTTTTCGGAAAAGAAACCGAAAAGAAAAACCGGAAAGAAAACGGAAAAGAAATGGAACGGTTCTTTTAAGAAAAACTGAACCGAGGAAAAGAAGAGGCGGCGCGGCTACCTCGGCGGCTTAGGCGGCGGGGCTGGCGCGCGGCTTGGGGCGGGAGGCGGTGGTGGCTGCGGCTTGGGGTGGAGAGGGGGGGTGTTGGTATTTATATTGGATGGGGGGGGGTCTCTTTCTTGGGGAAGGGGCAAGGGGAGGCGGCGGCGGCTTGGAGTCCCACTGGGACTCGGCCTGGCGGCGGGGCTGGCGGCTGGCGCGCGCGGCTGGGCCGGCCTTGGCCCAGGCGGCTGGGCCTGCGTCCCTTCTTTTTTTTTGAAACGGTTACGCGCGCAGAAAAGCAAAAGAAAGAAAAGCTAAACGAACTCCAAAATTCCTAAAGTAAATTTTCCCCGACTCCTAAAAATGAGCCGAACAAAATGAACTTTACTCCGGACCTAGAATGCAATTTTCGAAACACGCATTTTTCCCTATCCAAATAAAAAGCAAACAAAACTCTGGCAAAAGCAAAATTTGATTTATTCATTAGATCTTCATTTTTCCTAACTTTGGGAAAGTCATATTATTCCCTCTCTCATTTTTTGATATTGGAAAAATAATTGAAGATGAAATAAATAAATCAAATGATCCTCTTTTTCAAAATTTGAGAAAACTGAAATATGAAAATAACAAAGTCTCCAACTCTCTCCGTGGGTCCTTGAGTTGCGTGAAGTTTCTAGGATCGACCAAAATGCAAGAAAATATGATATACATGATGATCTAATGTATAACATTCCAAATTGCAAATTTGGGATGTTACAAACCTACCCCCCTTAAAATGAATCTCGCCCTCGAGAGTCGGGTTGGCTAGAAAATAGGTGAGGGTGGTCCTTGAGCAAATCTTCTTCTCTTTCCCAGGTGGCTTCATCCTCTGAGTGGTGGTTCCACTGAACTTTGCAAAACTTGGTAACCTTGCTTCGGGTAACTCTGCTGGCATAATCGAGAATCTTGACTGGCTTCTCCTCATACATTAAGTCGTCCTTCAACTGAATCGCTTCGAGTGGCACGGTATCTCTTAGCGGTACCTCCGCCATCTCGGCGTGACATTTCTTCAGCTGAGAAATATGGAATACATCATGAACTCCTGAGAGTCCCTCTGGTAATTCCAACTTATAAGCGACTTCTCCCATACGTTGCAAGATCTTGTACGGTCCAACGAAACGCGGTGCTAACTTTCCCTTAACTCCAAAGCGCTTAACTCCTCGAAGTGGGGATACTCGAAGATAAACCCTGTCTCCGGTTTTGTAAACTGTCTCCTTGCGTTTAGAATCTGCGTAGCTCTTCTGCCTGGACTGGGCTACCTTGAGCCTATCGCGAATCAACTTAACTTTCCGTTCAGACTCCTTAATCAAATCTGGTCCAAAGAATTGACGGTCTCCAACTTTGTCCCATGACAACGGTGTCCTGCACCTCCTTCCGTATAAAGCTTCGAAAGGTGCCATCTTCAAACTAGTTTGGTAACTGTTGTTATAAGAAAACTCCGCATACGGCAAGTTATCGTCCCAACTAGATCCATAATCTAGTGCACAAGCTCTCAGCATATCTTCCAAAATCTGATTGACTCTCTCGGTCTGTCCATCTGTCTGTGGGTGAAAAGCTGTGCTGAACTCCAGTCTGGTTCCTAAAGTTTCATGCAACTGATTCCAAAACTTTGAGGTAAATTGGGTTCCTCTATCTGATACGATACTCCTCGAAACTCCATGCAAACAAATGATCCTAGTCATGTATATCTTTGCCAACTTAGCACTGGTGTAAGTGGTCTTAACTGGAATGAAATGTGCTACCTTTGTCAGACGATCCACTACTACCCATATCGAGTCATAGCCTGCTTTCGTCCTGGGTAGTCCTGTGATAAAATCCATGCCTATCTTATCCCACTTCCATTCGGGTATCGGCAATGGTTGTAACAATCCTGCTGGCTTCTGATGCTCTGCCTTTACTCTCTGACATACGTCACAAACTGCTACATATGCTGCAATATCCTTCTTCATTCCGGTCCACCTGAATGTTTCCTTCAAATCCAAATACATCTTGGTATTCCCTAGGTGAATCGAATACGGTGAATCATGTGCCTCGTGCAAAATCAACTTCCTGATCTCCGGGTCATTGGGCACATAAACACGGTCCTCAAACCGTAAGGTATCATGCTCATCCTCACGAAATCCCTTTGCTTTTCCTTCGCTCAATTTCTCTTTTATAGCAGCAATCTCCTTGTCAGATTTCTGAGCTTCTCTGATCTTATCCATCAATGTTGACTGAATCTCCAATGTTGCTACATAGCCTCTCGGAACTATTTCCAAACATAGATCACGAAGGTTTTCTGCTAACTCCTTTGGTACTTCTCCTGTCATTACCATGTTGACATGGCTCTTACGGCTCAATGCGTCAGCTACCACATTAGCTTTTCCGGGATGGTAATGCAATCTCATGTCATAATCCTTGATGAGCTCCAACCATCTCCTTTGTCTGAGGTTCAACTCCTTCTGCGTGAAAATGTACTTCAAACTCTTGTGATCCGTGTATACCTCACAATGATTTCCAATGAGGAAATGTCTCCACGTTTTCAATGCATGCACTACGGCTGCTAACTCCAAATCATGCGTGGCATAATTCAATTCATGAGGCTTCAGTTGTCGTGAAGCATATGAAACAACTCTCCCTTCCTACATAAGCACTTCTCCAAGTCCTCGACGTGAAGCGTCGCAATACACTTCATAATCCTTGGTCTGATCTGGCAAAATCAATACTGGTGAGGTAACCAAGCGTTTCTTCAATTCCTGGAAACTAGCCTCACATTCCTCAGTCCAATTGAACTTAGTATCCTTCTTCAACAATTCAGTCATAGGCTTTGCAATCTTTGAAAAGTTCTCAATGAATCTCCGGTAGTATCCTGCGAGTCCAAGAAAACTCCGGATCTCTCCAACTGTCGTTGGTGATTCCCATTCGGTTACGGTCTCAACCTTAGTGGGGTCAACTGCTATACCTTCTCCGGATATAACGTGTCCGAGGAATCCAACTTCCTTCAACCAAAACTCACATTTGCTGAATTTGGCGTATAACTGATGTTCCCTTAGTTTCTCCAAAACCAAACGCAAATGTTCCTTATGCTCCTCTTCATTATTTGAATAAACCAGGATGTCATCAATGAACACTACGACGAACTTATCCAAAAACTCCATAAACACTTTGTTCATCAGGTTCATAAAATAGGCAGGTGCGTTAGTCAATCCAAATGAAATAGCGGTATACTCATACAGTCCATATCTCGTGGTGAATGCTGTCTTAGGTATGTCCTGCTCCCGAATCTTCAATTGATGGTACCCTGATCGCAAATCGATCTTGGAAAACACTTTAGCTCCTTGTAAACGATCAAACAGATCATTAATCATTGGCAGTGGGTACTTATTCTTGATGGTTACTTCATTCAATCCTTGATAATCAACAACCATCCTTAATGATCCATCCTTCTTTTCCACTAGAAGTACGGGTGATCCCCAAGGCGAAGAACTTGGGCGAATGTAACCTTTATCCAATAATTCCTTAATCTGATTCTTAATTTCCACCAAATCCTTTGCTGGCATCCGGTATGGTTGCTTCGGTATTGGGCCTGTACCTGGCAATAACTCAATCAAAAACTCAATGTCTCTATCCGATGGCATGCCTGGTAATTCCTCAGGAAATACATCAGGAAAATCCTTTACCACTGGTACTTCTTCTTGCCCAACTCCTGTTAGGCAGTTTACTCGTGTCCTGTTTGGCACATGCCGGGATACATACTTAATCCTTCTTCCTTCTGGTGTGGTAAGCAAAATTGACTTACTAGCGCAATCGATGTTTCCTTCATACTTTGATAACCAATCCATGCCTAATATCACATCCAATCCTTGAGATTCCAATACTATTAGGTCTGAGGGAAACACATAGTTACCAATCCTTAATGGTAACCGATCACACCATCATCTAGCCATATACTCCGCTCCTGGTGAGCTTACTAACATGGGTGACCTGAGGGCTTGGGTTGGCAGGTTATATTTATCCACAAATCCCCTTGATATGTATGATGCGATGCACCAGTATCAAAAAGAACGAGTGCGGTAAATGACTTAACCAGAAACTTACCGATTACTGCATCAGGCTGATCTTCAACCTCCTCCACATAAATGTGGTTCACCTGTCCCCTATTGAAAGGGTTCGGCTTCTTCCCAGAGCTTCCATTGCCATTTCCATTCTGGCCTTCAGGACATTCATTGGCATAATGTCCGGTCTTGGAACACTTGAAATAGGTGACTTGACTCAGATCTCTCTTGGTTGGGGTCGATGGGGTGGTACGGTTCTCACCGTTGCTTCCTCCATTCCCATTACCATTCTTGTGGCCATTATGGTTGTGCGAACTACCTCCTCCATGGGTATGCTAAAATTGAAATCCCGGTTTAGGGGTAAAACGGGGCTTCTGCTGGGCTCCAGAGTTATACTTCCCCTGTCCATACTTCCTCTTACGGTTCTCAATCTGCTGTTGCTTCCCTTCAATCATGATGGCACGATCTACCAACTCCTGGTAGTTGTTGAAAGTCGCTACCATCAACTGCATGCTTAGCTCATCATTCAGTCCTTCCAGAAACTTCTCCTGCTTAGCTGCATCCGTAGCAACGTCATCTGGGGCATAACGTGCTAACTTGCTGAAGTCGTCAACATACTGGCCAACTGTCCTTCCTCCTTGGCGTAAGTTGCAAAACTCACGCTTCTTCATGGCCATAGCTCTTGCTGAAACATGGGCAGTGCGGAAAGCTTGCTGAAACTGATCCCATGTGACAGTGTCAACTGGGTAAGTGGCTGTGAAATTCTCCCACCATGCTGCCGTGGTTAACTTCACTTTCTCACCATCTGTGCATCCTGCAGTGGTTAACTCCCTTCCTATCTTGCGGAGCCAATCGTCTACTACTATTGGCTCGGTGCTACTGGAAAACACCGGTGGATTCAGCCTAAGGAAACGGGCTAAGTGGTCAACAGGTGGTGGTGGTGGTGGTGGGTTGTTGTTGTTGTTCTGTTGGTTCTGGACTAACATCTGCATCAATTGATTCTGCTGCTGGATCAACTGAGTGAGCTCCGGTGGGAATCCATTGTCACATCTCGGAGGCATCTGAGGGTTTAGAAAAGACGAGAATTAAGAATAGAGTGAGGTCTAAAGGGAAAACACTACCCCAATGCACATGAGCAAATGCACACAAAATCACTTCATTCAATCAAACAAGGGCTTACAATCGGTCTAAAACTATCCCAAAAGTGCTCGAACTATTGTGTTTACATGGGGAAATACTACTACTATCTGGTGGTCATCTAGAAATTTGAACCGGTGGAAGACTCCATGATATCTGCTCCAGCTTCGTCTTCAAAGTCGGGTTCACTTGGATCCGAATCGGTGTCGTCGAGGATGATGTAGTTGTCCGGACATGCGACATACTCGTCTTCCTCCTTGGATGCTAACTTCCTCTTGAGTTCTTCAATCTCCTGCTTAAGATCGCCATTGTGTCTTGCTAGAGCTACGATCTCGTCCATGTAGTCCTTGCGTGTAGACTTCAGTTCTCCTTCTAGCTCGATGATCCTTGCCTTCGCATTCTTCAACTCTATCATATCATTGCACATCTGGTTCTCGTGGCATCGAATGTGCTGGTTTAACTCCTAGATGAAAGATGCAATGGATCTATCCTTCTTGGTGCTGACTAACTCCCATTCTTCGTCTCGGCGTCCACAAATCTGGTAGATAGTGTCCTTGAGGTCTTCTTGATAAATTTCTCCAATGCGTCCCATGGTGATATGAGCTGCCATGCTCCTTCCCAAACTCCAGGTTGGTGCATTGAAAACACTATCTATAGGTTTCCTAATTGGCGCAAATGTCCTTCTCGGAACATGAGCTTGAATCTTCCAGCGCTCCTCTTCAGGCAGAGTGGCGTTGAAGGTTCCCGTGAAGCTTGGTAATCCGATATTCAGGTACTTGGTGACTTCCTTTAGGTGAAATCCAAATGGTGTGCCTTCATCCGGTTGAGCGTACTTAATCTTCGCGTTCGTCATCCTAAAAGAGTAGAAAAGATGAGGAGTTAGAAAATGAGAAGAGAATGGTGATCTATGGCTTTAACTTAGTGGTCGTGTCCTACAGTGAGCGTGTGCTCTGATACCATCTCTGTAGCGACCTGACCCGAATGGATCAAGTCTACTGTGCTCCTGTGTCATCCCTAGATCAGTAATGCTGACACCACACAGTACATCAAGGATTTATAGCAGAGTGGCAATCACACACTTATTACATCGTTGTCTCAAAGAGAACTTATTACAATAAATATGGCTTAAGGCCATATAATAAGATAACAGCGGAAGACTCGGAAGATAAAATGGGTCCATTAACTCCAACGGCATCACTGAGTATAGAACCACGACCTAAAAGCACCTTACTCGTCGTCTGAAAAGTCTGCAACATGAAAGTTGCAGCCCAAAAACGGGTCAACACATGGAATATGCTGGCAATGTAACACATAGAGAGTAATGGAATGAAACAGCTATACTATATGCATATATGGCTGGTGGAAAGCTCTATGGTTACAGTTTTGCATAAAGCCAGTTTTTCCCTACTTCAAAGGAATAAATTTATTTAACTATCATGGTAGTTGTTAAACATCGAGAATGGTTGACAGCATTCCGATCCCAATTAAGTAATTAAAACCCAACAACATTAATTAGAAGTAACATGATGAGATTCACATGATATTCAAGTACTAGATACTCAAGTTGTCCATAACCGGGGACACGGCTAATCATGATTAGTTTGTTACACTCTGCAGAGGTTTGCACACTTTTCCCCACAAGACTCGATCGCCTCCGTTGGATTTCTCGCACTACATGGTGTTTGAGAAACGGATGACCGAGACACAGTCTTTCAGAAGTGCTAGCACCTTACGATTGGGTAGACCGTACCATCTACATCTGCTAGTCTACCACTGTAAGAGTTCGCACGACTTAGTCAACTATGCCAGAGCCCATAATGGCTTGTGGCTGCACACGGAAGTTACTAGCATGAATGATATTATGATCCCTTTGAGCCTTGGTGGCGGTCCGAAATAAAAACAGGCAAGTCCTGATAGACATCAGGTGCCTCAATCCACCCAGATGTATATTTAAGTTGCCACCTTAGGTAAACCATTAAATTATCAAACTCACATCTGTCAAGGGTATCACTCACCCAATCCACGTCTACTAGCATAGCATGGCATAATAAGCAAACGTAGAAGTAACTCCCAAAGGTTTCATAATAAACAGGTAATAGGTACTACCTCATATACTTCCCATCCCACAATTTAATTAGATGCTAATCATGCAATGTGAGAGGATTGATCTAATGCAATAAAACTGGGTTGTAGAAAAGGTATGGACAAAGTGTTACTTGCCTTGCTGATGATCCGCGAGACCTAGGGTTTCGAAGTAACAAGCGGCGCAATCCGGGTGATCTATCGTAGACAAACAACAAGCACACAATAAGTACTCATCTAATGCACAGGTAAAACTCGAACAAGAGAACGAACCAGAAAGTTCAAATTAAGAACTCCGGTTGCAAAGAAAGAAAGAACCGAACAAAGAAACGGAAAACAAACGGCGGAAGAAAACAACTCGGTTGTAGCAGGTTGAAACTAGGTCAAATTTTATTGTGGCAAAAACTTGTTCAAGTTGATTAGATGGAACGGCTGTTTCGACACGAAACTCTAGGCGCTTGAATCACCTGATTCCGATAAACGCGCGAGAAGAAAGACTAGAACGAAGATCGGATCTGAGATCAGAATCGCGGAATAAATCCGACGAAAAGAAAGAGATGAACGGTTAAACGAACGGGCGTCGTTAACCGGGAAAAATCGGTGATCATGTTCGTTGAGACGAACGGTCCGAAAGAAGAATGAAAACCGATCTAGGGTTTTCGAAAAAAAAACCAAAAAGAAAAACCGAAAAGAAAACGGAAAAGAAACGGAACGGTTCTTTTAAGAAAAACCGAACCGAGGAAAAGAAGAGGCG
>NC_041390.1:300472569-300549766 GCF_002162155.2 Triticum dicoccoides | reverse complement strand
CTTGGGGTGGAGAGGGGGGTGTTGGTATTTATATAGGATGGGGGGGGGGTCTCTTGCTTGGGGAAGGGGCAAGGGGAGGCGGCGGCGGCTTGGAGTCCCGCTGGGACTCGGCCTGGCGGCGGGGCTGGCGGCTGGCGCGCGCGGCTGGGCCGGCCTTGGCCCAGGCGGCTGGGCCTGCGTCCCTTCTTTTTTTTTGAAACGGTTACGCGCGCAGAAAAACAAAAGAAAGAAAAGCTAAACGAACTCCAAAATTCCTAAAGTAAATTTTCCCCGACTCCTAAAAATGAGTCGAACAAAATGAACTTTACTCCGGACCTAGAATGCAATTTTCGAAACACGCATTTTTCCCTAACCAAAGAAAAAGCAAACAAAACTCTGGCAAAAGCAAAATTTGATTTATTCATTAGATCTTCATTTTTCCTAACTTTGGGAAAGTCATATTATTCCCTCTCTCATTTTTTGATATTGGAAAAATAATTGAAGATGAAATAAATAAATCAAATGATCCTCTTTTTCAAAATTTGAGAAAACTCAAATATGAAAATAACGAAATCTCCAACTCTCTCCGTGGGTCCTTGAGTTGCGTGAAATTTCTAGGATCGACCAAAATACAAGAAAATATGATATGCATGATGATCTAATGTATAACATTCCAAATTGCAAATTTGGGATGTTACACAAAATCACAGCGCTGCACGTAAACAATGGAGGAGCACGCTCTGAATTTTTTTTCTTTTCTTTCACTTTTTTTGCACTTTTTTGCTCTTTTTTTTGCTCCGCAACAATTTTTTTTTCGAAAAAGTCTTCAAATGGTCTAAAAACTGTCTAGCCAGAATTTTCCAGACTTAGTTTTTCTTTTAGTTTGGAACTATTTTTCTTCTGCGGGTAGCACGTAATCTCGGGAGTCCTACTCTGTCATGACTTGGAGTATGGTGTGATCTGGAACTCGAAAACGAAGCAGCAAATACTGGACTCGGACTAGGACTGGTGGCGGAGATGAATCTGGTGGAACTCGGACTGTGGTGGTATATCTGGACTCGGATTGGTGGTGGTATATGGCGATGGTATATCTGGACTCGGATTGGTGGTGGTATATGGCAGCGGCGATGTATATGGTGGGGTGGTGGTATATGGTAATGATGGTGACGATGGTGCGGCGGCGGCGTGACAACCTGTGAACAGAACTCGAAACTCTAAGGGACTAGACACTAAGACCAGCAACTCGACACGACGATGCAACCACAAATTCAACAAAGCAAACTCTAAAAAGACTATGCAAAGGCTCAGATTGGTTCGGATATGATGACCTAACCCTAATTTTTTTGGCTTTTTTGTGGACTATAGGTATGAAGAACAGACTCGACCTAAACTACGAAAAACTGTAAAATCTCACCGAGCAACCTGGAAATGTGATACCACTTGATAGAGGCAAAGGTGTCCCGTCTTTCAATGATATAGTGGCTATCGTTTTAGAGGAAGTCGACTTTAACGATCCAACTACGAACGTGCGAGGACGTCGCGCCTTAGCAATCGCTAAACCAACTCCGAGGGGTTATTGACCACGCCGGAGCACGATCAACCTGACCACGAGGGCCTGTTTCCTGCGAGCAAACGAAGAACAAGCAAGAAATTGAGATTTCAATCTGGATATTGCGAATATAAGATGAAAGCTTTATTGATCAAGGTGGGGTTCTGTGACGTCTTGGTCTGGTCGTTCGACACAAACGAAGTACGCGAAGTTGCAGCTACGGCAAACATTTAATCTAAACAAAACCCAAAGTCTAAGCGATGCCCTAAGGGATGTATATATGGAGGAAGAGGGAGGAATTTCGTGGCCCTTGGAGGAGGGGTCCGAAACCAACCCTAACTCTGGTTTCCTCACACATACGGACTCTGAAAACAGCCTATACTTAAGTATTTCGAAAATACATGGGCCTGGCCCAATAATAAGGTGACGCAGCACCTAAAATAGCCTCTGGACGAAATTTATGAAGTGGCATCTTGTATATTTCGTCCAAGGCTTCATGCACTCCTTATGGTGGCTTCAATGTCCTGAAATCATCGCTTGTAACTCCATTCTGGATCCCCTTGCACATGCCATCATCTCCATGCTTGAACTTGTTCCGATGTTCATCTTTCTTGTCCAAGCTAGGCCCTTCATTTGTAAGCAATACAAATGTATCCAATTTAGGCAGCATCATATTCTCATGAACATTAGAATCGTTACCAAGAAACGAAAGTACCTGATAATTCAATTGGCGTGCGCGAGCTCTAGCAGCAGGGGCTGTGGGTGTAACAATGGTATTGATGTCCTCATCACTTCGCCTTCAGACGTATGACATATTTGCCTACTTCCCATGAGTTCGCCTACATCGACACATCGACATCTTCACCAACGAGGCGACCACCTACGAGCGAGGGGGGCAGTTCCATCTTTGGAAGCCCCTCAAGGAAGATGGCCGAGCATGGGACATTCCCTTCGGTCATGGAGATGAGCTACGAGGTGCCACATCATATGGACCTCCTACAACAACAAGACGGTAACAAGACAATCGAGCTAGGGCCATCCCCTTCGACAACGGCAATGAGCACGAACCTCTTCAACAACATGAAGACGGCGCCCATATTGGACTCATACTCTGAGTCAAGCTTCGAGACCGCTCATGAGACCTTATCTTTGGTCTTCGAGGAGAGTAATGATGTGCCATCTTCGGCCTTCATCCACGGCTATGATCACGACATGATTGAGCATGGAGACATTTGCGCCAACATCTCTCCGACAACGACATGTGACGAGATGCCCCAATTGCCATGTGAGGAGAGCCACCACCACATGAGTGACATGAGTGACTCCATCCTACATGACATTGAGAGCATTTCCTATAAGAGGATGAGTGTGACCACACCTAGCCCCACACTTGAGAGTATGCCACACATCCTATGTGAGGTTGAGAGCCATTTGAGTGACTCTACCAACCATATGAGTGAGAGCATCCAAGAGGGAGTGACTGAGCCACAACACTTAGTGAGTGAGGTAGTTGAGACGGCATGTGAGGCCACTATGATTTCTAACGACTTAACCTCTACTACGAGTGTGTTTTCTTCCTTGGTGCTAGGTCTCCCACATGATGACATGCCTATCCTCGACGAGTCCATACCTCTAATGGAGACAACGATGGCCATGGTGGAAGATGCACCCCCCACATGGTTCGATCAAGATGAAGATGACAACGACTTGGTCTTTGACACCTCACCTACATCACATGAGCGATGCTCCAAAGGTAACATAGGTGATGGTGCTTCTCTTGTCCCACTAGTGGACTATTTTACAAATGATTGCTTGCATGATGTTGACACACCTATTCCCATGCTTCATGCTAGTGCGACTTCTTCATGTCATCACTTACCTATTTATGATGAATATGATGATGAGCATGTTGATTTGCCTAGTTGTGATGCTATGCTCCATAGGATATCATGTGAAAATTCTATTGGTCACATCATGTTTGCCAATCCTTTGAACTTGTCATATGCTATGAGTGAGATCTCCCAAATCGCATCATTTAAATCTCAACATAGTGACTATGCATGCCCCATTAACATAAATCACATTTGCACTTATGGCATAGATGACGAGATGATGCTCATTGGCTTTTGTTTTTCATGTGATGATATTGCCATGCTTCCTTTACATGATTTCAGCAATTCATCTACTATGCCATGCCATGATCACATAGAACCAAATATGCTTTGTTTTGGATGTTGTCAATATTCTCCAAGAGATATGTCACATCCCTAGCCTCTGGTGCTGCCTGGTGTTTGCATCATGTTTAAATTCTGAAACTTGAACTGAGGGAAATTGGAAGCCTCAAAACCCTAAATAAAAGAAGGGCAAAAACCCTAAAATCTCATTCATTGTTCCAAAATGCTCTTCTTAAATGTTTGATAATTTTTGGCAAGGGTTCTGGTCCCAACCAAAATATTGAACATTTTTAAGGATTTATTTTTGGGACTTTGAATTTAATTCATTAGCTATTTGAATTTGAATTATATTCATATAATTAGAATATAATTTCAAATACCCCTGAAATATTTTATGAGCTTTTGGAAAAGTCCATCTAGCAAAATAAAAATATTCAGAGGAGTTTTTGGCATTGTTTGAATTATTTTAAATTCAAAACAGTGGCAAAAGATTAAATAAAAGAAAACAGAACAGAAATATAAAACAGAGCACATACCTGGCGACTTACCTGTGAAGCCCACCTGGTGGCCCAACAGGACCGGCCCAGCGTGGCCCAGCCCACCCTTTTCCTGTCGTCTTCCTCCCCTCGCACCGAAGCAGCTCGGTGGCGAGCGCCGACGCCGCTCTGGCCACCTCCTGCTTGCCACCGAGGCGCCCCGACGCGTCTGGATACGCCCGTAGCCCCCTCTGTCTCTCCCCTCGCTCTCTGCTCTCTCTCGATCCCTTCCCCCTCCTCTTCTCTCTCTCTCGCGCAGCCCGAGCAGAGCTCATCGCCGCCGCTCGCCGTTGCCGCACCTAGAGCCTCCCCCTCGACCCCTCGGCATGCCCAGTAGCTCGGCTACCTCGCCCTCATCCTCTCCGCCGAGTCAAGCGACCTCGGACGCCCTGCATCACCGTCATCGAGCCGTCTTCTTCACGCACGGCCGCCGGATGCCGCGCGCTGATTCGCCGTCTCCGACGCGTCCCCGAGCCCGCTGAACCGCTCTTCGGCCTCCCTTTGAGCTACCGCATCTCCCTCTTCTCATCCTTTTCCTGTTTGCGCACTCTAGCTAGCCCCACCACCTTGCCCGAGAATCCCTCGCCGCCGGCCATGGCGCCGTCGCGGCCACAGCCGTCGCCGCTTGCTTATGAGCCCGCCAACGCGCTCAGTGCATCCAAAGGAGCTCAAATCACCCAACTGCTGCTCTTCCCGTGCTCTGTGGCATGGTTTCCGTCGATAGCCGAACTCCGGCAGCCGCAAAAGAGCTCGCCGCCGGCAGCTCCGGCCACCCCAGCTGCTGTCGCTTATCTCGTTAGATGCGCCTTCCTCCCAGGAACCCGTAGGAGCAAACCGCACGTCAAATGGTGCTCCGTAGCGAGCGCACGGTGCACCTCCGCTGTCGGCCGTGGTCGTCGCCGGCGACACTCCGGTGGCTGGTGACGTGGCGACGTCATTAAACGCTAATGACGCACTAACCAACCCCCTAGGCCACTGACTAATGGGCCCCACACCCTAATTAACACAAATTACATCTTCTGGTTAATTTAACTAACCCCGGTGGGCCCACGCGTCGGTGTTGACTACGCTGACGTGGCCGTTGACTTGGTCCCACCTGTGAGTGAGCTAAGCAGCCCTGTGACACTGACGTGTGGCCCCCACAGGTCAGGTTTGACCTGGACCCGCCCTGTTGACCTGATGACGTCAGGGTGAGGTCATGCTGACGCAATAATTCCTTTCTGGAATTTAAATAAATCTTAAATGATTTATTATTTTCAGAAAATACCCCAAACTTCTAAAATTCATAGAAATTCAACCGTAACTCCAAATTAAATAATTTATATATGAAAAATCATCAGAAAAATCCAATCTATCCATTTGTACCATTTTCATGCATGTTAGAACAACTTATGACCACTGTTTAGGACAATTCAATTAAATGGCATTTAAATAATCACATATGGAGTTTGAATTTGAATCTTGTATTCAAACCAACTTCATTTAATCTGTTGCTAATTGCATTAGCTCAAATCACATCATATTGCCATGTCACATTCATGCATCATATTGTCGCATTGCATTGATTGTGTTCTTCCTTGTTTGCCGGTAATTGTCCCCTCTCGATAGACGTGGTTCGACGATGAGTTCGATGACACCGATGAAGAGCTATACTATCTTCAGAAGTGCCAGGCAAGCAAAACCCCCTTGTTCATTCCGATAAAATCCCACTCTCTCGCTCCTACTCTCTATTACTGCATTAGGACAACAACGATTCAACTGTTACTTGCTGCGGTAGTTGAACCCCTTTATCCTTTGCATGACCTGTCATTCCACAGTAAATAGATGAAACCCACTAGCATGAGTAGGAGGTTTTTGAGCCCTGTTGTGCCTACTCATTCATGTTTGTTTGTCATGCCTGCTACTGCTTAGAGTTGAGTCAGGTCTGATTCATCGGAGATGAATCAGAGGCGTGTGAACATGTCCTACTGTGTGTGAGCTAAGTGTGTGAACACGATTTGGTAAAGGTAGCGGTGAGAGGCCATGTAGGAGTACATGGTGGGTTGTCTCATTGCAGCCGTCCTTAGGAACTGAGTTCTGTGTTTGTGATCCATGACCAGTTACTACCACACATTGGGTTCCGGTAACTCGACCCCTCTCGACTTATTAATCAACATGATCTCTGTCCAGGAGTTGCAACTAGTTTCTGGTGTTTGTAGGTAGTGTTAGTAGTCTACCAAGTGGCACCCGGTACAGGTGGGCTTGGGACAGACTAGGCACAGTGGCCCGGTGTACCAAGTAGCACCCGGATGGTGGGCTTGGGAACCCTGCTCACATCGTTTGGGGCCGTGAGCGACACCCCGGCCGGATCTCCTTGTGGATGGAACCCGAATAGGCGATAAACCTGGACTAGAGACTTGTTCGGTTAGTCAGGTCGTGGTCGACTCCCTCGCCCGGCTTCCGCTTGAAGGTTGCCGAGGTACATGACGTGTACAGGGCGATAAGTGGCGAAAGCGTGTGTGAAGAAGTACACCCCTGCAGGGTTATCATTATCTATTCGAATAGCCGGATTCCTCGGATATGGAAACTTGGACCCCTTGCATAGTTCATAGACAAGTGGAAGTGGATACTCTAAATTACGCAAGATAAGCGTGAGTGCTATGGATGGCGTTCTCGTAGGGAGATGGGAGCGGATCCATAGTGGTGTATTGATATGGTGAATATGTGGACTCGTGTGCGCCACCTCAAAAGAGTTACTTGCAGTCGTAGTTTAGGATAGCCACCGAGTCAAAGCTGGCTTGCTGCAGTCAAACTCCACCATCCCCTTTGTTGATAATGATGCATATGTAGGTAGTTCTAATGTAAGTCTTGCTGGGTACATTTGTACTCATGTTGCTTAATCTATGTTTTTGCAGAGAGACTTCAGTCTCGCTAGTAGTACCTCGTGGACTTCGACGTTTAGCTTGTTACCTCAGCTACGATCTTGTGCCCTCGGCAGGATCTGGTAGATAGTCAGGCTTCTCAGCCTTTTCATTTATAGATGTCTGTACTCAGACATCATAGCTTCCGCATGTGCTTTGACTTGTATGCTCTGAGTGTTGGGTCATGAGACCCATGTTTGTAATATCTCGCTCCTCGGAGCCTATTGAATAAATAATTGAGTTGTAGAGTCATGTTGTGATGCCATGTTGTATTTGCACATATCGAGCATATTGTGTGTATGTTATTGAAATGGTTGGTATGTGTGGGATCTGACAACCTAGTTGTTTATCCTTGGTAGCTTCTCTTACCGGGAAATGTCTCCTAGTGTTTCCACTGAGCCATGGTAGCTTGCTACTGCTCCGGAACACTCAGGCTGGCCGGCATGTGTCCTTCTTCATTCCTGTGTCTGTCCCTTCGGGGAAATGTCACGCGATGAATACCGGAGTCCTGTTAGCCCGCTACAGCCCGGTTCACCGGAGTCCTGCTAGCCCAGTGCTACAGCCCGGATTCACTCGCTGATGACCGACACGTTCGATGTTGGGTCATGGATGCCTGTCCCTGTAAGTTTGTGCCACTTTGGGTTTACGACTAGCCATGTCAGCCCGGGCTCCTTATCATATGGATGCTAGCGACACTATCATATACGTGTGCCAAAAGACGCAAACGGTCCCGGGCAAAGGTAAGGCGACACCCGTGGGAATACCGTGCATGAGGCCGCAAAGTGATATGAGGTGTTACATGCTAGATCGATGTGGCATTGAGTCTGGGTCCTGACAGCGTTGGTATCAGAGCTTGACTGCCTGTAGGATTACCAAGCCAAACTGGTCGAAGTTGAGTCTAGAAATTCTTTAGTTATATAAGGGAATTGATTGTGGGATGGAACGTAAGGCTCTTTTTACTCCTTATACCTTATGCCTTCTGATCCGAGTCATCTTATCCTTCCTACGGGGTTAAGAACTAGGCCTTCTCTTCTTTCTATCGGGATCACGTGTTACTAATCCGTAGACTTATAAGATTGTTGGATTTAAGCCTCGGTCAGTTCCTACTACTTCCATATGTTAATTGTTGATCTCCAAACCTTGATATTGTGCTTCTAAGTGGTTATGCCACCATTTTTGTAGCATGTCTCAAATCTTTTGAGCATTTACAGCCGTTATGTTGTCCGAGTCATCCCAGGTTTCTAAATAGTCTGAAGCAATTTGCAAATTCCTTCCTCCCATTTCGATGTTCCTTTGGGCCAGATTAACCACACTAATTGTTGAGCTCAGGTATTCTACTGCCTCGACCTTTATGTTGGAGTTATTATTATGACCCTAGGTGTCTTAGGGGATCATCTAGTAATTTAGCCATGATTTGTGTCCCAGTGTGATGATTCTGGCCTTTATTCTCGAAAGCATTCCGTGATGCTACTTAGTAGTAGGTATTCTACCCCCGGGTTTTGAACCCGAGATTCACCCTACTTAATTCATGTCGATAGTAATTGCTAGCTCCCTTAGGTTATTAGTAACCTTTGCGATAGTCTTTGAAGTCCGTGGTATCTTCTTCTTCCAAATACCATGAACTACTTATGGCAGAAGTTCCTCGTTGAACTGAACGATCACAACCAGAGTGCTCTCGATGGGTTCTCCATGCTATATTGTGACTCTGCCAGCTCAACCTTTCTGCATGGGTTATCCGGAAGAATTATATTGAACTTGGTTCGACATACTAATCTATGCATCCACAACTCAGAAAGTTATATGTTCCTTTGAGTTGTCCCTCTTTAGTTGTCTCCTGACCTTCGTCTATCAATTGATAGTCAAGAGTATGCGTGCATTCGTTTATCGATGCCTATTACTCTTGTGGTCCGTCAAGCCATTCTATCGCGGAATGACTAGGAGAAACAAACTCCAGTACCTCTTCCATATCCAGGATTGGGTCAAAGAAGTTGTGCTCCGCAGATCAAAATGCCAATCCAGCTTTTTCTCTGTTCTACCTTGGAGTATTACCATCTTTTATATCGGGATTATTGTAGGAATTGCACACCATCCTATGAACTCTTGGTACAGTGATACTTCTTGCCATCATTGTTCATTCCTCGGTTCCTGTGTTATTGTAACCGGAATGCCGACAAGTGAATCGTGGTGTGTGAAATCAATACTGCTAGCAACTCTGTTGCCTGGTAGTTAAATGGACAATAACCTCTTTCTTAACGTGTTGGTTCTTGAATCATCATTCTAAGATTGATCGTGCTACCTTGTCCATCTTCCTGGTGCACATTTCGATTGATGAGTTAGGCGTTTGTCAAGTCCTCACTCATTTGATCATATCGTCTTACCCTGAAAAGCAGGATTGTCCTCGATCTTAGTAACATATCGGTGGTTCGTGATTTTCCGTATATCTTCTCGGAAGTATTACCAGGTTGTCACCTGACCGCTATGTTGAGTTCGTGATCAAGTTGGTTTATTCCTGTAAACCACCCCTTCTCCAAGAATCCGTGTTGGATACCCTGAGCTAGTTGGATAAGCTAAACAACAACTTGGAGAGTTGGAAGATAAAAGCTTGTCCGACTTAGTTCATGTTAAGGGATATCTTTTTGTGTGTGTGTGTGTGTGTTGAAGAAAGATGATATCTTCATTGGTTGGTCCCTGTGATCAGTTGCTGGACCTATTGTCTTATCAATCCTTTGATTTGAGTGTGGGCTATCGTCAAATCAAGTCAGAACCAACGATGGTCGTAATGTTGTCTTACTCGTGGTTTTCCTCGAGCATACACCATTATATTCTTTGGTCTGACCAATGCTATCACCGTGTTCACTTAACTATGGAAATCCTCTTATATGGAAACCTGGATGAATTGTTGTGGAGTCCATTGACAACATCCTTATCTCCTCCATGATTTTGTTGAACATTAAGCTAATGTTGGAAACTTGTATACGCATTTTCTTCATGCCCCGTTCATGAAGTGTATGTTGGATGAAAGAAGTGACTTCCTTTGATTCACGTGCATTTGATGTAAGTTGCCGCCGTGAATTCGAGAAAGTTTGTTTTTGCTCCTCTGGAATCATCCCAAGTTGGTCATGCATATGTGCGAAGTATTCTATGGTTTGGTAGGTTGGCCGCCTCCATTCTATATGTGTTCCTAGCACACCAAGCCACTGATTGACTTGTTCTAGGTAAAGAAGTCTAATTTAAGTGCACAAGACTTCGATATCCTCGATGATGGTTTCCCCCCTGAACTCGGTAGTGTTTTATTATAAGACTACCATGTGTTCATGTTTGTCTGTGACAGCGTGTTTACATGTGTGTAGCAGAACCAGCTCATGTTTTGTAGCTTGCTATCGTAGTTCATTTCCCGAGAATCTCGCAATGTCATCTCGTCGAATTGTGTTGCAAACTTTCTTTTTTCTCCCTAGACTCGATGAGTCTGGAATATCCTGACACCAACCACATCTGAATCTCAGGCAGATATGATGGTTGGAACATTTCCCAAGAACTATAATACTGATCCCTCGATAACCGGTAAAGTGGATGTCATGGCCAACACACCCAGCCGGAAGACCTATTATTGTGGTATCTTGATTGAGAAAGTTGGCCACCTTCCCATAAGGACTTCGTAGGATTTACTCCCTAGTTGTTCCTTATGGATTTTTGTGTTCCTGAAGTCCGACTTTTGCTTGATGTTCTAGATACCAAACCATTTCAATGAATGGGATACGCTAGCACATCAAGGGGAACATTAGGAGCGGAGTGCTAAATGTCTCTTGGTTGATCATCCAGATTTTGTTTCCTTGGCCTCGCTAAGGTGAAATCTGAGAAGGTGTTATCCTCCTTTGCATCTGCATCATCCATCCTTAGCCATCATGGTAGTATGTTGTGTTGTCAGCACCCTTGACACGGATGTTGATAAAACCTTGATGATTGTGGAAATGCTCAAGTTCTTGAGAGCACGCACAAGCGCTAGGTGTTATCATTGGCACTAACTGGATTGCTCTCAGTTTCCTCGATTATGCTATGACCTTTTCAAACAGTGAATTCACTCTCTATTTGTTGGGTTCTTCCCCAGTTACCAGAATCATTCCCAGCATTTGCATTTTGTTCCCAGCTTGCACCGCCAATGTGCCATTCTACCACGGGTCTCTTCCATTTCCGGTGATAAGCAAATTCATCCATTACGTTGTCTTCAACAAGGTAATCCACATCATCCAAGTCCGAGTATGCCATTCTACCGAACCCCTCCAAACGATCGCTCGAGATTTTCCTTAGGCTGGTATAAAGAGTTTCAATGATCTCTGAATCAAAGGTAATTCTTTTTGCCACTTAAGGGAATATTTCTACGAGTCACCCTCCCTAAGGTGCATCGTTATGGTATCATGGCAATTCAATTCCTCGCTACGTTGACAACCGATCACCACATTCTTAAGTCTGGAATTGTTGTCTACTTAGCGAACCCTCGTCATCTGTCTCACTCCAACTCTTCAGATCTATGCTTCGTGTCTCAGCTCGAGAGATGTGTCAATGTCTCATCCCATGAGTTGATCCTGAGTCGTTCGATCTTCGAGAAGATCGATCCTTCTAGAGTTTTCCTTTCCTCTTCTTGTCATGATTAGCTGGAATTCTCGGAGCAAGACATCAAGACAATGATGGTGATCGAATCAATGTTCTTATGAAGGGCAACCTGGATCGTGAGGATTGTGTTAGGTTGCGTTCCCCATCGTCTTACCCTACACTTGAATCTCGAGACGAGATTCTTGTTTAGTGGGGGTGAGTTGTCACATCCCTAGCCTCTGGTGCTGCCTGGTGTTTGCATCATGTTTAAATTCTGAAACTTGAACTAAGGGAAATTGGAAGCCTCAAAACCCTAAATAAAAGAAGGGCAAAAACCCTAAAATCTCATTCATTGTTCCAAAATGCTCTTCTTAAATGTTTGATAATTTTTGGCAAGGGTTCTGGTCCCAACCAAAATATTGAACATTTTTAAGGATTTATTTTTGGGACTTTGAATTTAATTCATTAGCTATTTGAATTTGAATTATATTCATATAATTAGAATATAATTTCAAATACCCCTGAAATATTTTATGAGCTTTTGGAAAAGTCCATCTAGCAAAATAAAAATATTCAGAGGAGTTTTTGGCATTGTTTGAATTATTTTAAATTCAAAACAGTGGCAAAAGATTAAATAAAAGAAAACAGAACAGAAATATAAAACAGAGCACATACCTGGCGACTTACCTGTGAAGCCCACCTGGTGGCCCAACAGGACCGGCCCAGCGCGGCCCAGCCCACCCTTTTCCTGTTGTCTTCCTCCCCTCGCACCGAAGCAGCTCGGTGGCGAGCGCCGACGCCGCCTTGGCCACCTCCTGCTTGCCACCGAGGCGCCCCGACGCGTCTGGATACGCCCGTAGCCCCCTCTGTCTCTCCCCTCGCTCTCTGCTCTCTCTCGATCCCTTCCCCCTCCTCTGCTCTCTCTCTCACGCAGCCCGAGCAGAGCTCATCGCCGCCGCTCGCCGTTGCCGCACCCAGAGCCTCCCCCTCGACCCCTCGGCGTGCCCAGTAGCTCGGCTACCTCACCCTCATCCTCTCCGCCGAGTCAAGCGACCTCGGACGCCCTGCATCGTCGTCATCGAGTCGTCTTCTTCACGCACGGCCGCCGGATGCCGCGCGCTGATTCGCCGTCCCCGACGCGTCCCCGAGCCCGCTGAACCGCTCTTCGGCCTCCCTGTGAGCTACCGCATCTCCCCCTTCTCATCCTTTTCCTGTTTGCGCACTCTAGCTAGCCCCACCACCTTGCCCGAGAATCCCTCGCCGCCGGCCATGGCGCCGTCGCGGCCACAGCCGTCGCCGCTTGCTTATGAGCCCGCCAACACGCTCAGTGCATCCGAAGGAGCTCAAATCACCCAACTGCTGCTCCTCCCGTGCTCTGTGGCATGGTTTCCGTCGATAGCCGAACTTCGGCAGCCGCAAAAGAGCTCGCCGCCGGCAGCTCCGGCCACCCCAGCTGTTGTCGCTTATCTCTTTACATGCGCCTTCCTCCCAGGAACCCGTAGGAGCAAACCGCACGTCAAATGGTGCTCCGTAGCGAGCGCACGGTGCACCTCCGCTGTCGGCCGTGGTCGTCGCCGGCGACACTCCGGTGGCTGGTGACGTGGCGACGTCATTAAACGCTAATGACGCACTAACCAACCCCTAGGCCACTGACTAATGGGCCCCACGCCCTAATTAACACAAATTACATCTTCTGGTTAATTTAACTAACCCCGGTGGGCCCACGCGTCGGTGTTGACTACGCTGACGTGGCCGTTGACTTGGTCCCACCTGTGAGTGAGCTAAGCAGCCCTGTGACACTGACGTGTGGCCCCCACAGGTCAGGTTTGACCTGGACCCGCCCTGTTGACCTGATGACGTTAGGGTGAGGTCATGATGACGCAATAATTCCTTTCTGGAATTTAAATAAATCTTAAATGATTTATTATTTTCAGAAAATACCCCAAACTTCTAAAATTCATAGAAATTCAACCGTAACTCCAAATTAAATAATTTATATATGAAAAATCATCAGAAAAATCCAATCTATCCATTTGTACCATTTTCATGCATGTTAGAACAACTTATGACCACTGTTTAGGACAATTCAATTAAATGGCATTTAAATAATCACATATGGAGTTTGAATTTGAATCTTGTATTCAAACCAACTTCATTTAATCTGTTGCTAATTGCATTAGCTCAAATCACATCATATTGCCATGTCACATTCATGCATCATATTGTCGCATTGCATTGATTGTGTTCTTCCTTGTTTGCCGGTAATTGTCCCCTCTCGATAGACGTGGTTCGACGATGAGTTCGATGACACCGATGAAGAGCTATACTATCTTCAGAAGTGCCAGGCAAGCAAAACCCCCTTGTTCATTCCGATAAAATCCCACTCTCTCGCTCCTGCTCTCTATTACTGCATTAGGACAACAACGATTCAACTGTTACTTGCTGCGGTAGCTGAACCCCTTTATCCTTTGCATGACCTGTCATTCCACAGTAAATAGATGAAACCCACTAGCATGAGTAGGAGTTGTTTGAGCCCTGTTGTGCCTACTCATTCATGTTTGTTTGTCATGCCTGCTACTGCTTAGAGTTGAGTCAGGTCTGATTCATCGGGGATGAATCAGAGGCGTGTGAACATGTCCTACTGTGTGTGAGCTAAGTGTGTGAACACGATTTGGTAAAGGTAGCGGTGAGAGGCCATGTAGGAATACATGGTGGGTTGTCTCATTGCAGCCGTCCTCAGGAACTGAGTTCTGTGTTTGTGATCCATGACCAGTTACTACCACACATTGGGTTCCGGTAACTCGACCCCTCTCGACTTATTAATCAACATGATCTCTGTCCAGGAGTTGCAACTAGTTTCTGGTGTTTGTAGGTAGTGTTAGTAGTCTACCAAGTGGCACCCGGTACAGGTGGGCTTGGGAAAGACTAGGCACAGTGGCCCGGTGTACCAAGTAGCACCCGGATGGTGGGCTTGGGAACCCTGCTCACATCGTTTGGGGCCGTGAGCGACACCCCGGCCGGATCTCCTTGTGGATGGAACCCGAATAGGCGATAAACCTGGACTAGAGACTTGTTCGGTTAGTCAGGTCGTGGCCGACTCCCTCGCCCGGCTTTCGCTTCAAGGTTGCCGAGGTACATGACGTGTACAGGGCGATAAGTGGCGAAAGCGTGTGTGAAGAAGTACACCCCTGCAGGGTTATCATTATCTATTCGAATAGCCGAATTCCTCGGATATGGAAACTTGGACCCCTTGCATAGTTCATAGACAAGTGGAAGTGGATACTCTAAATTACGCAAGATAAGCGTGAGTGCTATGGATGGCGTTCTCGTAGGGAGACGGGAGCGGATCCATAGTGGTGTATTGATATGGTGAATATGTGGACTCGTGTGCGCCACCTCAAAAGAGTTACTTGCAGTCGTAGTTTAGGATAGCCACCGAGTCAAAGCTGGCTTGCTGCAGTCAAACTCCACCATCCCCTTTGTTGATAATGATGCATATGTAGGTAGTTCTGATGTAAGTCTTGCTGGGTACATTTGTACTCATGTTGCTTAATCTATGTTTTTGCAGAGAGACTTCAGTCTCGCTAGTAGTACCTCGTGGACTTCGACGTTTAGCTTGTTACCTCAGCTGCGATCTTGTGCCCTCGGCAGGATCTGGTAGATAGTCAGGCTTCTCAGCCTTTTCATTTATAGATGTCTGTACTCAGACATCATAGCTTCCGCATGTGCTTTGACTTGTATGTTCTGAGTGTTGGGTCATGAGACCCATGTTTGTAATATCTCGCTCCTCGGAGCCTATTGAATAAATAATTGAGTTGTAGAGTCATGTTGTGATGCCATGTTGTATTTGCACATATCGAGCATATTGTGTGTATGTTATTGAAATGCTTGGTATGTGTGGGATCTGACAACCTAGTTGTTTATCCTTGGTAGCCTCTCTTACCGGGAAATGTCTCCTAGTGTTTCCACTGAGCCATGGTAGCTTGCTACTGCTTCGGAACACTCAGGCTGGCCGACATGTGTCCTTCTTCGTTCCTGTGTCTGTCCCTTCGAGGAAATGTCACGCAATGAATACCGGAGTCCTGTTAGCCCGCTACAGCCCGGTTCACCGGAGTCCTGCTAGCCCAGTGCTACAACCCAGATTCACTCGCTGATGACCGACACGTTCGATGTTGGGTCATGGATGCCTGTCCCTGTAAGTTTGTGCCACTTTGGGTTTACGACTAGCCATGTCAGCCCGGGCTCCTTATCATATGGATGCTAGCGACACTATCATATACGTGTGCCAAAAGACGCAAACGGTCCCGGGCAAAGGTAAGGCGACACCCGTGGGAATACCGTGCGTGAGGCCGCAAAGTGATATGAGGTGTTACATGCTAGATCGATGTGGCATTGAGTCGGGGTCCTGACAAGATGTTTCCATTAATGCTCATGAGGAGACCCCCATAGTTTCCTCATTCATATTAGGAGATTTTGATTCATTCCGTATTTGGCATGATTCCCATAATTGCTTGCACCATATGCATTCCATGAATAACAATGCTCTACATATTTCTTGTGATGCATTACACAATTTGAGTCTCCATTATGCTATACATAACAACAAACCTATCATGATGGATGACATGTTTCTATATCACGCATCTCATTTATTCGAGCATTGGATATTTTGTGCTAACCAACACAAGCACATGCGCATCATGATGGATGACATGTACATCTACCACACACACACAATTTTCCCTTTGTCTTTGTTTTGTGTAGGTACTCATGTATACTCATCAACCTCTCAATCCCAAGAGTTGACGAAACGAGCTCTTGAGAGCATAGATGACTTGGGATCCCGTGAACTACCCTTCCCACCATTCTCTTCGCGCAATGACTACGTGCATCTATTCTACTTGTCTCTCACATGGCTATGGGCTATATATCACTTGTTACGTTATGCCCATTTTCCCGTGTTCACTTTGCATGCTATGCTTGTTTCTATGTCTTTGCCATGCAATTGTGACCCTTGCTTGCATCTACCCATGATTCACCATTATGCTACTCCTATGTGTATTTGCATGCTTGTTGGAGATCATTGTTACTATTGCCATGTTTATCATGTGCCTCATGCTATTGATGCTATTTTGCTCATATCTTGCCTTCATGCTTGTGATGTGTCTTGTGCATTAATCATGACTACTATTTGCACACATGACATACTTGACATGATTCCTTCTAGTACGTTGCATCTTCGCACTACTAGCTTGCTTGACTTGATCACTATGATTGCTTGCTTTGTCTCGTCACCCATGTTCCATTCTTACTTTCTTTCTTGGGTTGATGACGTATATGTTCATGCCTCTCACATGATATATTTTGTTCATTGTCGCTTGCCTCCAATTGTTGTATCTATGATTATTAATCTTGGAGACTTGGACACTTTACTTGTGATGCATGCTTGCTTGATTGCACCTATTCTATTTGGTTGTTCTCGCATCATATGCCTCCATACTATGAAATTCTCCCTTGTCCTTTCTTATGATGACTATGATACATCCACTTGTTGGGTATTTTACCACATGAATGATAGGTTTTGCATCTCCGCTAACCTCATTTGTTTTTCCGAGTGTTTGCCATGTTCTTTCATTTTGAAGGATTCATAAGGCGCTACCGTCATGAGACAATTTGTTCATGTGAAGGCATACCCGATGTGCAACACCAACATTTGCGAGAATTTCCTAACGGTGAACTCCTTCCCTTTGAGCCATCCTCAAATATGCATATTGGATGGGTCACTCATTCATTGTTGTTTCCTTCTAGTTGTCTACATGGTACATCTCGCGAATGGAGGAGCGACATTGAAGATTGACTCTATGGACCTTCACATTGAGTGCTCGGACTTATCGGAAGCACCTTCGAACCTCCACTCATGCAACGACATCGAGCATTGGTACGCCAACACCTCCATACTTGTTGATTGTGCTCACCCATGTCATGCTCGATGGACATATCATACACATGACAAATTTGCATCTTATGCATGGATTGACTCACATTATGATTGCCTTGTTGCATCTTGTATTTCGATGTCATCCATGATATATGAGCTTGTGTACTTCCTTAGCAAATTTGTTGTGATCTTTCTTGATGGCATATTCATACATCATGATCATATTGCCTACCATCAATTGCATGATAACTCATTCATATTGAGCATCCATTTCCATATTCATGCTATTGCTAAACCGTCTCACTATGACATAATTTTGCACCGTGGTTGCATTGATCATATTCACAACACATTTCTATGCGCAATGAATGCTTTTGCTCCCATGAATGCTTTGCATACCATTCCATCTCTTTTGGATAAGCTTCATGCCCCTTGTCATGCTCAATCTTGTTGCACGGACTCATTCTTACATGATGGACACTTTGTGTGCTCTAACCATTGTTTTTCCGAGTGTCGTTTGTGTTTGCTCTTTTTGCATGTATACCACTCCGGTGACACCTTGGAGTACTTGGATTGCGCAATGTCTTCAACTCCTTCCAACTACAAGTCCATCCACAACAACCGTTTCCATGGTGATGAGGATCACGATTCGAGGTCGGATCTTTTCCAAGGGAGGGGAGATGATGCGGAGCATCCTACGATCATCCCCATGTACACTTCGATTACTCCCCAAGTCCCAAGAGGACATACAATGAGACCTCGACCATATGCCATTGGACACAAGGTGAACTCACTCCTATTCGAACCGTCACTTTCCACATATGAGACATGGCTACTACCTCATGCATGGACCTTTCATATACTTAGGTACAACCGAGACGACCATGGAAGATCCAAGGACCAAGGCCAAGCATGCAAGAGGAGTAGGAAGAAGAAGCAGGGGCAAGCTTCTGGAAAGCCCAGAACTTCCGGCCAGCCCGGAACCACCGACCCCCGGAGTCCAGACCAGCCCCGAGCGCGCCAACTCTCTGGATAGCCCGGAACTAGGCCGGAACCTGCCCGGAACTTCTTGAGCCCGGAACTTCTAGCCCCACCCGAAACTTCTGGCCTACCTGCGTGCAAAGACTCGGGCCAAAGCCCATGTATCCCTTTCCCACTTACCCCTTCGTGGCTTAGACTATATATACTTCTCCACCTTCACCAGTTTAGGGTTAGTGTTAGTTTAGCTCATATTTAGAGATAGAACTACACTCATCCACATCAGATCTACTCCACGAGAGAGACCGCGGCCTCTACGGAGAATATCCCTTTGGATTCAAGACCTCCTTTTGGAGAAGAACTCAAGACCTCCTCATGGAGAAGACCCGTTACCTCTTGTATCGTCCGTTTTTGACTTTGGATCTTGTATCTTCCTTTGTGTTCATGGATCTAGTGCATGTGTGATAATATTTGTTGGTTTCTCGTGTTCCTCTCGTGTTTTTCCCTCGTTTCCATCCTTGTGTTCTTCGTGTTCATCGCGGGATCCACTCCTTTCGTGAAAGATCGGGCTACTAGGGTTCTACCCTACACCAAACCTTCGGCGGGGCCCCAAGCCCCGACCGTAGAGGCAGCTGCCCCTACGGCCGAAGATGAGCTTTTATTCCTTGCCGTTGAGCTCCAGTCTCCGGCATGGGTGCAATGCACCGTCCGTTTCCTCCAAACAGGGGAACTCCCTGTGGAACAGGAAGAGGCAGAGAAAGTAGCCCGTCGGTCCAGCATCTACCGGTTTGTGGATGATGCCCTATACAGAAGGAGATTGAACAGCGTGAAACTGAAGTGCATTCCTCAGGAGGACGGACTGGAGCTGTTGGCAGAGATACATGGGGGCATGTGTGGCTCCCACATAGGGTCAAGAGCCCTTGCCGGCAAAGTGTTCCGGCAATGTTTCTTCTGCCCACCACTCTCCAGGATGCGTCTGCCCTAGTAACCAAGTGTGAAGCGTGCCAGTTCCATTCAAAGAAGCTTCATTAGCCAGCCCGAGCCCTTCAAACAATCCCTCTTTCCTGGCCCTTTTCGGTCTGGGGGCTCAACATACTGGGCCCCTTTCCACGTGCTGTCGGGGGCTTTGAGTACTTGTACATCGCAATCGACAAGTTCACAAAGTGGACAGAAGTGGAACTGGTGAGAAAGGTGACAGCACAATCAGCCATCAAGGTCTTCAATGGACTAGTTTGCCGTTCCAGTGTGCCAAATAGATTCATCACTGACAAC
Organism: Triticum dicoccoides; assembly: GCF_002162155.2. NCBI lineage: Eukaryota > Viridiplantae > Streptophyta > Magnoliopsida > Poales > Poaceae > Triticum > Triticum dicoccoides. The sequence goes on along the minus strand of NC_041390.1, from coordinate 300,529,853 downwards.
GACACGCAGTTCACGAGCCACACCTTCATATGGTACATTCAAGACCTCGGCGGCAAGGTTTGTTTTGTTTCTGTTGCTCATACCAGAAGCAACGACCAGCCTGCAAGGGCGAAAGCGGAAGTGCTGCGAGGCCTCAAAACCAGAACTTTTGACAGGCTGCACAAGTGCAGAAGGCACTGGATTGAAGAGTTGCCAACGGTTCTTTGGTCAATCAGAACGACACCAAATCGAGCCACTGGCTAGACACCTTTTGCCCTGGTGTACGTGGCAGAAGCAGTTGTCCCCACAGAACTCATATACGGGTCACCTCAAGTGCTCGCTTACGATGAGCTTGAGCAAGAGCAATTGCGCCAAGATGATGCGACACTCCTTAAGGAAGATCGTCTTCAGGATGCTATGCAAGCCGCTCATTACCAGCAAGCCTTGCACCGCTACCATAGCCGCAAGGTTCATGCCCGAAGCCTTGAGGAAGGCGACCTTATTCTTCAGCGAATTCAATCCGCCAAGAATTCAAACAAGTTGACACCAAAGTGGTAAGGCCCTTATCGGGTAATACGAGTCACCAAGCCTGGCGTAGTCCGCCTGGAGACCGAGGATGGCATTCCGGTGAGCAATTCCTGGAACATCGAACATCTTTGCAAGTTTAACCCCTAAGGCGCGGTTCCCAGGAGCCCTGGCAACCCCCTTTTTGTACTAGGCTTGTCGGCAAGGCATATAATCCTATGTACAAAGCCAGGCACAAACCCTGCGTGCAGTCAGGGAAAGAAACCCTTAGTATGTACAGTTTCCTATTGATTTCCATGATTATGTGTATACGTATATGCATGCTTATCAAGGGTATTGTACTGCTTTTTGATTCCAACAAATATTAACGGACTGCCAAGGGTCCATGATCTTGCCCTCTCTTCCTTCCGGCCACGGGAAGGACGCATGATCCCGCCAAGGACCCGGCTCCGGCAAGAAGTTGAGAAGACCGCCCGGCACGACGATCCCCGGCAAACCAAACAGATAAAGTTTACCTCTTGCCCATCCATGTTCATAACATGTCACTTGTGTATTAGAAAACCTCGCCACTCTCTTTTGAAAAACTCTGGTGCTCCCATTCCGCCCCGAGCACTGCTTCGGTCGGAGTGGTCGTAGTAGACCTTGCTAAAAGGAGATGGATGGGGGGCTTGACCCTTTGTTTGTAACCCAGCAGATGTGATTCTTCGGCAGGCATAGAGGGCATCGAAAGGACGGCTTGCCGGGAGAACTCGTTTATTTGCGTTAAAGAGGCATTTTGCCTCTGCACGAGCGAATCCGTGCACGAGTTCCCAGCAAGGCTAGTCTTTTTCATTAACATGCTGATATAAGTACGGATGTTGCGGAACATAAGCATGGGCTCGAGAGATTACATTACTTAGAAATTAAAATTCGGCAAATGCCTACAAGCTTAGAAAAAAGATAACTGCCCCGTGATCTGTGTTCTTGCCCCTTTCCTCCCAGGTGCGGCAGGTGAAGGCCAAGAAGGGGCGATGGGGAACGCGCCAATGGAGAGCATGGATGGAATGACCCTCGGTGGGGCGCGTGGCCGAGGGAGGAGGGTGACTCAGATGATGGAGCTGCCGCCAATGGTCAACAGGAGTCAGAATCAGCGTCCTCTCGCTTGATACCCTCGGCGTCGCTGTCCTCCTCGTCACTCTCGCCCGAGGAGGAGGTTTCATTGTCGGTGGAGCTCTGTGCGCAACACCTTAGGCGAGTTCCCAAGTGCTCGAAGACCTTGACGGAGAGCAGGCCGTTCTCCATCAATTTGAAGTGGAGGACGAGCCCCTTCGACAGGTTAAGGGCATGGGTGAAGGTTTTCCACCCACGACGGAGATACATGACATGAGGGGTGGGGAATTCAATGTCGACCCGCATGCTGCCATTCCCATAGCCCCTCATATGCAGCTTCAAAGCCTGCGGCGGGTCAAGCTCCATTACCTGAGCAAACGGCGTGGGGAGGCAGAGGTGACCACACACCGGCTTGTACAGCCTGATGAAGAACTTGCGGGGCTGGTCTCCGGCATGGCCCTCCATTGGGGGAGCGGTCGCTGGCGGAAGCGCGGCCGGTGCGCTGCCCCGTCCTCCTCTCCCCCGAGCGCCACGGTGGCCCCGGTCTCGCCCCCTACCTCCTCCTCCTCTCGCAGCGGGCTCCTCTGCCATGTGCTCCGGAGGAGTGGGACACGCTGTCGAGAAGAAGCTCTCGTCGCCGCTGCTGGAGCACTGACGCACCCTCTCACCATGGCGAAGGGAAGAAAGAGACAAGGCGAGGAGTAGACGAATGCAGAAGGACACCGTCCCTCTCCCCTCTTTATATAGGGGCGGGGCCCGGGCTCGGCCCCCCAACCCGAGGGCGGCCGCCCCAATCGACCAATCCAGCCGCTAGAGGCGCGAGGAAACAAGACCGACCCGCTGCTCCAATCAGCGGCGCCCGGCCTCCCGCCTCGGCATTATAGCCTGTGCCCTTCGTGTCCACCACCTACCCTCCCTGAGGCATGGGGGACACATGGCGGGAGAGCCAGGATTCAAGAGGCAAGTGGAACGGCCATTTCCCGCCCCATGATCATGGGGCGCGGTCTCCATGATGGCCACGACCCGAGTCCACTTAGTAAATGAGCCGCGCCTTGCTGAGGGAGTCCTGGACTAAGGGGTCCTCGGGCGTCCGACCTGTTATCTATGGGCCGAACTGATGGGCTGTGAGGATATGAAGACCAAAGACTGTACCCGTATCTAGATGGGACTCTCCTTGCCGTGGAAGGCAAGCTTGGCGAACAACTATGGAGATTCCCTCTTATGTAACCGACTCTATGTAACCCTAGATCCCCCCGGTGTCTATATAAACCGGAGGGTGTAGTCCGGAAAGGATATACTCAATACCTTAGTCATACAGGCTAGACTTCTAGGGTTTAGCCATTACTATCTCGTGGTAGATCAACTCTTGTAATACTCACATTCATCAATATCAATCAAGCAGGACGTAGGGTATTACCTCCATCAAGAGGGCCCGAACCTTGGTAAAACTTTGTGTCCCCTATCTCCTGTTACCATCAACCTTAGATGTACAGTTCGGGACCCCCTACCCGAGATCCGCCGGTTTTGACACCGACATTGGTGCTTTCATTAAGAGTTCCTCTGTGCTGTCGATGACAGGTTCGATGGCCCCTTCAATCGTCAATAATGACGCTGTCTGCGGAGAAACTTTCCTCCCCAGGAAGATCTTCATGTTCGGCGGCTTCGCACTGTGCGCCAACTCGTTTGGCCATCTGGAGCAGATCGAAAGCTACGCCCCTTGCCATCAGGTCAGATTCGGGAGCTTGAACTACGTCGTGAACATCCGTGGAGACTTGATCTTCGCCGGATTCGATTTCGCGGTGGCCGCTCCCAGTCACCACGATGATCATGACCTAAATCTGTCACCGGGCGGCATCTAGGAGATCGCTCCTGTAACCGCTCTGGCCATAGAGCCGGAGCAGGTCGCGCCATCCGGAGACGAAAGGATTAACCCCACCTCGGAGACCGCAGATGCCACCGGGACGCCGGACTCGTCTCCGGCCGCAGGTTCCGGACCGCACGAGCCCATGGACGCCGAGCTTGATTGTTTATCGATCTTCAAATTTAGTGCCATAGACATCTTCCAGCACTCCCCTTTGGGCGATATGGTGAACTCATTAAAAAACCTGTCCTTGGCGGAGGACCCACAGCCGAACGATATGCGAATCGAACTAGGGGCTGACGGAGAATTTTATGTCTGACCCGCCACCCACTTTACAGCCGCGATCGAGGATTTGACCGATGAACTTGATTATGACTCCGAGGACATCGACGGTATGGACGACGATGCCAGAGAAGAGGAGGCCCAGAACCCGCCGTTCACTGGACGTTGGACGGCCACTTCCTCGTACGACGTATACATGGTGGATGCACCAAAGGAGCACAGCGGCGACGATAAGGAAGACCCAGTTAAGGATAAACCTTCCGAAATATAGAAAAAATATTCCAAAAAGTGATGAAATATTATTGCTCAGGAAGGTGCCCTTGGGTTCCAAGAATATTTGGGAATTTTCTCAGATTATTGTGGGGAACAAAAATTGGGGTTGCTTTAGATCACATTGAGCTAGCTAGGGTTTTAGAGAGGGAAATGAATATTTTCCTTTTAAGAAAAGTATTCAAAATATTATTTTGAGGTGAAACAGAGAGGAAATGATAGGTAGAGAGGGAAATGAGACACTTGGGTGAAAGTCAAGGGGTACCCAAGTGTTTAAGTCCATCTGAAAAGATTCAAAACTTCAAATTTCAAAACCAAACCAACTAAAAATCAGGCAAGGAGAAAAGGGCAAAAACCAGACTGTCAGAAAACCTCCCCCACTTAGGATGAATCTTGTCCTCGAGATTCGGTTGTTTGGGAAAACCATTCTGGATATTATGCCTTTAGAAATCTTCTCGTTCCCAAGTCCATTCTGCCTCTGTGTGATGCTCCCACTAAACTTTGTAAAACTTCCTTGCTTTACTACGAGTGACCCTTTCCATCTGATCCAAAATTCAGACTGGTCTCTCTTCATATGATAAATCCTTTGCCAACTCTATTTCAGTCATAGCAGTCTTTTTCTCTGGTGGCGATATGCATCGACTCAACTGTGAAACATGAAACACACTGTGCACTTCTGACAGTTCAGGGGGTAGTTCCAGTTGATATGCAATAGTACCCACTCTAGACATAACTGGAAATGGACCAATAAATCTGGGTGCCAACTTTCCACGAGTCTGGAATCTCTTGACTCCTTTCATAGGAGTGACTCGGAGGTATACATGTTCTCCGTGTTCAAAACTGATCTGTCGGTGCTTTGCATCATAATAACTCTTTTGTCGCGATTTGGCCAATTGCAATCTTTCTCGGATTTCCTTGACTTTCTTCTCAGCTTCCATCATGAGATCCGTTCCAAAAATACGGCTATCCCCAGTTTGAGACTAATTCAAAGGAGTGCAGCACTTACGGCCATACAAAGCATTATATGGTGACATCTTTAGACTGGTCTGGAAGCTCTTGTTTTATGAGAACTCGGCATATGGCACGCAGTCTTACCATTTAGATCCTTGGGCCAAAGCACATGCTTGTAGCATATCTTTGAGTATTTGGTTTACCTGCTCAGTCTGTGCATCAGTCCGAGGATGATAAGCGGTACTATATTTTAGCACTGTCCCCAAGGCCTGATGGAGACGTGACCAGAAAGCGGAGGTAAAAAGTGACCCCCATTCAGAAGTGATTGTTCGGGGTACTCCATGCAGACTGACTATCCTGGATACATACAGTTGTGCAAGGTGATCTACTCGATATGTGGTTCTGATCGGGATAAAGTGAGCTACCTTGGTTAAGGTGTCCGCCATGACCCAGATTTCATCATTGCCTCGCTGAGTCTTAAGTAGCCCTGTGACAAAATCCATGCAGATGTCATCCCATTTACATTGTGAAACTGGCAGTGGTTGGAGAAGTCTGGTTGGCTTCTGATGATCTGCCTTCACCTTGTTGCATATGTCACAACAAGCCAGAAAATAGGCAATGTCTTTCTTCATTCCATCCCACCAGAATATTTGTCGAAGGTCTTCATACATTTTAGTACCTCCAGGGTGAATAGAGTATGAAGATTCGTGTGCTTCCGACAGGTTTTTCCTCTTTAAATCTGCCTGACTGGGTACAGAAATCCTTCCATGGAATCAGAGGGTACCAAGTTGATCCTTAGAAAAATTTGAAGTTTGTCCTGCTATCATACGCTTGACATGTTTCTGCAGGACGGTGTCAGCTAGCTCGGCCTTGCGGATCTCTTCCTCAAGTGTAGGTGCAATTTCCAAAATATTAGCAAGACCAGCATCAACTATGACTAGGTTGAGCCGAGCAATCTCGTCTTGAAGTTCAGGAGGCAAGGATTTCAGTATTACATTCAGGCTGACAGGCTTTCGACTGAGTGCATCGGCAACCACGTTGGCCTTACCCGGGTGGTATTTTATCCCAAGATCATAATCCTTGACTAACTCAAGCCACCTTTGTTGACGGAGATTTAAATCTGGCTGAGTAAATATATACTTGAGACTTTTGTGGTCGGTAAAAATTTGGCACCTCTTCCCGATGAGGTAGTGTCTCCAAATTTTTAGAGCATGAACCACCGCGGCCAATTCTAGATCATGAGTAGGATAATTTACCTCGTGGGGTCATAGCTGTCGTGATGCATATGCTACCACCTTGCCGTCTTGCATAAGTACGCATCCAAGTCCTTGTCTGGAGGCATCGTAGTACACATCAAAGCTGCAGTAGATATCTGGAAGAGTCAACACGTGTGCAGTCGCCAGCCGTGTCTTTAGCTCATTGAAACTTTTCTCACAGTCCTTAGTCCATTCAAACTTCTTATCCTTCTTGAGCAGCTCCGTCATGGGCTTGGCAATCTTGGAAAACCCTTGAATAAAACAACGATAATATCCGACTAATCCAAGAAAACTCCGGATCTGTGATATGGTTGTGGGTGGCAACCAATCGAGCACATCCTTTACTTTGCTCGGGTCCACGGCTATACCTTCGGCGGATAGCACATGTCAGAGAAATCCAACTTGCTTGAGCCAAAACTCGCATTTTCTGAATTTGGCATATAGCTGATGGTCGCGGAGTCGTCGTAGCACTGCTCGGAGGTGTTCTTTGTGCTGTTCTTCACTTTTTGAGTATATAAGTATGTCATCGATAAAGACTACCATGAATTTATCAAGGAAGTCCATGAATACTTTGTTCATCATGTGCATGAAGAAGGCAGGGGCATTGGTGAGACCAAAGGACATAACTGTGTACTCATAAAGACCGTACCGAGTAGTGAATGCAGTCTTAGGAATATCTTCCTTTTTAATCTTGAGTTGATGATATGATGTCCTTAAATAAATCTTGGAGAATACCTTGGCCCCACTGAGCTAATCAAACAAGTCATCAATTTGGTGCAGTGGATATTTATTTTTGATGGTGACATCATTCAGTTGATGGTAATCCACACACATGCGGAGGCTGCCATCCTTCTTATCCACGAAGATAGCAGGCGATCCCCATGGTGAAGAGCTGCGACAGATATATCCTTTCTAGAGAATTTCATCAAGCTGTTTCTTTAGCTCCACTAATTCTGATGAGGGCTTCCAGTAATACTTCTTGTATAACGGTGCGGTTCCAGGCACAGGATCTATTGCAAACTCAAGCTCTCGATCGGGTGGCATGCCTGGAATTTTTTCTGGAAACACATCAGGAAACTCACTGACCACAGGAATTAATTCCAACTCACCAAACCCTAGCGATGAAAACCATTTATTTCTTGGGTATGCTTCTGCGAGCATAGAATTTGGTAGGCTGTCCCTCTTGACTGGTCAAAGTGACTTCTCGGGTCGCGCAATTTATGCATACTTGATATTGGGTCAACCAATTCATAACCAAGATAACATCCAACTTTACAGACTCAATGATTATCAAGGAAGATGGAAAACGAGCTTCGTTGATATTGATTTCCAGATTATGGCTGACCAGATTGATCCTGATTAAGGATCCCGGGGTTTGTACTAGCATATTCTTGCCCAATAGCGAACAAGGAAATTTGTTTTGGGCAACAAAACTCCGCGAAATAAAAGAGTGGGAAGCCCCAGAGTCAAATAAAATTACGGCAGGTATGCTATTAACAGAAAACATACCAATGACAACTTTGGGGGTTCTCTTGGGCTTCATCTGCAGAGAGGTGATGAACGTGCCTAGTGATGTTTTGCTGGGTAGGGCATGACTCCATAAAGTTTACTTGTGGCCTGATTAGCGCACTTGCCTTACTGTTCTTGGGACACTGTCTGTCATAATGTCCGGTTTGGCCACAACTGAAGCAAGAATTGTTGCCCTAGTACTCCTCTCGCACCGGGTTGGTCACGACATTCTTGACTTGTGTGGTGGTCTTTATAACATTCTATTGCCAATTGGGCTTGTATTCCACCTGAGTATGCTGCCAGGTACGAGCCTTTTGCACTGGCTGCCCTTCCTTCCTTGGCTCAAACTTGCGCTTGTGATCGTTATTGGTAGGCCTATTGTCTAATACGAGCTTGTGCTCCCTTTCAGCAATGAAAGCCTTGTTTACTAGAGTTTGGAAATCTGGGAAATCAAACATACTAAGGGTACATCGGAGTTGCGGGTTTAATGCCCCAAGAAATCCGTCAATCTTTCTCTCTTTGGTGGCCACGTCATAAAGGGAGTAAGGGGCCAAATGATTGAACTTTTGCAAATATTCGCCCATAGACTGATTTCCTTGAAGGGGCGTGAGAAATTCACGCTGCTTAACATTCATAATTCCAGTAGGAATATGATATTTCCAGAACCGATCCTTGAATTTTGCCCAGATGATTTCTTCATCAGCAGGCCACATGGCTTTTGTGTTTTCCCACCATATGGCAGCAGCGCCTTCAAGATAATGGGTTGCAAATGGAACTTTGTCATCTTCTTCAGTACGAACAATCTCGAGCTTCCTCTCAATAGTTCACAACCAATCATCTGCATCCAAGGGATCAATAACCTGACTAAAACTGGGAGGCTTGGTTCTCTGAAAATCTGACAGCTTGGAGTGATGACCGTTCTGATTTCCATTTTGTCCAACCACAGCTTGCACACTCCTTAATATTTCAATCAGATCATTATTCCTTCTTTCCTCAAACATACGCAGGATTTTCTCGGTGGAGGCGATGGTGGAACGTACGGCTTGGGGGGAGTGTCCTGCCTGTCGTGCAGAACGACGAACAAGAACATCCTCATGAGCGTCGCTACTGCTGCCTCTCCACGTCATCCTATTGTGGATTTTTCCCAATACAATGCAACCGAGATGAGAAACATCCAAAACTAAATTGGGGAAAAGCCAGCAACAAATCCCGAGAGAAAACGAAATAACGAAGAAAAATACGACGAATAAAATAAAGTTTGAACATAATTATACATAGACTCATACATGAAAGATAAACATCATGCCAGGTACAACTACTCTCATACAGGAAACAGAACACCATGACTATATCCGTACATCATCCTGACAACTATGGATACTCAGAAGCTCTACTGCTCTGCTGGTGCTACGGGGTCCTCTCCTGAAGCGGACTCGGATCCTGAACTGACTAGGTTAACTGAAACCTCCGGGTTAAAGGTAACACGATGACGCTGCCTCGAGGGCTCTCCCTCTGGGGCAGGTGCATGGTGAAGCATCGGGGCTACAGGAGTAGTGAGAAGTGAAACCCACTCGGCAGGAGCACTGAGAGGATTCACGGTCAAGGTGCCCGAGCTACTCGGAGGACTAACCGGGGAAATAGGGGAACTAGAACTGGCTGGAATATAAGGAGTAAATGCCGTAGAGGATGGAGCAGTGATAGATCTAGTAGAGGCTAAATTAGTACGAGCACGAGTCAGCTCTCGAGCCAGCTCGTGGATCATAAGATAGCTAGCAGTGATATAATGGGAAAGCTGGCTAGCAAGACTATCAGACTCCAGATCAATGATAGGGAAATGGACACGACCATTGTCGTGCAAAGAGGGATAGTAGTAGAAACCTCGGTGGTTCTCCATCTGGACCTCGTTATAACGAAGCTCGACAAGGACCTCAAATGTAGCAAACTGGAGAGCCTGAGAAGCGGTAGAAGCAAAACCGCTCCTGGAGGTACGAGTGTAAGTGCTGGAATCGGAACTGGTGCGCAGAGTAACCACTGCGTGATACTCACACACTGAGTCTGCTAGACGCTCCCGGTACACACGATAGACTGGGTCGTCTGAGGGAGTCCTGGACTAAGGTGTCCTCGGGCGTCAGGCCTATTATCTATGGGCCGGACTAATGGGCTGTGAAGATATGAAGACCGAAGACTGCAGCCGTGTCTGGATGAGACTCTCCTTGGTGTGGAAGGCAAGCTTGGCGAACAACAATGAAGATTCCATCTTATGTAACCGACTCTATGTAACCCTAGATCCCCTCGGTGTCTATATAAACCAGAGGGTGTAGTCTGGAAAGGATATACTCAATACCTTAGTCAAACAGTCTAGACCTCTAGGGTTTAGCCATTACGATCTCGTGGTAGATCAACTCTTTTAATACTCATATTCATCAATATCAATCAAGCAGGAAGTAGGGTATTACCTCCATATAGAGGGCCCGAACCTGGGTAAACATCGTGTTCCCTATCTCCTGTTACCATCAACCTTAGACGCACAGTTCGGGACCCCCTACTCGAGATCCGCCGGTTTTGACACCGACATTGGTGCTTTCATTGATAGTTCCTCTGTGCTATCGCTGAAAGGTTTGATGGCCCCTTCAATCGTCAATAATGACGCTGTCTGCGGAGAAACTTTCCTCCCCGGGCAGATCTCCGTGTTTGGTGGCTTCGCACTACGGGCCAACTCATTTGGCCATCTAGAGCAGATCGAAAGCTATGCCCCCGGCCATCAGGTCAGATTCGGGAGCTTGAACTACATCGCGGACCTCCATGGAGACTTGATCTTCGCCGGATTCGATACAGTGGTGGCCGCTCCTGGTCACCCCGATGATCATGACCTAAATCTGTCATCGGGCCGCATCCGGGAGATCGCTCCTGTAACCGCTCTGGCCCTAGAGCTGGAGCAGGCCACGACATCCAAAGACGGGAGGATTAACCCCACCTGGTCTCATGGACCTGGTCTCACACGAGGCCTATGCCACCGGAATGTCGGACTCGTCTCCGGCCGTAGGTTCCGAACCACGCGATCCCGTGGATGCCGAGCTTGATCGTTCATCAGTCTTCAAATTCAGTGCCGCCGACATCTTCCAGCAGTCGCCTTTGGGCAATGTGCTAAACTCATTAAAAAACCTGTCCTTGGCGGAGGACTCTCAGCCGAACTATATCCGGCTCGAACTAGGGGCTGAAGATGGAGAATTTTACTTCCCACCCGCCACCCACTTTATAGCCACGATCCAGGATTTGACCGACGAACTTGATTACGACTCCGTGGACATCGACGGTATGGACGACGATGCCGGAGAAGAAGAGGCCCAGTACCCGCTGTTCACCGGACGCTGGACGGCCACTTCCTCGTATGACATATACATGGTGGGTGCACCAAAGGGGAAAATCGGCGACGATAAGGAAGACCCAGTTGAGGATAAACCTTTCGAAATACAGTCCAAGCACCGGCGTCAGCGGCGCCGCTCTAAGTCACGCCGTAGTAAAGACAACAACACCGGCACAGGAGAAGATGACACTCCGGAAGGTGCCGAAGACAACGAAGACCCCGTCGATAAAGCAAACAAACAAGATGAACGGGAAGATGAGCAGGTTAGCCATGTTAAACAAGCCACACACGAATATTACGAGGATGATAATTACCACCTGCTCTCCGAAGATGAGGTGAGCCTCGGCACCGAAGATTTCATCGTGCCCGAGGAACCTCTTGAGCAGGAGCACTTCAAGCGCCAGCTAATAGCCACGACAAGGAGCCTGAAAAAGAAGCAGCATCAGCTTCAAACTGACCAAGATCTGCTCAATAATAAATGGACTAATTTCCTAGCAGCCGAAGAATACGTCCTCAAGCGCCCAACCAAAAGCTACCCAAAGCGCAAATTACTACCTCAGTTCGACGAGGAGGCGCCAGAGTACATACCACCATCGCGCAATACGGCCGACCGACAACCACGTGGTCGAGACAAAACGGCAACTCATGCCGAACACCAGCCCGCCCTGCCTCATCACTCAGGCAGAGGTAAATTAGCCCACGACCATACATATGACCTCCGGCAGAACCTGAATAATAAAGCAAGACATACAAGATCAATCTACGGATTGCGAGGACGCACCTTGACATGTGACCACAGCCACCTATTCAGACATGACAAACCCAGTCATGCGGGGGCCGAACACCGCAGACGGACTATCAAAGTTGCGTCACAATACGGCCCGATATAGAGGCCCTGATAACCCACAAGTATAGGGGATCGCAACAGTTTTCGATATGTAAGAGTGTCGAACCCAACGAGGAGCTAAAGGTAGAACAAATATTCCCTCAAGTTCTATCGACCATCGATACAACTCTACACACGCTTGACGTTCGCTTTACCTAGAACAAGTATGAAACTAGAAGTACTTTGTAGGTGTTGTTGGATAGGTTTGCAAGGTAATAAAGATTACGTAAATAAAAAGTAGGGGCTGTTTTAAGTAAAGAAGCAATAAAGTAAATATAGTGAGTGTGGAGAAGTGGTGGTAGGAGTTGTGAAATTGCCCCTAAGCAATTGACTACTTTACTAGACCGATAACAAGTATTATGTGGCAGAGGCCACCGCTAGCATGTCATCCCTGACTTGGAATTCTATGCACTTATGATTGGAACTACTAGCAAGCATCCGCAACTACTAATGTTCATTAAGTTAAAACCAACCATAGCATTAAGGTATATTGGTCCCCCTTCAATCATGTATGCATCAATTTCTATGCTAGGTTGAAACTTCTGTCACTCTTGCCCTCCAATACATAGTCACATCAACATACAACTAACCCTAGGGTGTGATCCACGTGCGCAATCATATGATGGGCACCAAAGGACAACAACATAACCACAAGCAAGTTAAGTCAATCATAGCAATTCATCAACCACCGATAGGACAACGAAAATCTACTCAAACATCATAGGATGGCAACACATCATTGGATAATAATATGAAGCATAAAGCACCATGTTCAAGTAGAGGGTACAGCGGGTTGCGGGAGAGTGGACCGTTGTAGATAGAGGGGGGAAGGTGATGGAGATGTTGGTGAAGATGGTGGAGGTGTTGGTGCAGATCGCGGTGATGATGATGATGGCCACGACAACGTTCTGGCGCCACCAGAAGAGAAGGGGAGAGGGGGCCCCTTCGTCGTCTTCTTCCTTAACCTCCTCCCTAGATGGGAGAAGGGTTTCCCCTCTGGTCCTTGGCCTCCATGGCATGGGAGGAGCGAGAGCCCCTCCGAGATTGGATCTGTCTCTCTGATTCTCTCTGTTTCTGCGTTCTCTGATTCTTCCCTTTCCCCGTTTCTTATATTCCCGGAGATCCGTAACTCCGATTGGGCTGAAATTTTAACACGATCTCTATCCGGATATTAGATTTCTTGTGGCGAAAGGAGGGCATCGACCTCCTTACGGGTGGCCCATGAGGGTCAGGGGCGCGCCAAGGGGGGGGGTGGCAGGCGCGCCGCCTGCCTCGTGGCCACCTCGGGCACTGTCTCGCGTGGATTTTTCTTCCCAAAAATCATATATATTCGAAAGAAATCTCAGTCAGTTTTTATCCCGTTTGGACTCCGTTTGATATGGATATTCTGCGAAACAAAAAACATGCAACAAATAGGAACTGGCACTGGGCACTGGATCAATATGTTAGTCCCAAAAATAGTATAAAAAGTTGCCAAAAGTATATGAAAGTTGTAGAATATTGGCATGGAACAATCAAAAATTATAGATACGACGGAGACGTATCAGCATCCCCAAGCTTAATTCCTGCTCGTCCTCGAGTAGGTAAATGATAAAAAAATTGATGTGGAATGCTACCTAGCATAATCTTGATCATGTAGTCTAATCATGGCATGAATATTAAGATATGAGTGATTTAAAGCAATAGTCTATCATTTGACATAAAAACAATAATACTTCAAGCCTACTAATAAAGCAATCATGTCTTTTCAAAATAACATGGCCAAAGAAAGTTATCCATACAAAATCATATAATCTGGCTATGCTCCATCTTCACCACACAAAATATTCACATCATGCACAACCCTGATGACAAGCCAAGCAATTGTTTCATACTTTTGACGTTCTCAAAACTTTTCAACTTTCACGGAATACATGAGCATGAGCCATGGATATAGAACTATGGGTGGAATAGAATGGTGGTTGTAGAGAAGACAAAAAGGAGAAGATAGTCTCACATCAACTAGGCGTATCAACGGGCTATGGAGATGCCCATCAATAAATATCAATGTGAGTGAATAGGGATTGCCATGCAACGGATACACTAGAGCTATAAGTGTATGAAAGCTCCAACTGAAACTAAGTGGGTGTGCGTCCAACTTGCTTGCTCATGAAGACCTCGGGCATTTGAGGAAGCCCATCATCAGAATATACCAGCCAAGTTCTATAATGAAAATTCCCACTAGTATATGAAAGTGATAACTCAAGAGACTCTCTATATGAAGAACATGGTGCTACTTTGAAGCACAAGTGTGGAAAAAGGATAGTAGCACTGCCCCTTATCTCTTTTTCTCTCATTTTTTTGTTTTTTTGGTGGGCTTCTTTGGACTCTTTTTTATTTTATTTATTTGGGCTTCTTTGGCCTCTTTTATTTTTTTGTAAAGTCCGGAGTCTCATCCCGACTTATGGGGGAATCATAGTCTACATAATCCTTTCCTCACTGGGGCAATGCTCTAATAATGATGATCATCACACTTTTATTTACTTACAACTCAATATTACAACTCGATACTAGAACAAAGATATGACTCTATATGAATGCCTCCGGCGGTGTACCGGGATGTGCAATGATCTAGCGTAGCATTAACATCAAAAAACGGACAAGCCATGAAAACATCATGCTAGCTATCTTATGATCATGCAAAGCAATATGACAATGAATGCTCAAGTCATGTATATGATGATGATGAAAGTTGCATGGAAATATATCTCTTAATGGCTATGGAAATGCCATGATAGGTAGGTATGGTGGCTGTTTTGAGGAAGATATATGGTGGGTTTATGGTACCGGCGAAAGTTGCGCGATACTAGAGAGGCTACCAATGATGGAAGGGTGAGAGTGAGTATAGTCCATGGACTCAACATTAGTCATAAAGAACTCACATACTTATTGCAAAAGTCCATTAGCTATCGAAACAAAGTACTAAGCGCATGCTCCTAGGGGGATAGATTGGTAGGAAAAGACCATCGCTTGTCCCCGACCGCCACTCATAAGGAAGACAATCAACAAATAAATCATGCTCCAACTTCATCACATAACGGTTCACCATACATGCATGCTACGGGAATCACAAACCTCAACACAAGTATTTCTACTAATCCACAACTGATGTAGGGTAGAGACCCGAATCGCCCGATCTTTCACGAAAGGAGCGGATCCCGGGGAAATCATGAAGAACACGGGGAAGAATAGAGGGAAAATGATGTAGGGTAGAACCCTAATCGCCCGATCTTTCACGAAAGGAGCGAATCCCGCGAAGAACACGAGGAACACGAGGGGAAAACGAGGGAAATCACGGGGGGAAACATGAGAGAATCACTCAACCAACAAGAAATAGTCACACATGTGCTAGATCCTCGAATACATAAGAGAAGATACACGATCCACGGACAACTAAGGACGATACAAGGGTAGCCGGTCTTCTCCGTGAGGAGGTCTTGAATCCACGAGGGGATCTTCCCTTAGAAAGGGGGCTTGAATCCAAGGGATCTTCTCTGAAGAGGCCGGGGTCTCTCGCAAGGAGGAGATCCGATATGGATGAGCGTAGCTCTATCTCTCAAATGAGCTATCACAATGCTAACCCTGGAAAGGAGGAGGGAGAGGTCTATTTATAGTCTTAGTGCAAATGGGGGTGAAGTGAAGGGGTACATGGGCCTCAACCCGCAACTGGACACAGCCAGGTACCGGACGTCCGTTGGGATCGGTCGTCCGGTGGCTCGTGGGCGGCCGGACGTGTGGTAGGGGCCGATCGTCCGCTCGTTCTGGCTCGGATGCTGGTGTAGCGGTTTCCGGTCTGGACCGGTCGTCCGGTCGCCGGTCGTCTGGTGGCGTCGGACGTCCGCTCGTTTGGCTCGGGTGCGGGGACACCGGTCGTCTGGTCGGGACCGGTCATCCAGTGGATCTTCATGCGCCGAACGTCCGAACCCGACCGGTCATCCGGTGGCTGGAGGTTCTTCGATAGCTCTTCTTCTTGCGTCTTTGTTTCCACGCTTACCTCGCGGATAGTGTAGGTGTTCCTTGGCACTTGCACTCCTCCTCATCATCCGTAGTGTTCCGACAATACCTATGCATGTACGCGAGTGGAGTGTCAAGTAGTATACAATCCTCAAAGGGGTCAAGTGAACACTCGTAAAGGAGATGATTCACCTTTGTGTATGTGAAGTGGATGTTGAACGTGTCACTTGCCAAACGGACTCTTGACATGGTGATGTCTGTAGGATCCTCCACATCATCTCCCCTCCCTTGGGAAAGATCCGGCCTCGGATCGAAAACCAAATCACCATGGGAAAGAGATGGCTTCGCCGTGTAGGAGTGGACGTTCACCAAGTAGTCATCATCTTCAAGCTTGACGTGGGCACTCTCCAATGTCGCACCATCTTTGGATTCCTTCAAAAGGAGCAAAGACAACAAACACTTGGAAAAAAATGTGGTTAGCGTTAGTGCAAAACCAAGCATTCAAGAGGTGATTCACCAAACAAGTGTCGTCATCATGCGAAGCATATGGTTTGACAAAGGATAGTGACATGGCATGTAAGAACATAAATTGAGCACAAGTAAATATATCATGGGAACAAGCATGTGAATGTGAGGTAGTGATGCAAATATGTGTGGCAAGAGAAGAAGCATCTACCTAAAGTTCATAGCAAACATGGGCAAAGCGCTCAATGAAAGGTCTATGGTAGGCATAGGAATCATTCACAACACCAAAAGAAATGAAGTGTCTGAACACATGGGTCAAGTGCAAGACAATCCAAGCATAACATGCATAGGGTGTAGTGAAGATAGTGTGGCACTCAACACAATAGAAAGAGCAATTGTTCATCATGTGTGAGGCAATCAAGGCAAGGATGTAGCAATCAATGGGACATGGCATATGTGAAGTGATGACATTGTTGCAACCAAACATATGAGAGGAGAAAGTAATCCAAGAATTGGATGCAACACACAAGGCATATATATCACGATGCATGGAATAGTGAAAATGACAAGTCGAAGCAAGATCTCTAACAAGTGTGCAATCAAGTGGTCCATGTCTCATGGTTTGGGGGTTCTCAAAAGAGAAGGATATCACCTTGAAAGCATGTGCTTGTGCGTCCTTCACAATGCCGAAGTACAAGCAAGTGCGATGTAGAATCGTCGTGGTAGGAGGTGGTTCACTCTCAAGAGCTCGGATTGTCAACTCATGTGACGTGGAAGTTGACACAAGGTCCAAGTATCCTACACATGCACATAACAAAACAAAGAACGTATGCGCATGGTAGATGAACACATCATCCATCATGATGGTTCTCTTCTCTTGCACCTAAACTTAGAAGCACAAGTTCGTGAATAATATGATGCAACAATGGCAATATTCATGGCACTAGGTATATGGTGCAAAGAGGTAAGACAAGCATGCTTCACAAAAAATATGTCCAAATCTCCAAATATATGCATGAATGCTATGGGGGCAAACTTATTATCAAGATTAGGGGCATTGTTGCACTCAATACATGTCAAATCATCTAGCATGAGAGATGCAACATATGGAGAGATATGACAAGAAGCAATAATAATCATGTGCAAATCATGTAGATGGTTGTCATCAACCGCATGAAGTGAGCAAGTATGAGTCATCAGTGATGCAACAAGGCAAGCAATCATAGGAAACAAGTCGTGTAAGCTAGTAGTGCGAAGATGCAACATATCATAGCAATCATGTCATGTGAGCAAATAATAGGCATAGGCAATGCACATGACATATCGCAAGCACGAAGACAAAGCAAGATCATAGTATAATCATAGGCATGGGGCACAAAGCAAATATGGCAAGAACAAGAAATATCTCCACCAAGCTTGCAAATACACATACAAGTATGAGAATCAATCATCATCTGTAATGCAAAGCGTGGGTCAGAAATGCATGGTAAAGGCATAGTAATAAGCATATCATGCATAGTGAACATGGCAAGATAGGCATATAATATGTAATGGACAATAACCCATAGCCAAGTGAGGGTCATGTAGAATAAATGCGCGAAGACTTCGCGTGAAGAGAGCAGTGGGAAATGCAATCCATGGGATCCCAAGTCATCATTGCTCTCTAGAGCTCGTTTTGTCAACTCGTGGGATTGCGAGGTTGACAAGTGTTCATGGGTACCTACACAAAAGAGACACAAACCAAAGAAATTGTGCGCATGGTAAATGTACACCTCATCCATCATGATGTGTATGTGCATATGAAAGTTAGCACAAGATAAGCGTTGCTCAAAGAAATTTGATGCATGGTATAAGAACATGTCATCCATCATGAAAGAATAGTTATTGTGTATGACACGATGGAGATGCAAATTGAGCATACAAGTATAAGGATCATGCAATGGATGGGAGTGATCACAATCTCCTAAAATGTATGAGGAAACTATGGGGGTGTCCTCATGTGCAATATTTGAAACATCATACGGAGAAAATGGGCAACACCCAAAACAATGCATATCCGAAGCTAGGTGGTCATGGCATGGCATATGAGATAAATGATGCAAAGGGAGCATATCAATATCATCACAAGAGAAACAAATGCCAATAACCATGGGCTTGTCATTTATGCCATAAGTGCAAATTGGGTTAATTTGAATGGCATATGCATAGTCACTATGAAGAGATTGCAAATATGACATATGATTGATCTCATGCATAGCATATGACAAGTCAAGCGGATTGGCAAACATGATGTGACCTAAGGAATTGTCACAAGAGATCCTATGCAACATGGCATCACAACTAATAGACTCCACATGGAAATCATCATACTCATCATAAATGGGCAAGAAATCATCACATGAGGAAGTCGCATTAGCATGAATCATGGTACTAGGTGGATCATTATCATGCAAGCAATCATTGCCAAGAATATCCACTAGTGGGACTAGAGCATCACCGTCACCTATGTTACCATTCTCATTTCACTCAAGTGGTGTAGGTGAGGTGGGAAAGACCAAATGGTGGTCATCTTCATCTTGATGGAACCATGTGGGGGTGCATCATATTCCACCATGGCCACCATCTTGTCCAAAGGTAGGATGTAGTCGTCGTGAATCAGCGCGTCATCATAGATGGGACCTAGCACGAAATGAGAAGACACAATAGAGGTAAAGGTCAAGTCTTTAGTGTTGAAAGTGGCCTCGCATGACCTATCAACTATCTCACTCTCTCTATGTGGTGGTTCACGCACTCCCTCAAAATAGGTGCACTCAATCTCACGTATGGTGGAGTCACTCATGTCACTCAAGTGGTGGAGATTGTGGCTTTCCTCACATGGGAATTGATGCAACACATCATATATGGGGCTAGTGGTGAAGTCACTCTCACTCTCAATATGGTGGCAGAAGTCACTCAAGTCATCAAACGTCGCCGTGGTCGAAGGGAAAATCCCATGCTCAACCATCCCGTTGTTGTCGCCGTGGATGAAGGCCGAAGATGGCACATCATCACTCTCGCCTCCTAAGATGGAAGCATCATCCTTGCTCGTCACCATGTCGCTCGCCTCCAAAGCTTGGTCCTTGAGTGTCTCCGTAGTCGTACTCGTCGCCGCACCGTCTTGAAAAATAGTCATGGAGGACTCGGCATCATCAATGCCACAAAGAGGGATGGCGGTGAAGTCGGACTTGGGAGCATCGTCTTGGAGCTCGTCGGGCTTGGACATCTTGGTGGTACTAGCCTCATGCTCGTTCTCATGGAGCTTCGTCGTCGTGAAGTGAGCTTGGGGTGGAGAAGCTTTGGCCTTCCTGAGTTCTTGTTCCGCCTTGAGAGCACCAATGTAGTTGTCGTCGAGGGACTTGTAGTTCTCGAGGAAGATTGTCTTGGAGATGTCATTGTGTAATGCCATCTTGAAGTGGAACTTCATCGAAATGGGGTCGTCCACGCTGGCTCGTCGCAAGGCTTTCTTCATCTCCTTGAAGTACTCATCGATGGACTTGGATCCTTGGATGGTGTTCTCCAATTGGCATTGAAGTTGTTCCGTGTAGGTTGGAGGCACAAACTCGCGCCGCAAAGCTCTCTTTGTCTTGGGCCAACTCATGTTGTAGGTCTCCGAAGATGCGTGAAACCACCATGTGGACGCGTAGTCGTGGAAGTTCCTTGTGGCGCACGTCACTTGATCTTCGGGAGGAACTTGATGTAGCTTGAGGTAGTCGTCCATCAAACGCTCCCACTCGAGATACTCCTCGGGTTCTAGAGTCCCATAGAAAGGAATCTCATGGTCGGTGTCGAGGTCGTAGTAGCTTGTGGAAGTCGCGGACTTGAGCTTGGGGAGCTTCTCTTGAGCGTAGTCTTGAGGTGCTTGTTGGCGAAGATGTCGTATATCCAAAGGCGAAGATGCCTTGATAGCACTTGGCGAAGATGCCAAGGGAGATGGTGAAGTCATTGAGCGGTTGTTGGTGTTGAGCTCGTGACCTTCACGTTCGTGGTGGTGATGGTGTCGATGCCGATGTGACCTTGCTGGAGATGGTAACTTGGAGGCATGTGCTCTTGAGCGTCTTCTCGAATATGAGGAAGATCGCTTGTAGGACTTGATGAGGGCTTTGATCTCCTCCATTTGAGCTTGCATCTTGGCGTCGGTGGAGTTGATCGCGGCATCGAACTCGTCGTTGTTGTTGTAGACCGAAGATGAAATGCCTTGCCTATCCATCACTCCAAGAGAAAAATGTGAGTGGTAGAAAGAGAAGAACGAATACCAAATGTACCTTGATCGAAGTTGAAAGTGGATCAATGATCACTCCAATGTGGACAAGGAAATAGCACAATTGGTACCAATTCTTGCCGGTTTCTCACATCTACACAAATAAGGCTTTTGGTGGAGCTCGATGATGATAGTGGCACAAAAATTTGATGTAAAATGTTAGCAAGAGTCAATAATGTTGAAAGAGATTCACAAATTCGCAAGTGTAACAAATAGACCAATAGCAATATGTGGCACACGGAAACACACAAACGGATAGATAAATGGGGTCGTGCAACCAAGGATGAGCACAAAATGTGGAATCCATGGAAAACGCTCGTGTTGCACAACTCAAGAGAGACGATAGCATGATTGCTCACTAGGCGGATACGACACTTGTGCACAACCTATAAGATGCAAAATGGATAAACTTTCTATCCCAAGTATGCTATGTATGTATGGTTCCCAGTGTTTGATCCAAGATGATCGGATATGACAATCTTATGCAATGTGGTGGATGCTATGTGATGAGGACATCAATAGCATTGTTACACCCACAGCCCCTGCTGCTATAGATACTGGACCAATTACTAGAGCTCGCGCACGCTAATTGAATTATCAGGTACTTTCGTTTCTTGGTAACGATTCTAATGTTCATGAGAATATGATGCTGCCTAAATTGGATACATTTGTTTTGCTTACATATGAAGGGCCTAGCTTGGACAAGAAAGATGAACCTTCGAGCAAGTTCAAGCATGGAGATGATGGCATGCGCAAGGGGAACAAGAATGGAGTTACAAGTGATGATTCCAGGACTCTGAAGCCACCATAATGAGTGCATGAAGCATGGGACGAAATATGCAAGATGCCACTTCATAAATTTCGTCCAGAGGCTATTCTAGGTGCTGCGTCACCTTATTATTGGGCTAGGCCCATGTATTTTCGAAGTACTTAAGTATTGGCTGTTTTTAGAGTCCGTATGTGTGGGGAAACAAGAATTAGGGTTGGTTTCGGACCCCTCCACCAAGGGCCACGAAATTCCCCCTCTCTCCTCCATATATACAGCCCTTAGGGCATCGTTTAGACTTTGGGTTTTGTTTAGATTAAAAGTTCGCCATAGCAGCAACTTCTCGTACTTCGTTTGTGTCCAACGACCAGACCAAGACGTCAGAGAACCCCACCTTGATCAATAAAGCTTTCATCTTATATTCACAATATCCAGATTGCAATCTCAGTTTCTTACTTGTTCTTCGTTTGCTTGCAGGAAAAAAACCCTCGTGGCCAGGTTGATCGTGCTCCGGCGTGGTCAATAACCCCTCGGAAGTTGGTTTAGCGATTGCTAAGGCGCGACGTCTCGCACGTTCGTAGTCGGATCGTCAAGGTCGACTCCCACAAAAACGATAGCCACCATCTCATCGAAACATCGGGACACCTTTGCCTCTATCACTATGGCTATTTCTTACAAGCTTCTTTGCTCTTTCTCTTTTGCTTAAAAGCTTATTCTTTTTTTATATATATCCACTTTGCAAAATGCACAAACCAAGATAGTAATTGTGTATATGCGGGAACAAACTTGAGGCACACGAGATGGTATGATACCAATATGATATGGTATGTATGCAATGTATGGTGTAGATCACTAATGTGCACAAGTAGCGTTGCCGGCAATACTCAAATGGCTAGTCTCGATAGGCAAGTAACGCAAAATGGGCTAGGGGTTATCAATGCAATGGCAAGGGAAATGTACAATGGAGGTTACCGTCATTGGCGATGATGAGTAGCGGTGTTCTTGATGTAGATACCAAGATGATGGAGACTCGTCCCTAAGTAGCCGAAACACCTTAGGAAATGGAAAAACCGTGAACTCAAAATCTCAAACGTCAAATGGCGGTAGCGAAATGCGGTGGTGTTGCACTAGGCAATGCGGAAGTGGAGGTTATGGTGGTGGACTATACACAATGTCAGAGTTTAAAGCACGGTCCCTAAGTAGCCTAAACACCTTACGAGACACAACTCACAACACAAACAAAATTGGGTTAAGTTGAGGTGGTGGAAGTGTATGTTGGGCAAGGTTATGCGGAAGTTGTGGTGGTGGTCGATGAAGAAGCAACCGTCCCTAAGTAGCTGAAACACCTTAGGAGACTCAAGTCACAACTCAAACAACCACACATACAATGGGGATCAAGATGTGTTAAGTTGCGGAAGTCGGTGCTGGTGTAGTGGATGATGTGGTGGAAGCCCTAGGCAAAGATGCCAAAATTGTCAAAATTTGATGGAGTCAAATGGTAATTGTAGTATTTTTGTGGGAAAGGGGATGTCAAGAGCTTTCCAACGAGCTAAGGAACGCAAAAATCGGACTCCGGATGAATTAGTTATGGCCGAAACAAAAATCAGCCGAAGTTGATATCTACAGGTAGCGGATGTCCGGAAAAAACGGTCATTTGGTCGCCAGACGTCCGGTCTGGTCGGAAATCCGCTGATTCTGCTCGGGTTAGGGGGTTCTGGTCGTCCGGTAAGGTTGGACGTCCAGTGGTTCCTGCGGCTCCGGACGTCCGGTAAGGTGACGGTCGTCCGGTGTATCGGGGTCAACTCCAGATCCGAGATACGGGACGCGATTTTGGGCGGAATTTGGGGATTTTGGGGTCAAAATTGATGAGATTTCGTGGATGAAAGATGGGGAAACTTGGGGAGATGCTAGATCCACTCGAAACCAAGCAAATCCATGGATCAAAATCAACAAAACATCATCAAACCAACAAATCACAAAAAAAAATTGGGGCTATTTTTGGTGGGGATTTTCGAATTTAGGACGAAATCAAGCAAAGGAAGGCTAGAAAACAATGGGGAGGCTCCGAAATCGTGATCAATGTGGCTCATGATACCAAGATGATGTAGGGTAGAACCCTAATCGCCCGATCTTTCACGAAAGGAACGGATACTGCGAAGAACACGAGGAACACTAGGGGAAAATGAGGGAAATCACGGGGGGAAACACGAGAGAATCACCCAACCAACAAGAAATAGTCACACATGTGCTAGATCCTCGAATACATAAGAGAAGATACACGATCCACGGACAACTAAGGACGATACAAGGGTAGACGGTCTTCTCCGTGAGGAGGTCTTGAATCCACGGGGGGATCTTCCCTTAGAAAGGGGGCTTGAATCCAAAGGGATCTTCTCCGAAGAGGCCACGGTCTCTCACAAGGAGGATATACGATATGGATGAGCATAGCTCTATCTCTCAGATGACCTATCACAACGCTAACCCTGGAAAGGAGGAGGGAGAGGTCTATTTATAGTCTTAGTGCAAATGGGGGTGAAGTGAAGGGGTACATGGGCCTCAGCCCGCAACTGGACACAGCCAGGTACCGGACGTCCGCTGGGGACCGGTCGTCCGGTGGCTCATGGGCGGCCGGAGGTCCGGTAGGGGCTGGTCGTCCGCTCGTTCTGGCTCGGATGCTGGTGTAGCGGATTTCCGATCTGGACCGGTCGTCTGGTCGCCGGTCGTCCGGTGGCGTCGGACGTCCGCTCGTTTGGCTCGGGTGCAGGGACAGCGGTCATCCGGTCTGTGCCGGTGTCCGGTTGATCTTCATGCGCCGGACGTCTGGACCCGACCGGTCGTCCGGTGGCTGGAGCTTCTTCGACAGCTCTTCTTCTTGCGTCTCCGTTTCCACGCTTCCCTCGCGGATGGTGTAGGTGTTCCTTGGCGCTTGCACTCCTCCTCATCGTCCGTAGTGTTCCGACAATACCTATGCATGTACGCGAGTGGAGTGTCAATTAGTATACCATCCTCAAAGGGGTCAAGTGAACACCCGTAAAGGAGATGATTCACCTTTGTGTATGTGAAGTGGATGTTGAACGTGTCACTTGCCAAACGGACTCTTGACATGGTGATGTCTGTAGGATGCTCCGCATCAGAAAACACAAGAGGAAATCACTAAACCAACATGAATAAGTCACACATGGGCTAGATCCTTGAGTACATAGGTAGAGATACATGAATCCACGGACAACTAAGGATGGTACATGGTAACCTGTTCTTCTCCGTGAGGAGGTCTTGAATCCACAAGGGGATCTTCCCATAAAGGGGGCTTGAATCCGCTTGGGGGATCTTCTCTAGTGGAGGCTCGAATCTCCGAGGAGAAGGTAACCAAGTGGATGAGCAAAGCTCTCTCACAAATATGAGCTAAACATTTGCTAACCCTAGAAAGGAGGTGGGAGAGGTCTATTTATAGTCTAAGTGCAAATGGAGGCGAAAGTAGGGGTACATGGGCCTCGGGCCCGAATCTGGACGCAGCCAGGTACCGCACGTCCGCTGGTGGCCAGTCGTCCGGTGTCTCAGGAGCGGCCGGTTGTCCGGTGTCCTCCGGACGTCCGCTGGTTCTGCTTTCTGATGGGGGTGCCGAACGTCCGGAAACGTCGGACTTCCGCTGATGTCGGCTCAGATGCAGGTGCACCGGTTGTCCAGTCCGGACCGGACGTCCGCTCGTTTGCTTCGGGTGTAGGGGCACCGGTCGTCCGGTCTAGACGGGACGTCCACTCGCTAGGACTCGGCTGAGGCTTCACGCGCCGGACGTCCGGTCCCGGTCGGTCGTCCGATGGCTGGGACTTTTCCTTCAGCCCTCCTCCTGCGTCTTTTCGTCCATCTTCCTCTTCTTCTTGTCCTTGCTCCTTAGCTTCTCCATGGTACCTAAGTATGCACAAAGTGTCCATATGAGGTAGTAGCCATGCTTCATGTGCATCGAGGTGGAATTGTGAGAGGAGAGATGTCACCTCGGTTTCAAGAGCTCTTGCACGTGATGGAGTCATGGGTCCACTAGGCACTTGATGAGACGATGGTAGGTCCTTGGGGATGACCTTGGGATGCTCCGCATCATCTCCCCTCCCTTGGGGAAGATCCGACCTCGGATCGAAATCCTCATCACCATGGTATGGGGAGAGATCTTAGACGTTGAATATGTCGCTCACGGAGTACTTGTCACGTGGGATGTCGATCTTGTATGCATTGTTGTTGTTGTAGCGTGCAAGCGCCTTGAATGGTCCATCGGCTCGTGGTTGTAGCTTGGACTTGCGTTCGTTGGGGAAGCGTTCCTTGCGAAGGTGTAGCCATACAAGATCTCCGATGTTGAATATCATGTGATTCTTGTTGACGTTGAGCTTGGTCGCGAGTCGTTGTACTTGGAGTTCAATGGTGTGCCTTATATCTTCATGCATCTTCTTGAGGTGCTTGGATCGGTCACTCGCATCCATGTTTGTGCGCTCGTGGAGTGGTAGAGTTAGGATGTCCAATGGGGACAACGGGTTGAAAGCGTAGACAACCTCGAAGGGGGACTTGCCGGTAGTCGAATGTCTTGCGTGGTTGTAGGCGTACTCGTCTATGGGTAGGCACTCCTCCCACTCCTTGATATTCTTCTTAATTAGCACACGAAGAAGGGTGGAGAGCGTGCGGTTTGGCACCTCCGTTTGGCCATCGGTTTGTGGATGATAGGCCGTGGAGAATAGAAGCTTGATTCCGAGTATGGCGCA
This sequence comes from Triticum dicoccoides, assembly GCF_002162155.2. Lineage (NCBI taxonomy): Eukaryota > Viridiplantae > Streptophyta > Magnoliopsida > Poales > Poaceae > Triticum > Triticum dicoccoides. The sequence continues at coordinate 300,503,618 of NC_041390.1, read as the reverse complement.
TAAGGTCTTCCAAAAGTAACTCAAGAACTTGACGTCATGGTCCGAGACGATAGTCTTTGGCACACCATATAGACGCAATATTTCCCTACAAAATAGATTAGCAACATGTGAAGCATCGTCTGTCTTGTTACAAGGAATAAAATGTGCCATTTTTGAGAAACGGTCCAGAACGACAAATATAGAATCTTTCCCATTGCGAGTCCTAGGCAGACCAAGTACGAAGTCCATGCTAATGTCTTCCCATGGTTGGTATGGAATCGGTAGAGGCATATAGAGGCCATGAGATTGAGCTTTGGACTTAGCTTTGCGGCATGTCGAACATCGGTTGGCGAAGCGATTGACGTCCCGAAACATCTTTGGCCAAAAGTAGCTCTTCGAGAGCGTGGCGAACGTCTTGTCGCGTCCGAAATGTCCCATTAAGCCTCCTCCATGTGATTCCAGCAAAAGCAACAAACGAAGGGACGACTTGGGGATGCAAAGTTTGTTAGCTCTTATAAGATAGCCCTCTTTGATGTAATAGCGTTCCCAAGATGTATGCGACAAACACTTGGCATAAGGAGTGGCAAAAGTTTCATCATGCTCATACAATTCTTTGATATGCTCGAAGCCAATGGCATCTAACTCAAGTTGCGTGACTAGCATGCATATGCGGGAAAGAGCATCCGCTATGATGTTTTCTTTACCCTTGATGTACTTGATGGCATAGGGAAAAGACTCAATGAATTCACTCCATTTAGCATCACGCTTGTTCAACTTAGTTTGACCCTTAAGATACTTGAGAGTCTCATGATTGGTATGAATGATAAACTCATGGGGACGAAGGTAATGTTCCCATTCATGTAAAACGCGGACTAAAGCATATAGATCTTTGTAATAGATGGGATAGTTGAGTTGCGCTCCAGAAAGTTGCTCACTAAAGTAAGCTATGGGGCGCTTCTCTTGCGTTAACACACCTCCTATGCCATTACCGCTAGCATTGCAATGAATCTCAAAAGGCTTGTCGAAGTTGGGTAAAGCAAGCACGGGAGCATGAGTAAGCAAATTCTTAAGCTCATTGAATGTGGTATCTTGGGATGGTTCGCAAACAAACGGCACATTCTTCTTGCTCAAAGCATGCAAAGGTGAAGCAATGGTGCTAAAATCCTTCACAAAGCGACGATAGAAACCTGCAAGACCAAGGAAACTACGCACTTGATGCAAGTTGGTTGGTTGCGGACAAGTCTTAATAGCATTGATCTTGGACTCATCTACATGAACACCCATAGAAGAGACAAAAAAACCCAAGAAAACGAGCTTATCAACACCAAAAAGGCATTTTTCCATATTAGCATAGAGACGCTCTTTCCTAAATGTTTGCAAAACGATGCGGACATGGGTGACATGCTCTTTGATAGATTTGCTAAACACAAGAATGTCATCAAAGTAAACCACAACAAATATACCAATATAAGGGCAAAAGACATGATTCATAAGGCGCATAAATGTGCTCGGTGCTTCTGAGAGACCCATAGGCATGACTAACCACTCATACAAACCAAACTTGGTTTTTAAGGCGGTTTTCCATTCATCGCCCTCTTGTATGCGGATTTGATAGTAACCACTCTTAAGATCAATTTTGGAAAATATAGTGGCGCCACTAAGCTCATCTAGCATATCATCTAGGCCTGGAATGGGATACCTATAACGAACGGTGATAGCATTGATAGGTCTACAATCGGAGAACATGCGAAAACTACTGTCACGTTTTGGCACAAGAATGACCGGTACGGCACAAGGGCTCAAACTTTCACGCACATGTCCATGGTCTATGAGATGCTTTACTTGCCTTTGAATTTTCTTGGTTTCTTCGGGGTTGACGTGGTAGAGAGCTTTGTTCGGAAGTGGTGCTCCAGGGATGAGGTCGATGCGGTGCTCAATGCCTCGTAGTGGAGGTAGTCCCGGAGGTAGCTCATCGGGGAAAACATCTTGAAATTCCTGCAAAATAGAAGACAACACTAGAGGAAGAGTGTGAGAAGTGTTAGTTTGTGGTGCATTGTCCTTGCACACGAGGACGTAGTTTAGGACACTAGATGGGTTCTCACACACTTCTCTCATCTCACGTTTGGTGGCAAATAGAACTAGGTTCTTGTTTTTTCTCATCATGGAGGCACTCAATTTGGGCTTGTGGCGCTCACTCTCTTTTTGGTGGCTCACTCTCTCACCATTCTCTCCATGATGGGTGGCTTGCTTATCGGCGATCACTTGGCTTGGAGACATAGGGCGTAACACAAACTCCTTTCCTTGCATCTTGAAGCTATAGTGGTTTGTACGCCCATTGTGGACGACTCCTCTATCGAATTGCCATGGCCGTCCAAGGAGAAGATGACAAACGGTCAGTGGGATGACGTCGCACTCCAAGGTGTCTTCGTAGGCTCCGATTTTGAAGGATACTTGCACTCGGTGCTCGACTTGGATAGTGCCTGAGTCACTAAGCCATTGCACTTTGTATGGATGTGGGTGCTTCGTCTTGGGCAATTGAAGCTAGGAGCAAAGTTCTTCACTTGCGAGATTGTGACAACTCCCTCCATAGATGATGACCTTGACGGATCGTCCATTGATGCCGGCCTTGGTGTGGAATATGTGGCATCGTTGGTCTTCTTCTTGGTGATGTTGGAGAGTCAAGACTTTGGAGACAACAAGTGCGGGACTTGAGTCTTCATCACAAAAGACTTGTTTGTCTTCATTGTTCACTTGGCAGTGCATGGCGACTTGCTCAAGGGCTTCCATTTCTCCTTCGCTCATGGAATCATAAGTGCCATCGTCGTTGAAGATCATGGTGCGCTTGTTGGTGCACTCATAGGACTTGTGGCCTCGGCCGCCGCAAGTGAAACACTTGAAGGAACTCGACTTGACGGTCTCATCCGTTGGGGTTGATGATGATGAAGCTCTTGGTTTGAAGTTGCTCGTATTAGGATTGCTTGTAGTTGGCGAAGCTTTCTTGGAAGTCGACTTGTCGATGTTGGAAGTAGAGGGTCTTGTAGTGGGTGTTGGAGTTGTTGAAGCCTGTTTATTGGAGAAGCCATAGGACTTGGATGAGAACTTGGCATATTTGAAATCATCTTGCACTTGGCGTTCCTTTTTGGTAGCTTGGTGCACGAGCTCGATGAGATTTGAGTATGGTTGGAAGTCGGCGATCTTCTTGATAGGATGATTGAGTCCATTCAAGAAACGTGCCATTGTTTGCTCATCATCTTCCATCACATTGGCTCTTATCATTGCAATCTCCATCTCCTTGTAGTATTCTTCAACGCTCTTGGTTCCTTGCTTGAGTTGTTGGAGTTTCTTGAAGAGGTCGCGGTTGTAGTAGTTAGGCACGAAGCATGCTCTCATGACATCCTTCATTTGTGCCCAAGAAGTGATGGGTGGTTCACCTCTTGGCTCGCGACGCTCTATGATTTGTTCCCACCAAATGAGGACATACTCTTGGAACTGAAGGGATGCCATCATGATCTTCTTCTCTTCTTCGTAATTGTGCAAACGGAAGATCTTGTCAACTTTCAATGCCCATGAAAGGTATTCTTCGGGATTGTTGCTTCTGTTGAACTTGGGCATGGTGAACTTGAGCTTGCCGTAGCGTTGCTCTTCATTGTGTTGGGGTCGGGGATGATGACGCCCATGTTGTAGATGATTGTTCAACTCGTGGTGCTCTTGACGTGGAGGGTTGTCAACCTCGTGTTGCTCTTGTCGCGGAGGATTCCCATTGTCTTCATGATCTTGATGAACTTGATGGTCCTAGGGATCTTGTGGAGGAGCGCGTCGAGCTCGAGGAGGAACTAGACGATGCATGCGAGCTTGAAATCGTCATTCTTGAATTTCTTCGCGAAGTGCTTCCTCTTGTTCATGGGCTTGTCGGCCCCGGGTGGCAATGGCTCGACTCGCATTGCATAGAGCTTGTTGCGCTGCAAGAGCTTGAGCGTCACGAAGTTGTTGCTCTTGACGTTGTGTCTCGGCATCTTGTGCAAGTTGGTGAAGACGTGCATGTTCTCCCTCATCATGTTGGCGTTGTTGTTGCCGTTCTCGAGCTAGCGCAAAGGCTTCTTCGGCTTGACATCGTCGATGTTCTTGCGAGTCAGTGTCTCGAAGTGGATTGAGGTTTCCTTGACGCTCGTTCCGCGCGGCACGTCGAAGAGTGTTTGACGACAGTGTACTTGAGCCGGAGAGGGTAATGTCAGAATGGTGGGTAGAACGGCTCCATCTTGAAGTGGAAGAAGAGCGGTTGAGCAAGAAAGCGCGAATCTCGTCCATCCTTGCGTCACTCTCTTGCTTTTCATCGTCGAGCTTGTGGTCGTAGTAGTCCCTTGTACGTTGCTCGGAAAGTCACAAGTCGGCGGCAAGGTTGTCGATGCGTTCACCCATAGCTTGTTGCTCTTGATGCAAAGCACGTTGTGCACCAAAGAGATGACTCTTGGTGACGAAGGAGTTCATGTCGTTGTCTTGCTCCATGAAGAGTGGGTTGGTAGAAGTACTTGGCCTATCCATCATTCCAAGACAAATGTGAGTGGTAGAAAGAGAAGAACGAGTACCAAATGTACCTTGACCGAAGTTGAAAGTGAATCGATGATGACTCCAATGTAGGACAAGGAAATAGCCCAATTGGTACGAATTCTCGTCGATTTCTCACACCTACACAAGTAAAAGCTTATGGTTGAGCTTGGTTAGGATGTGATGTAGGGTAGAGACCCTAATCGCCCGATCTTTCACGAAAGGAGCGGATCCCGGGGAAATCACGAAGAACACGGGGAAGAATGGAGGGAAAACACAAGAGGAAATCACTAAACCGACACGAATAAGTCACACATGGGCTAGATCCTCGAGTACTTAGGTAGAGATACACGAATCCACGGACAACTAAGCACGATACACGGTAACCGGTTCTTCTCTATGGGGAGGTCTTGAATCCACAAGGGGATCTTCCGTAAAGGGGGCTTGAATCCGCATGGGGGATCTTCTCCGGTGGAGGCTCGAATCTCCGAGGAGTAGGTAACCAAGTGGATGAGAAAATCTCTCTCTCATAAATATGAGCTAAACATTTGCTAACCCTAGAAAGGAGGTGGGAGAGGTCTATTTATAGTCTAAGTGCAAATGGGGGCGAAAGTAGGGGTACATGGGCCTCGGGCCCGAATCTGGACGCAGCCAGGTACCGGAGGTCCGCTGGTGGCCGGTCGTCCGGTGTCTCAGGAGCGGCCGGTCGTCCGGTGTCCTCCGGATGTCCGCTGGTTCTACTTTGTGATGGGGGTGCCGGACATCCGGAAACGTCGGACTTCCGCTGATGTCGGCTCGGATGCAGGTGCGCCGGTCATCCGGTCCGGACTGGACGTCCGCTCGTTTGCTTCGGGTGCAGGGGCACCGGTCGTCCGGTCTGGACCGGACGTCCGCTCGCTAGGGCTCGGCTGAGGCTTCAGGCGCCGGACGTCCGGTCCCGGCCGGTCGTCCGGTGGCTGGGACTTTTCCTTCAGCCCTCCTTCTTCTCCGTCTTCTTGTCCATCTTCCTCTTCTTCTTGTCCTTGCTCCTTAGCTTCTCCATGGTACCTGAGTATTCACAAAGTGTCCTTATGAGGTAGTAGCCATGGTTCATGTGCATCGAGGTGGAATTGTGAGAGGAGAGATGTCACCTCGGTTTCAAGAGCTCTTGCACGTGATCGAGTCATGGGTCCACTTGGCACCTGATGAGACGATGGTAGGTCCATGGGGATGACCTTGGGATGCTCCGCATCATCTCCCCTCCCTTGGGGAAGATCCGACATGGGATCGAAATCCTCATCACCATTGTACGGGGAGAGATCTTTGACGTTGAAGATTTCGCTCACGGAGTACTTGTCACGTGGGATGTCGATCTTGTATGCGTTGTTGTTGTAGCGTGCAAGAACCTTGAATGGTCCATCGGCTCGTGGTCGTAGCTTGGACTTGTGTTCGTTGGGGAAGCGTTCCTTGCGAAGCTGTAGCCATACAAGATCTCCGATGTTGAATATCATGTGATTCTTGTTGACGTTGAGCTTGGTCGCGAGTCGTTGTACTTGGAGTTCAATGGTGTGCCTTGTATCTTCATGCATCTTCTTGAGGTGCTTGGCTCGGTCACTCGCATCCATGTTTGTGCGCCTCGTGGAGTGGTAGAGGTAGTATGTCCAATGGGGACAACAGGTTGAAACCGTAGACAACCTCGAAGGGGGACTCAGCGATGGGTAGGCACTCCTCCCACTCCTTGATGCTCTTCTTAATTAGCACGCGAATAAGGGTGGAGAGTGTGCGGTTTGGCACCTCCGTTTGGCCATCGGTTTGTGGATGATAGGCCGTGGAGAATAGAAACTTGATTCCGAGCTTGGCGCATAAGGTCTTCCAAAAGTAACTCAAGAACTTGACGTCGCGGTCCGAGACGATAGACTTTGGCACACCATGTAGACGCAATATTTCCCTACAAAAGAGATTAGCAACATGTGAAGCATCGTCTATCTTGTTACAAGGAATAAAATGTGCCATTTTTGAGAAACGGTCCACAACGACAAATATAGAATCTTTCCCATTGCGAGTCCTAGGCAAACCAAGTACGAAGTCCATGCCACTGTCTTCCCATGGTTGGCATGGAATCGGTCGGGGCATATAGAGGCCATGAGATTGAGCTTTGGACTTAGCTTTGTGGCATGTCGAACATCGGTTGGTGAAGCGATTGACGTCCCGAAACATCTTTGGCCAAAACTAGCTCTTCGAGAGCATGGCGAACGTCCTGTCGCGTCCGAAATGTCCCATTAAGCCTCCTCCATGCGATTCCTGCAAAAGCAACAAACGAAGGGACGACTTGGGGATGCAAAGTTTGTTAGCTCTCATAAGATAGCCGTCTTTGATGTAATAGCGATCCCAAGATGTATTCGACAAACACTTGGCATAAGGAGTGGCAAAAGTTTCATCATGCTCATACAATTATTTGATATGCTCGAAGCCAATGACATCTAACTCAAGTTGCGTGAATAGCATGCATATGCGGGAAAGAGCATCCACTATGATGTTTTCTTTACCCTTGATGTACTTGATGACATAGGGAAAAGACTCAATGAATTCACTCCATTTAGCATGACGCTTGTTCAACTTAGTTTGACCCTTAAGATACTTGAGAGTCTCATGATCAGTATGAATGATAAACTCATGGGGACGAAGGTAATATTCCGATTCATGTAAAACACGGACTAAAGCATATAGCTCTTTGTCATAGATGCGATAGTTGAGTTGCGCTTCGGAAAGTTTCTCACTAAAGTAAGCTATGGGGCGCTTCTCTTGTGTTAACACACCTCCTATGCCATTACTGGTAGCATCGCAATGAATCTCAAAAGGCTTGTCGAAGTTGGGTAAAGCAAGCACCGGAGCATGAGTAAGCAAATTCTTAAGCTCATTGAATGCGGTATCTTGGGATGGTCCCCAAACAAACGGCGCATTCTTCTTGCTCAAAGCATGCAAAGGCGAAGCAATTGTGCTAAAATCCTTCACAAAGCGACGATAGAAACCCGCAAGACCAAGGAAACTACGCACTTGATGCAAGTTGGTTGGTTGCGGCCAAGTCTTAATAGCATTGATCTTGGACTCATCTACATGAACACCCTTAGAAGAGACAACAAAACCCAAGAAAACGAGCTTATCAACACCAAAAAGGCATTTCTCCATATTAGCATAGAGACGCTCTTTCCTAAGTGTTTGCAAAACAGTGCAGACATGGGTGACATGCTCTTTGATAGATTTGCTAAACACAAGAATGTCATCGAAGTAAACCACAACAAATATACCAATGTAAGGGCGAAAGACATGATTCATAAGGCGCATAAAAGTGCCTGGTGCTTCCGAGAGACCCATGGGCATGACTAACCACTCATACAAACCAAACTTGGTTTTGAAGGCGGTTTTCCATTCATCGCCCTCTTGTATGCGGATTTGATAGTAACCACTCTTAAGATAAAATTTGGAAAATATAGTGGCAACGCTATGTTCATCAAGCATATCATCTAGGCGTGGAATGGGGTACCTATAGCGAACGGTGATAGCATTGATAGGTCTACAATCGGAGCACATGCGAAAGCTACCGTCACGTTTTGGCACAAGAATGACCGGTATGGCACAAGGGCTCAAACTTTCACACACATGACCATGGTCTATGAGATGCTTTACTTTCCTTTGAATTTATTTGGTTTATTCGGGGTTGAGGCGGTAGGGAGCTTTGTTTGGAAGTGGTGCTCCGGGGATGAGGTCGATGCGGTGCTCAATGCCTCGTAGTGGAGGTAGTCCCGGAGGTAGCTCATCGGGGAAACATCTTGAAATTCCTGCAAAAGAGAAGACAACACTACAGGAAGAGTGTGAGAAGTGTTAGTTTGTGGTGCATTGACCTTGCACACGAGGACGTAGTGTAGGACACTAGATGGGTTCTCACACACTTCTCTCATCTCATGTTTGGTGGCAAATAGAACTAGATTCTTGTTTTCGCTCATCGTGGAGGCACTCAATTTGGGCTTGTGGCGCTCACTCTCTTTTTGGTGGCTCACTCTATCACCATTCTCTCCACGATGGGTGGCTTGCTTATCGGCGATCACTTGGCTCAGAGACATAGGTCGTAACACAAATTCCTTTCCTCGCATCTTGAAGCTATAGTGGTTTGTACGCCCATTGTGGACGACTCCCCTATTGAATTGCCATGGCCGTCCAAGGAGAAGATGACAAACAGTCGCACTCCAAGGTGTCTTCGTAGGCGCCGATCTTGAAGGAGGCTTGCACTCGGTGCTCAACTTGGATGGTACCGGAGTGACTAAGCCATTGCACTTTGTATGGATGTGGATGCTTTGTCTTGGGCAATTGGAGCTTGGAGCAAAGTTCTTCACTTCCGAGATTATGACAACTCCCTCCATCGATGATGACCTTGACGGATCGTCCATTGATGCCGGCCTTGGTGTGGCATATGTGGCATCGTTGGTCTTCTTCTTGGTGATGTTGGAGAGTCAAGACTTTGGAGACAACAAGTGCGGGACTTGAGTATTCATCACACAAGACTTGTTCTTCATCAGTGTTCACTTGGCGGTGCGTGGCGACCTTCTCAAGAACTTCCATCTCTCCTTCGCTCATGGAATCATAAGTGCCATCATCGTTGAATATCATGGTGTGCTTGTTGGTGCACTCATAGGAATTGTGGCCTCGGCCGCCGCAAGTGAAACACTTGAAGGAACTCGTCTTGACGGTTTCATTGGTAGGGGTTGATGATGATGAAGCTCTTGGCTTGAAGTTGCTCGTATTAGGATTGCTTGTACTTGGCGAATCTTTCTTGGAAGTCGACTTGTCGATGTTGGAAGTAGAGTGTCTTGTAGTCGGTGTTGGAGTCGTTGAAGCTTGGTTATTGGAGAAGCCGTAGGACTTGGATGAGAACTTGGCATACTTGAAATCATCTTGCACTTGGCATTCTGCTTTGGTAGCTTGGTGCATGAGCTCGATGAGATTTGAGTATGGTTGGAAGTCGGCGATCTTCTTGATAGGATGATTGAGTCCATTCAAGAAACGTGCCATTGTTTGCTCATCATCTTCCATCACATTGGCTCTTATCATAGCAATCTCCATCTCCTTGTAGTATTCTTCAACGCCCTTGGTTCCTTGCTTGAGTTGTTGGAGTTTCTTGAAGAGGTCGCGGTTGTAGTAGTTAGGCACGAAGCGTGCTCTCATGACATCCTTCATTTGTGCCCAAGTAGTGATGGGTGGTTCACCTCTTGCCTCGCGGCGCTCTATGATTTGTTCCCACCAAATGAGGACATAGTCTTGGAACTCAAGGGACGCCATCGCGGCTTCTTCTCTTCTTCCTAATTGTGCAAACGGAAGATCTTGTCAACTTTCAATGCCGATGAAAGGTATTCTTCGGGATCGTTGCTTCCGTTGAACTTGGGCATGGTGAACTTGAGCTTGCCGTAGCGTTGCTATTCATTGTGTTGGGGTCGGGGATGATGACGCCCATGTTGTAGATGATTGTTCAACTCGAGGTGCTCTTGACGCGGAGGGTTGTCAACCTCGTGTTGCTCTTGTCGCGGAGGATTCCCATTGTGTTCATGATCTTGATGAACTTGATGGTCTTGGCGAGCTTGTGGAGGAGCGCATCGAGCTCGAGGAGGAACTAGACGATGCATGCGAGCTTGACATCGTCGTTCTTGAATTTCTTCGCGAGGTGCTTCCTCTTGTTCACAGTCTTGTCGGCCTCGGTCGGCAACGGCTCGACTCGAATCGCGTAGAGCTTGTTGCGCCGCAAGAGCTTGAGCGTCACGGAGTTGTTGTTCTTGACGTTGTGTCTCGGTATCTTGTGCAAGTTGGTGGAGACGCGCACGTTCTTCCTCTTCATGTTGGCATTGTTGTTGCCGTTCACGAGCTAGCGCAAAGGCCTCTTGAGTTTGATGTTGTCGGCGCTCTTGAGAGTCGGTGTCTCAAAGTGGATTGAGGTTTGCTTGATGGTCGGTGTGCGCGGCTCGACGAAGAGTGTTTGATGTTGGTGTACTTGACCCGGAGAGGGTAAAGTCGGAATGGCGACTTGAACGGCTCCTTCTTGAAGTGGAAGAAGAGCGGTTGAGCGACAAAGCGCGAATCTCGTCCATCCTTGCGTCATTCTCTTGCTTGTGATCGTCGAGCTTGTGGTCGAAGTAGTCCCTTGTACGATGCTCGTAAAGTCGCAAGTCGGCAGCAAGGTTGTCGATGCATTCACTCATAGCTTGTTGCTCTTGATGCAAAGGACATTGTGCACCAAAGAGGTGACACTTGGTGACGAAGGAGTTCATGTCGTCTTCTTGCTCCATGAAGAGTGGGTTTGTAGAAGTACTTGGCCTATCCATCATTCCAAGACAAATGTGAGCTGTAGAAAGAGAAGAACGAATACCAAATGTACCTTGACCGAAGTTGAAAGTGAATCGATGATCACTCCAATGTAGGACAAGGAAATAGCCCAATTGGTACGAATTCTCGTCGGTTTCTCACACCTACACAAGTAAAAGCTTATGGTGGAGCTTGGTTAGGATGGTGGCACAATTTTTAATGTGAATGTAAGCAAGATTCAATAATGTTGGAAAAGATTCGCAAGATGTATTGTAACGAGTAGACCAAGCATATACAGTACACGGAAACACACGCGCAAAAAGATAAGTGGGGTTGTGCAACCAAGGGTGAGCCAAAATGTGGAAGCCACAAAAATGCTCTTGTTGCACAACAGTGGAGAGACACTAGCACGATTGCACGATAGGCGGATACAAGAACTTGTGCACAACCTACTTAGCAAAAAATGCAACGACTTCTATCCCAAATATGTTTTATGCAAGGTGTTGCTATGATATGATCCAAGATGATCGAGTATGACAATCTTAATGTTTTATGATGCTATGGTTCTTGCTTGAAAGCTCTTTGCTTATCTTTCCTCTTTGCTTAAAAGCTTGTTTGGCTCTTTGATGTTTGAGCTCTTTTCTCATGCAATGCGTGATGAACCAAGATAGCAAGTGAGTATGCGGTGACAACTTTGTGACACAAGAGATGATACCAATATAGGCAACAATGATGTATGTATGTATTCTATGGGAAGTATGATCACTAATGTGCACAAGTATCGTTGCCGGTAATACTCAATGGCTAGTCTCGATGGGTAAGCAACGCAAAGGAGTAAGGCTATGATGGCTATCACTGTAATGGCAAGATTGATACGTCCAATACCAAGATGAGGTTACCGGTCTTGGTTTCAAAATAGTGGCACGAATACCAAGTCGTAGTCGAGGTGGTCGTTGTTGATGACGCGTCCGTGGCGAAAATGAACAGCGGTGATGTCGATGTCGAACCGTACCTAGATAGCCGAAACACAAAAGGATACGGTACCACAACTCAAATTCTCAAAACCAAGTGCGACAAAAAGCGTCGGAGTAGGTAGCGGATAAGTGGTGCTGTGGGTTGGTGTATTGGAAAGGTTTGCGGAAGTCGGTGGTGGTGTAGCGGATGATGTGGTGGAAGCCTAAACAAAATTTGAGTGAAATCAGTTTTTAGAGTAGCGGTCGTCCGAAATGGACGGATGTCCGGTCGCCGGACATCCGGTAGGGTCAGAAATCCGCTAATTTCCGCTCGGTTTAGAGGTTCCGGTCGTCCGGTAAGGTCAAACGTCCGGTGGTTCCTGCGGCTTCGGACGTCCGGTAAGTTGCGGTCGTCCGGTGGGTCGGGGTCAAAATTGATAGGATTTCGTGGATTTTGGATGGATTTCGAGGTGGAGATAGTGGGGGATGGCTAGATCCACTTACAACACAACAAAGTCATGGATCAAAACCAACAAAACATCATCAAAACTCACAAAACACAAGAAAAATTTTGGGGTTATTTTTGTGGGGATTTTCGGATTAGGACGAAAAACAACAGAATCAAGCTAGAAAACGAAGAGGGGGCTCTGAAATCATGATCAACCTTGCTCTAGATACCAAGATGATGTAGGGTAGAGACCCTAATCGCCCGATATTTCATGAAAGGAGCGGATCCCGGGGAAATCACGAAGAACACGGGGAAGAATGGAGGGAAAACACAAGAGGAAATCACTAAACCGACACGAATAAGTCACACATGGGCTAGATCCTCGAGTACATAGGTAGAGATACACGAATCCACGGACAACTAAGGATGATACACGGTAACCGGTTCTTCTCCGTGGGGAGGTCTTGAATCCACAAGGGGATCTTCCTGTAAAGGGGGCTTGAATCCGCTTGGGGGATCTTCTCCGATGGAGGCTCGAATCTCCGAGGAGAAGGTAACCAAGTGCATGAGCAAAGCTCTCTCTCACAAATATGAGCCAAACATTTGCTAACCCTAGAAAGGAGGTGGGAGAGGTCTATTTATAGTCTAAGTGCAAATGGGGGCGAAAGTAGGGGTACATGGGCCTCAGGCCCGAATCTGGACGCAGCCAGGTACCGGACGTCCGCTGGTGGACGATCGTCCGGTGTCTCAGGGGCGGCCAGTCGTCCGGTGTCCTCCGGACGTCCGCTGGTTCTGCTCTGTGATGGGGGTGCCGGACGTCCGGAAACGTCGGACTTCTGCTGATGTTGGCTCGGATGCAGGTGCGCCGGTCGTCCGGTCCGGACCGGACGTCCGCTCGTTTGCTTTGGGTGCAGGGGCACCGGTCGTCCGGTCTGGACCGGACATCCGCTCGTTTGCTTTGGGTGCAGGGACACCGGTCGTCCGGTCTGGACCGGACGTCCGCTCGCTGGGGCTCGGCTGAGGCTTCAGGCGCCGGACGTTCGGTCCCGGCCGGTCGTCCGGTGGCTGGGACTTTTCCTTCAGCCCTCCTTCTTCTCCGTCTTTTCGTTCATCTTCCTCTTCTTCTTGTCCTTGCTCCTTAGCTTCTCCATGGTACATGAGTATGCACAAAGTGTCCATATGAGGTAGTAGCCATGCTTCATGTGCATCGAGGTGGAATTGTGAGAGGAGAGATGTCACCTCGGTTTCAAGAGCTCTTGCACGTGATCGAGTCATGGGTCCACTAGGCAGTTGATGAGACGATGGTAGGTCCATGGGGATGACCTTGGGATGCTCCGCATCAACAACTACCCATTAGCATGACTCTAATATCACCACCTTTATATCGCAAAACTATTGCAAGGAATCAAACATATCATATTCAGTGATCTACAAGTTTTATGTAGGATTTTATGACAAACCATGTGAATGACCCATTCCTGTCATCTCTCTAAATAGATATAAGTGAAGCAAGAGACTTTAATTATTTCTACAAAATATATGCCCACGCTCTAACAAATATAAGTGAAATACACAATGACGGTTTTCTATGTAAAGAGAAACACACAATCCAAACTTCAAATGATATAAGTGAAGCACATGAAGCCTTCTATAAAGCCATACTCAAAAGATATAAGTGAAGTGCAATGAGAATTCTATAAATCAACCATGGACTATCTCATACCAGCATGGTGCATAAAATAAAAATGAAAACTAAATTCAAAAGACGCTCCAAGATCTGCACATATCACATGAATGAAACGAATCCGAAAACATACCGATACTTGTTGAAGAAAGAGGGGATGCCTTCCGGGGCATCCCCAAGCTTAGACGCTTCAGTCTCCTTGAATATTTACTTGCGGTGCCTCAGGTATCCTCAAGCTTTGAGCTCTTGCCTCTCTTCCTTCTTCTCACATCGAGACCTTCTCGATCATCAAACACTTCATCCACACAAAACTTCAACAGAAAACTCGGTAAGATCCGTTAGTATAATAAAGCAAATCAGTACTCTAAGTACTATTGCAAACCAATTCATATTTTGTTTTTGCATTTTGTCTACTGTAATATAACTTTTCCATGGCTTAATCCACTAATATAAATTGATAGTTTCATCAAAACAAGCAAACTATGCATCAAAAACAGAATCTGTCTAAAACAGAACAGTCTGTAATAATCTGAACATTCACCATACTTATTGTACCTGAAAAATTCTACCAAAATTAGGAAAAATAAACAAGTTGAATAGGAAGACATTGCAAAAAGAACCATAACCATTTGACATTCCAGCAAAAAATGTAAAATCACGCACTACAGCCAAAGTTTCTGTCCTGCACCGTACAAACCATCAAGCAAATGTAAACATCATAAAGGCAAACCTTGGCACATTATTTAAAAGTTTCTGTAATCAAGATTGACAAAGTTTCCGTGAGCATGAACAAAGTTCAAGGCTAGATCCCACTTCAACAATGCTTGTCTTTCTCACTTTCGCTTTCCTTTTTGAAAAAGTTTTGGGTTCCCGTCTTTATTTTTTGTTGTTTTTAAACTATATGAAAGCACTCAAAAGAAATAAATGACTCCCTAAAACTTCGGGGTTGTCTCCCTAGCAGCGCTTTCTTTAAAGCCATTAAGCTAGGCATATAGTGCTCAAGTAATGAATCCACCTGGATCCCAAGGTATATCAAAGGCAATTTTAATTAACAATGATTTATAATTTAGTAGTGAGCACAAAGTAACATATATCATGCAATAACAAAGTCTAACTCTCTTCCTATGCATCGGCATGTCATAAAAGAACAATTCATGCACACAAAGTAAAGGCCAATGTATAGTATAAACAGTTTCTTGCAATTTTATCATATTGGAAACATAGAGAGGTGGAGATATAGTTCCTCTCTCATAATAATTTCATGTAGGAGCAGCAAGCACGTGCATATTATATTCATCAAAATCATCATGTGCAACGGTAAAAGGCAACCCATCAATATATTCCTTAATAAGAGTAAACTTCTCCGATATAGTGTAGTTTGGAGAATTCAAAAAGATAATAGGACTATCATGTGTGGGTGCAATAGCAACAATTTCATGTTTAACATAAGGAACTATAGCAAGTTCATCTCCATAAGCATAATTCTTATTGGCATCTTGGCCACAAGCATAGCAAGCATCATCAAAAAGGGATATTTCAAAAGAATCAACGGGATCATAACAATCATCATAGCAATCATCCTTCGGTAAGCATGAAGGGAAATTAAACAATGTATGAGTTGAAGAGTTACTCTGATTAGAAGGTAGGCACAGGTAGCTAATCCGCTCTTCCTCCTTTTGTTCTTCGCTCTCCTCCTCATCTTTTTCATCCAATGAGCTCACAGTTTCATCAATTTCTTCTTCCATAGACTCCTGCAAAATATTAGTCTCTTCTTGGACAGCGGAGACTTTCTCAATAAGCGCATTAATATAGGAATTATATTCATAATTATCATAGCAATATTTTAAGATAACTAAATTTTCAGGCCTATAAACATCATCATCGTAAGCTTCATGCTTTTCAAAGAAA
The DNA here is from genome assembly GCF_002162155.2 of Triticum dicoccoides. Taxonomy (NCBI): domain Eukaryota; kingdom Viridiplantae; phylum Streptophyta; class Magnoliopsida; order Poales; family Poaceae; genus Triticum; species Triticum dicoccoides. Next base: position 300,487,780 of record NC_041390.1, on the reverse strand, counting down.
GATTCAATTTCATAAGCACCCTTAAAAGCAACAAATTCTTCTATTTGTTCCACATCATAGTAATCATATATACCATTAGCATAAGAAGCTAAGGTTTCATTATCATTAAATTCACATGAAAAGGGAAGGTGTGGAGCCTTCACCTTAGAGCAACAAGTATAATCATATCTCAAGCATAGTTGCCTAGCATACCAATTCAATATATGAATTTGATCCCATAATAGTTTCCCTTTTTGTGTCAAGCGGTAATCCCTAAAGTATTCACGTTGATCCGACGTTACTCCCATTACATAATTGAATGGGGTTTTCTCAGGATTATTAAAGTAGTACATAATATTTTTCACATAACCAGCATCGAGGGTTTTAGGAGGTTCCCCATCTCCATGAGCAGAAAGTACACCTAATTTTTTTTGGTATTTCGTGTTCCATTTCCATAACTAAAGATAGAGAACAACTAAGAACAACAAATAAAAATTACTTAGTGATAAAGCAAACAAGCACACACGAGAATATTCAGCCCATGCTATTGCTCCCCGGCAATGGCGCGAGAAAAAGGTCTTGATAACCCACAAGTATAGGGGAGCGCAAAAGTTTTCGATAAGTAAGAGTGTTGAACCCAACGAGGAGCTAAAGGTAGAACAAATATTCCCTCAAGTTCTATCGACCACCGATACAACTCTACGCACGCTTGACGTTCGCTTTACCTAGAACAAGTATGAAACTAGAAGTACTTTGTGGGTGTTGTTGGATAGGTTTGCAAGGTAATAAAGATTACGTAAATAAAAAGTAGGGGCTGTTTTAAGTAAAGAAGCAATAAAGTAAATATAGCGAGTGTGGAAAAGTGGTGGTAGGAGTTGTGAAATTACCCCTAAGCAATTGACTACTTTACTAGACCGATAGCAAGTATTATGTGGGACAGGCCACTGCTAGCATGTCATTCCTGACTTGGAATTCTATGCACTTATGATTGGAACTGTTAGCAAGCATCCGCAACTACTAATGTTCATTAAGGTAAAACCCAACCATATCATTAAGGTATATTGGTCCCCCTTCAATCCCGTATGCATCAATTTCTATGCTAGGTTGAAGCTTCTGTCACTCTTGCCCTCCAATACATAGTCCTATCAACATACAACTAACCCTAGGGTGTGATCCACGCGTGCAATCATATGATGGGCACCAAAGGACAGCAACATAACCACAAGAAAATTAAATCAATCATAGCAATTCATCAACCACCGATAGGACAACGAAAATCTACTCAGACATCATAGGATGGCAACACATCATTGGATAATAATATGAAGCATAAAGCACCATGTTCAAGTAGAGGGTACAGCGGGTTGCGGGAGAGTGGACCGCTGTAGATAGAGGGGGGAGGGTGATGGAGACGTTGGTGAAGATGGTGGAGGTGTTGGTGTACATCGCAGTGATGATGATGATGGCCACGGCAGCGTTCCGGCGCCACCGGAAGAGAAGGGGAGAGGGGGGCCCTTCGTATTCTTCTTCCTTGACCTCCTCCCTAGATGGGAGAAGGGTTTCCCCTCTGGTCCTTGGCATCGATGGCATGGGAGGGGCAAGAGCCCCTCCAAGATTTGATCTGTCTCTCTCTGTTTCCGCGTTCTCTGATTCTTCCCTTTCACCGTTTCTTATATTCCCGGAGATCCGTAACTCCGATTGGGCTGAAATTTTAACACAATCTCTATCTGGATATTAGCTTTCTTGCGGCGAAAGAAGGGCATCAACCGCCTTACGGGTGGCCCACAATGGTCAGGGGCGCACCAAGAGGGGGCAGGCGCGCCCCCTGCCTGGTGGCCACCTCGGGCACCGTCTCGCGTGGATTTTTCTTCCCAAAAATCATATATATTCCAAAAAAATCTCCATCAGTTTTTATCCCGTTTGGACTCCGTTTGATATGTATATTCTACGAAACAAAAAACATGCAACAAACAGGAACTGGCACTGGGCACTGGATCAATATGATAGTCCCAAAAATAATATAAAAAGTTGCCAAAAGTATATGAAAGTTGTAGAATATTGGCATGGAACAATAAAAAATTATAGATACGACGGAGAGTATCAGGCCCCGCACACCCTCATTGCATCACTGTTGTGGTCCTGGATCACGAATTCCCCAAAGGATTCAAGCCCGTGAACATAGAATCATACGCTGGAACCACGGTCCCCGCGGTGTGGATCGAGGAATTCATTCTCCACATCCATATGGCCCGCGGAGATGACCTCCATGCCATAAAATACCTCCCTCTAAAACTCAAAGGGCCAGCTCGACATTGGCTAAACAGTCTGCCTGAGAATTCCATTGGCAGCTGGGAGGACTTGGAAGAGGCTTTCCTCGATAACTTCCAGGGTACATGTGTTCGACCTCCGGACGCTGATGACTTAAGCCATATAGTTCAACAGCCCGGAGAGTCCGCCAGGAAATTCTGGACAAGGTTCTTAACTAAAAAGAACAAAATTGTCGACTGTCCGGATGCCGAAGCTCAAGCAGCTTTTAAGTATAGCATCCGCGACGAATGGCTTGCTCGCCACCTCGGCCAAGAAAAGCCAAAATCCATGGCAACCCTCATGGCACTCATGACCCGCTTTTGTGCGAGCGAGGACAGTTGGTTGGCCCGTAGCAAAAACAATGCAAGCGATGCCGGCACCCCTGAAGTTAAAAGCAACAAAGACAAGTCTCGACGCAATAGATACAAACGCCGAAACAACAGTGACAACATCGAGGATACGGCGGTCAACGCCTGATTCAGTGGCTCCAAGTCCGGTCAGCGGAAGAAGCCGTTCCAAAAGAACAATTCGGGCCTATCTAGCTTAGACCGCATACTTGATCGTCCGTGCCAGATTCACGGCACCCCCGACAAGCCTCCTAATCATACAAATAGAGAGTGCTGGGTTTTCAAACATGCCGGCAAATTAAACACCGAGAATAGGGAAAAGGGATCGCAAAGCGAGGACGATGACGAAGAGCCACGACAACTGAACACAGGGGGACAGAAGAAGTTTCCTCCTCAGGTCAAAACGGTGAACATGATATATGCTACCCACATCCCCAAGAGGGAGCGCAAGCGTGCGCTCAGGGACGTCTATGCGATAGAGCCAGTCACCCCAAAATTCAATCAATGGTTGTCATGCTCGATCACCTTTGATCGTCGGGATCACCCGACCAGCATCTGTCACGGAGGCTCAGCCACACTGGCCTTAGACCCAATAATTGACGGGTTCCACCTGACTCATGTCCTCATGGACGGCGGTAGCAGCCTCAATCTGCTCTATCAGGATACAGTGCGAAAAATGGGCATTAACCCATCAAGGATCAAGCCTACAAAGACCACCTTTAAAGGAGTCATTCCAGGCATAGAGGCCCGTTGTACTGGCTCAATCACATTATAGGTTGTCTTCGGATCTTCGGACAACTTCCGAAGCGAGGAGTTAGTCTTCGATATCGTCCCATTCTCTAGCGGCTATCATGCACTGCTTGGACGAACTGCGTTTGCTCGATTCAACGCAGTGACACACTATGCTTATCTCCAGCTCAAGACGTCCGGCCCACGCGGCGTCATAACAGTCAATGGCAATACGGAACGCTCTCTCCGTATAGTAGAGCACACAGCTGCCCTAGCAGCAGAAGTACAAAGGGACCTTATCAAGCTGAACCTTCATTTGCCTGCCGAGCCCTCGGACACCCTTAAGAGGGTCCGGACTACTCGGCAGCAGGAGAGCTCAGCTCGTCAGGAGCTCGACTAGCAATCCAGCCTCTGTCTCAGTCCCGATCAAGCGGTGGCCTGCGTGCCGCGCATACATAACTACGCACTCAAAATTCCATGGGCATCGACGAAGGCATAGCTAGCTTGTGATCCACGGCACAGCTCAACGGACATCGGATACACACATACTATCACTTTTGCTTGTTTTATTTCAGGTTTTAGTCCCACAGACCCCATCGGGTGGTCTGGTTATCGGTCCTCTTGAAGGATAAATACACCAAGATGGCGAGGAGCGCATACATATGGGGACTTTTTAGGTGAATCCATTAACAATAACTCTACCTCTCTTCCAGGACCCACATGCAGCTCTTCCGTGGTATCGGCATGACAAATAGCCTGTTGCTTATTGCACTACTTGTATCAATGCGCCTTTACATACTAATTACATTACAATGAAAACAGTTTGTAGCTGGAGCTGTAGGACCCCAGCTTTTTACCTTTACATCTTTTCTGTTTTCTTTCTCTCTTTTCTTTAATTTTTTAGTTTCCTTGTGGATAACCCCATCAGGTAGCACCCGTACACTTTGGTACGTTTTTGTCGGTGTTCTGGGAACGGGGGTCCCCAGACTTGCCTGCCTGTGGCCTGCGGCGTGGCTAAAAGGGGGGCCCAGCACGGCCCATCTTCATCAACACAGACCCAAGACCCTCTCGAGGGGCCAAGCCTCGCGGGGCGGACGACACGGAGCTTCCTCAGGCACGGCCTCATCAGGCTGGCTCGCGAGGAGGCGGAGAGATCAAGGCGGGGTACCTCACGAGGTGCCCGTGACGCAAGCCATGACGATCAAGGGCGCCAGGAGGGTGCCAGCCCGCGCAGTGTCCTCCTTTCCTCTTTGGTGCAAAGGGGGCAAGCGCAGCCGCGGAGTACCGAGGCATCAGGCAAAGGTTGCCATTTCGGTGCAACAAGACCAAGACCAGGAAGACTGCAAGACGGAGGTCATCATGGAGCCCAAGACGACATCACCACTAGAGCTTTATGCAGGCGAAGACTACTTTTGTCAGGGTATCTAGTACTAGTTGTCCCCCTTCAAATTAGCCCGCCATTGTTGGCTCTCTTCCCGCTCGATATTTGGGAAGAGGACCAGGGCCTCTATAAGTAGGACCAGCCACCCACAGAGCAAAAGCGGGTTCGGAAGAGGAGGTTCTTTAGAGAGGGGGTTCGATCAGAGAGAGAGAGAGAGAGAGAGAGAGAGAGAGAGAGAGAGAGAGAGAGAGAGAAGGGTGGCTGAACTCCTCCCAGCAGTTCATCACCCCAGCCAAGAACAGACCCTCGCGAGGCTGTTCTTCCTTGTATCATTCATCATCATCAGCCCAAGAGGCAATCCACCACACCACAAACTGGAGTAGGGTATTACACCACAACGGTGGCCCGAACCAGTATAAACCCTGTGTCTCTTGTGTTGTTCTTTTCATAGCTCAGATCTTAGCGAGGCAGAGGGGTGCAGGTAGGTAGGAAGCGAAATCTCCGGGCGCACCCCAGTGTTCGAACCTCAAGGGTCTGCCGGAACCCGAAATCCGACATTTGGTGCGCCAGGTAGGGGTGCGCCGCAATTCGTCTTCCACCGCCCCGTTCTCCTCCGACCATCGCACCCATGTCCGATGCTCGTCGGGCTCGCACCGAGCGCCGGGCCGCTCTCACTTCCTGCGTCGCCCAGACGGCTCCAGTCGGCGGGCGTCCTCACCGTTCCCCGTCACCTGCCGTCAACGCCGCCACCGGCCCGGCGGGGGACGAGCAACAAGCATCGTCTCAGCATCCGTCCGTGCGGCAAGACGGCCGCACCGCAACTCCCTCGCTCCCCCCGGCTGGTTCTTCGTCCCGCGCGCTCCGTGCACCCATGGAGGCTCGAGCTGCGCTCATCGCGGCGAACGAGCTCCTACGCTACCGCCCCGTCGACGACGTCTACGAAGAATGGCTCGACCGCGTCGCTGAGCTCGTCCGCGCCGCAGGGGGCTCTCTTGCGCCGTCCGTTCCGCTGCACCGCACCCCGCCCCGCGCGGGCGACGAAGCTCCGGCGGCACCCCGGCCGCCTCCTCCTCAGGAAGGCGCCATGGCTCCAAGGCGGGTTGCCCCTGGGCGGAACCCGCTCCGTCAGGTGCCAGCACAGCAAGAGCAGAGCTGCCAGGAAGTCCCTCGCTCGCAAGAAGCTGCCTGGGCGCTCCCTGCTCCAGCACGTCGTGACCATGCTCCTGCCCCCGCACATCAAGACCCAGCTGCAGTGCGCGGGGACATGCAAGACCAAGCTCTCCGTCAGCCAAGGCCTCCCGTGGCCACAGCAGACTGCCATGCCTTCACCGCCGAGCTACGAAGTGTCGCGTGGCCCGGCAAGTTCAAGCCAGACCTGCCTCCTCGCTACGACGGCACGGCTGACCATGCGGAGTTCCTCAAGCTCTACGAGCTGGGCATCGAAGCCGCCAACGGAGACGAGAAGGTCACGGTGAACTGGTTTCCCATGGCGCTCAAGGACGGGGTGCGCACCTGGCTCCTGAACCTGGCTCCAGGCACGATCTCCTCCTAGGACGAGATGCGCACCCGCTTCATCGCCAACATCCAAGGTACTCGAGACCGGCCACCCGCCGTGAGCGACATGCGCCACATCAAGCAAAAACCCGGGGAGACCCTGCAGAAGTACATCCAGCGCTTCAACAACGCACGCCTCAAGATTCCCAGGGTGACTGAGGAGGCCATCATCTCAGCCTTCTCCGACGGTGTGCGTGATGTCAAGATGAAGGAGGAGCTGGCGATGCATGAAGACATGTGCACTTCTTTGGAGCTGTTCAACTTGGCAACCAAGTGCGCCAGGGCTGAGGAAGCGCGCCTCTCCCTCCTCGAGCTGCCAGCCGCGGACCCGGAAGAGAAGAAGCCCAAGGCCAAGGATGTGAAGCGCAAGGGGGCTACCGTGCTCGCGGTAGAACCAGACACCAAGTGGGGTAGAGATCAGCCCGAACCTTCCAAGGCAGCCGGTACTGTGTGTGCCACGACCTCCACACCCACAACACCAACGAATGTCAAGAGCTCCGAGCCGTGCGAGAAGGAAGGATCGGCCGTCGCCCCGACCGCGGTGACCGGGGTTACGGTCGAGGAGGAGGAAGGAACGCAGGACGCTGGGAAGATCGTGGCCCGCGCCAAGGGTGGCGCGATCAACATCACGAGGATCGCTGGCAAGACCCGCCTCGCAAGGGAGACTGGAGGGGTCGGCCTCGTGAGGATCGTCCGCAAGGCAACGCAGGCCTCCCTCCGCTGCCGCCGCAACCAAGGAGAAACGAGGATCGCCACCAGGACGAGGAGGCTGGGGGCTTCCAGGAGCCGCGCGCGATCGCCTGCATCCTGGGTGGGGCTCAAGCCCCAGCCTCTCAATGCATCTTCAAGAAGTTCGCCCACGAAGTGAATGCAGTCCTCCCCAAGCTCGAAGCCACGCGCCCTCTCAGGTGGTCGGCGTGCGCCATCATGTTCAGCTCAGCAGATCAGCTCAAGTGTGCGGCTACAACCGGAGTCCTCCCGATGCTTTGTTCCCCAATCATCAGCAACGTGGTGGTCACCAGGACCCTCATCGATGGCGGGGCAGGGCTCAACGTCGTGTCTGTGGAAACATTCAACAATCTCCAAGTGCCCTACCACCAGCTTCAGCCAACCAAGCCTTTCTCCGGAGTCACCGACGGCTCCACGGTCCCGATTGGGCAGGTCCGCCTCCCTGTCACCTTCGGGGCACGCGACAACTACCGCACCGAGCTCATCGACTTCGACGTCGCTCACATTCGCCTGCCGTACAACGCCATCCTCGGGTACCCAGCACTGGCCAAGTTCATGGTCGTAACTCACCACGGCTACAATGTCCTCAAGATGCCAGGAAGTGGCGGAGTCATCACGGTGCCCTGTGAAGAGAAGGATGTGGTGTGTTCCCTAGAACGAGCCTTTCAGGCCGCGTCACTGGAAGACCTGGATCGCGGAAGCAGGAGGCTTCCCGAGACCGCCCCCAAGAAGAAGAAGACATCGTCCGGTCCGGCTCCTCAGGAGGCAGGCCCCTCAGGGCCGTGCCTGCCCAGGGGGAACCTCCTTCCATCGCATAGGAAAGCGCGCCCGACGCCCTCCTTAGGCAGGCCTCGGGGGCTCTCCCCTGGAGGGCCACCGACCTGGCTAGGGTCACGAGGGAGGCGCTTGGGCACCACATGGAGGCGTGTTTCGAAGCACGTTTCTCTCAAGAAGGAGTAAGGCAAGGAGAGCCAGACCCTTAGGAGTTCGTCAGCAAGGCCATTCAGGAGCTACAGGAGTCAAGAGTCATGAAAGGCAGCCGCCGCCTACCAGCAGTGGCTCCCCATCCAGGCGAGGATGGCGGGCTGCGCGTCTGCATCGACATACCAGGGCTCAACCGAGTCGCCTCCCTGGAGTGCCTCTGGCCCTCGCACGCGGGGCGCTGCGGAGGTCCACCCCACAGCTACGTTCGCATGCCTTACGGCTTGCCGAACACGGCTGCCATGTACCAGCGCCTCATGAGGGGCATCATGGAGGCACAAGAGGCCAGGCGTTCCGCAGCCCTGGCGGAGATGGAGATGGTCCGCGGGGAGCCGCCAGCACCTCCGGAGCCTCCTGAGGCCCCCGGGCCTGGGGGCTCATGAGGATCGGCTTCCGCAGCCCACCGAGTCTGCTACACCAACACCCCTTCGTTCTCAACGTCATCAGGTGACATCTTTCAAGTTTCACTTCCACCTGGGAGCGCCCCCTAGGGCTGCATTATTCCCAGGCCGCGTGGGTCCGTCCCTGCGGCATGTATCCCTTTTACTTCATGCTGTTAGCTTACCTTATTGGGGGCGCCCCTCGGGCTGCATGATCCCCAAGTTTCTCGGGCCTGACCTACTGATGTCCGCCTTCCCAGCATCTATTTGAACGAATCCACTCCTTCGCGGCTAATGTGTTTTACCTAGTTGCCTGCTCAGCTGACGCCAACTAATGGAGCTCCTCCCAAACGGCATGACGCTTGCGCATGGGTCCGTCCCTGCAACGCCGACAAAACTGAATGGCTGAGCTCTGGCCGCGGCAGCCCCGCATAGCGTCACCTCTTCAAGCCTTCAGTGCCTCATTACCTCTCGGAAGCAACCAACGGCTGATTGTCAATTGTCATGGCAACCCCTCGTTTTCTTTTCTATGATAGGTCTACAGGATCTCTTAAAGGAGCTGCGTCAGGCGTGGCCGTTGCGGTGTCTCCTCCACTCTCTTCCGTGTGAACCGCTTGCACGTTAAAGGGGGGGTGCCTAAGCATCGCGACCTCAGGGCTCCTACTGGCTCTCCTGCCCTCACCCTCTGGCCTTGTCCACGGCATCGCGACCTGGCATACCAGCGACGGCTGAGACTCGCTCGAGGGCCGGGACCCGAGGACATAGAGCAGAAAGGGGAGCAAAGGCGAGAGGGGAGAGACACACGAGGTCCTCGCCGAGCAACCTCGCGCCTGCCGATGCATGGACCCGGCAACACACCAGAGAGCGGCCCCTGATTCTCGAGATAAGTCATCACCCAGAAGCGCCAGCTGCCGTGGCACCATCCCCGCACCTAATGCTATCCCATGTTAGCGACGCCCCTCTCCTTTCTCACCGAACGGCGGCTGCTTGAGCGCCAAAGGGGACCTCTTGAGCATCGCGACTCAGGGGCTCTTACGGCACTCCGGGTCGCTCACCTCCTGGCCTTGACCACGGCATCGCGACCTGGCATACCAGCGATGGCTGAAGCCGCCTTGGGACTGGGACCTGTCGGCGCAGAGCACCAAGCCGTCATGAGGTTCGAAAGGGAGGACTGATCTAAGACGGAATGAGCAACTCGCACAATTCTACAACAAGGGTTATATTAACAAAGCAGGATCACAGGCACCTTACAAGCCCCCATGGGACGCATCTTTGATTCCTCGCAGGGAACAGATCCTAAAGGAACACTAGCTACGCGCGCCCCCGCAGAAGACGCCATCATCAACAGTGGGCCGTCAAGCACCGGCGCCAACCCCATCCAGATCAGAGCCGGCGGCGGCCTGACAAGCCCGCCCTGCTCCGGGAGCGGAGCCGGCTCGGGGGCTCGTAGCTGTCGTCGCTCGTCTCTGGAGTCGCGAAGAGCTCGCCAGAGTCGCTGGAACCTCCGACGCCTCCGCCGCCTGGGGAGCCGCCAAGGGAGCGGTCGTCGGGCAGTCCTCGCCGCAGCAGGGCCCCTGCCACCTCTCCCTGGGGAGCACTCCAGCTGGCGCCCGTTCGCGTCAAAGACCTTGAAGGACATCGCCGAAGCACCATCGTAATCCAAGTGGATCGCGAAGACGCCCCTTGTCCTGCAAACCCGGGCGATCTCTCTCCAGCCCCGAGTCATGAAGACCTCGCCCGGGTCAACGACCGCGACCTTTGCCTCGGTCGCGAGGGTGCTGCAGCCAGAGATCCAGGGGCTCCCCCTGCGGGATGATGGAGGCAAAGAAGGGAGGAAGGCGAATCCAAGACTGAAGAGGAATGGCGACATGGAGCATGAACTCTCGGGAGGTGCCCTCGGTGTGGACCCCAGGGGGGAGGACCAACACCTTCGTGACCCGTCGGCGCCGACGGCAGCGCTGCCCGTGGCGGTCAGCATCAGCTCCTTCAGGGCCCTCGACATGGGCGTACAATGGAAGCGGGAACCCCGGCGGCGCCCGCTCGCACCAAGGCCTCGACACCACCTGAAGGGGCCCCTCGTCCGGGCCACGGGGGACGAGCCGTTTGTTTGGCGGGAGTGGGTTTGGTTCCTCCCGGGGAGCCTTTCCCTTCTCTGCCATCGAGAACCGACGGATCAGAGACATCGCAGCAAGACGGAGCAAGGATCGGGAAGAAGGAGAAGCAAGAAGAGATGGACTGGAAGAGCGCGCGCCGTTCCATACTTATAGCCGTCGAAGGCCAACCGCCGACCTCCACGATCGCAGGTAATCATGACCCGCTTTGCATGCAGGGACTTGTCTAATCCATGCAGTTGCCGAGGCGCCATGGGGAAGTGGAGACGCCCACGTCCAATCAACCGCCATGCGGCGCCCAAGACCGCAGGCTGTTAGGGCCCGCGGCGCTTCGCCCTTCCCCTTCCGCCTCCCTGCACGGCCAAGTCCGGGCGCGCCTTGGGCCCGGGGGCTACTGTCGGCGTTCTGGGAACGGGGGTCCCCAGACATGCCTGCCTGCGGCCTGCGGCGTGGCTCAAAGGGGGGCCCAGCACGGCCCATCTTCATCAACACAGACCCAAGACCCTCGCGAGGGGCCAAGCCTCGCGGGGCGGATGACACGGAGCTTCCTCAGGCACGGCCTCATCAGGCTGGCTCGCGAGGAGGCGGAGAGATCAAGGCGGGGTACCTCACGAGGTGCCCGTGACGCAAGCCATGACGACCAAGGGCGCCAGGAGGGTGCCAGCCCGCGCAGTGTCCTCCTTTCCTCTTTGGTGCAAAGGGGGCAAGCGCAGCCGCGGAGTACCAAGGCATCAGGCAAAGGTTGCCATTTCGGTGCAACAAGACCAAGACCAGGAAGACTGCAAGACGGAGGTCATCGTGGAGCCCAAGACGACGTCACCACCAGAGCTTTATGCAGGCGAAGACTACTTTTGTCAGGGTATCTAGTACTAGCTGTCCCCCTTCAAATTAGCCCGCCATTGTTGGCTCCCTTCCTGCTCGATATTTGGGAAGAGGACCAGGGCCTCTATAAATAGGACCAGCCACCCACAGAGCAAAAGCGGGTTCGGAAGAGGAGGTTCTTTAGAGAGGGGGTTCGATCAGAGAGAGAGAGAGAGAGAGAGAGAGAGAGAGAGAGAGAGAAGGGTGGCTGAACTCCTCCCAGCAGTTCATCACCCCAGCCAAGAACAGACCCTCGCGAGGCTGTTCTTCCTTGTATCATTCATCATCATCAGCCCAAGAGGCAATCCACCACACCACAAACTGGAGTAGGGTATTACACCACAACGGTGACCCGAACCAGTATAAACCCTGTGTCTCTTGTGTTGTTCTTTCCATAGCTTAGATCTTAGCGAGGCGGAGGGGTGCAGCTAGGTAGGAAGCGAAATCTCCGCGCGCGCCCCAGTGTTCGAACCTCAAGGGTCTGCCGGAACCTGAAATCCGACAGTTTTGATGTTTGCCAGGGGCTTTATAGCACCCCACATTACGGTAACAAAAGTCTGAACACTTATTGTAAGTACAGTTCGGCACCCCGAATTTAGCAATATATGCATTGGCTCCGAATCATGTCTTTGGTCAATAGTTGGATTGCCTGGCTCTTGTGCTTGCTATCCTACGTTCGGCTACATCGACTAGGGTAGTAAAGGGAGAACTACTGCGATTGTGCCCTCGTCTAAACCGGATGAGCACCTCAGTAGAGAAAGCCGAAAACTGACTATCATGATGCGGCAAGAGCCAGTCAGCTGTTCGGAGGTCTCAAATTGTTGGAGATTTTTCTGCATTACGTGAAGGATCGGTACTCCCCGATCAGACGCCGACAGCACCCTGGTTCGTATACCAGGGGTTGCGCCTATGTTTTATTATAAAACTCCTATGGCTAAGTGAGGGTGTTCAAGCCGTATAGTGTGGTTGCCTGGTTCATTGCACTAAACAACTCCTTCAAGGACCATATAATTGGATCAAGATTGTTTAGATAGCACTGGCCAACCCTCAGATTTCATACAACATGCCTTCACAGGAGGATACAATTAAAACATAATAAAAAGTATATTACAAAGCGGATTTGTTTTCATCATTAAAGGAAAACTATGAATGTATTTATTCGAGAATAACGTCCTTCCCGCACTGCGTTGCTACAAGTCGAGATCCCTGCAGGACGTCCGCAAAATATCGCTCGGGTGTGCGGTGCTCCTTGCCCTCCAGCGGTCCCCGGCCACCTCGACGGAATCCATCTTCGCCCACCACATCTTGCAACGAGCGAAGGCCATGCGGGCACCCTCGATGCATACTGATCGCTTGACGATGTCTAGCCGCGGACAAGCCTCCACCACCCGCTTCACGAGGCCAAAATAACTGCTAGGCTTAGCTTCGGCTGGCCATAGTCGGATTATTAAATCCTTCATGGCCAGTTCGGCCATCCTGCGCAGCTCGGCCAACTGTTTCAGTTGATCGGCAAAGTCCATCGGATGTTCCGGCACAACGTACTACGACCAGAACACCTTCTCCGAAGAATCCCCTTCCCTGGCTCGGAAGAACTCCACAGCATCGGATACATTGCGCGGCAGATCCACAAAAGCCCCTGGGCAACTCCGAATCCGGGTTAGTAAAAGGTAATTCCTCTCCGCATACTTGCTTTGCATGTTAAACGCCTTACACGCTGCGATCTTCTTCGCCTCCTGGATCTCCTGGAGAGCGTCCCTGGCCTCATTCTGTGCAGCCTCCGCGCTCTGACGAGCCTTGGTATGTTCGGCCTCTCGAGCCAATGCCTCGCGCTCCAAGGCTTCACACCTCTTCACCATGTCCCGGAGCTCTTGTTGGACCTCGCCGACCCGGGCCTTGAGCTTCTTACGGGTGGCTTGCTGTTGGACGGCCTTTCCCTCGGCTTCGGCCAGGGCCTTTCTCAGGGCCTCGACCTCGGTCGTCGCTTCTATACAAATCATGGCATTTTGGTCATCGCATATCATGTTCTTCTTTTCGAATATATAGTAGGATATTGCTTACCTTGCTTCTTCTCGAGCTGCCTATTCACTTGGCTCAGCTCTCCCTCGGCCTCCACCAGTTTCTGCTTCAGTCCGGAGACTTTGGCCGTATGCGAGGTTGCAGCCAGCAATGACGCCCGTATTTAAGAAAAAATAGTTAGTTTCCTGGCATAGGAGATTGATCCTCTATCCGGTTTTTTCTTTCCGAACACTGGATAGTGTCTCAGGTGCTACTATCTACATTGGGATTCTCTCCTTTTGGCGTCACTTACCTCAAAACCTGTCAGCAAGTAGCTGCAGGCCTCAGTTAGTCCGCTCTTGGCGGACCGAACCCTTTCAATCACCATGCCCATAAGGACACGGTGCTCATCCATAATGGAAGTGCTTCGCAGCGCTTCCAGCAGACTATCCGGTGCCCTTGGTTGGACAGGGGCCACTGGCGGAACAGGCATCCCCCCTTCTTTTGAAGGAGGGTGCGTGCTGGATTCTAGAGCTGCCTCGGTCTACGGAATGGAGTCCGGTTGAGGGCCGAATTGTATATAGCCCTTCCCGCCAGTCTCCAGGGGGATTGATTCCCCTTGGTGTCCGGCGACGGGAGTTTCGCCTTCGGGTGCCTGCAACCTCTTGAGCACTGCGTTGGATTTCCCTAAAGAGGAAGGGATGATGCAGCAAAGTACTGTAAGTATTTCCCTCAGTTTTTGAGAACCAAGGTATCAATCCAGTAGGAGGCTACGCTCGACTCCCTCGTACCTACACGAAAACAATAACTCAACGCAACCAACGCGCTTAGGGGTTGTCAATCCCTTCACGGTCACTTACGAAAGTGAGATCTAATAGAGATGATAAATAATATTTTTTTGTTATTTTTGGTATAGAGATGCAGAGTAAATAAAGTAAAAGCAAAGTAAAAGTAAAGCAATAGTAATGTGATGGAGATTGATATGATGAGATAGAGACCCGGGGGCCATAGGTTTCACTAGTGGCTTCTCTCAAGAGCATAAGTATTCTATGGTGGGTGAACAAATTACTGTTGAGCAATTGACAGAATTGAGCATAGTTATGAGAGTATCTAGGTATGATCATGTATATAGGCATCACCTCCGAGACAAGTAGACCAAAACGATTCTGCATCTACTACTATTACTCCACTCATCGACCGCTATCCAGCATGCATCTAGAGTATTAAGTTAAAAACAGAGTAACGCCTTAAGCAAGATGACATGATGTAGAGGGATAGTTTCATGCAATATGATAAAAACCCCATCTTGTTATCCTCGATGGCAACAATAAAATACGTGCCTTGCCGCCCCTTCTGTCACTGGGAAAGGACACCGCAAGATTGAACCCAAAGCTAAGCACTTCCCCCATGGCAAGAACAACCAATCTAGTAGGCCGAACCAAATTGATAATTCGAAGAGACTTGCAAAGATAACCAATCATACATAAAACAATTCAGAGAAGATTCAAATATTCTTCATAGATAGACTTGATCATAAACCCACAATTTCGGTCTTAACAAACACACCGCAAAAACAAGATTACATCGAATAGATCTCCATGAGAGAGGGGGAGAACATTGTATTGAGATCCAAAAAGAGAGAAGAAGCCATCTAGCTACTAGCTATGGACCCGTAGGTCTGAAGTAAACTAGTCACACTTCATCGGAGGGGCTTGGATGATGATGTAGAAGCCCTCCGTGATCGATGCCTCCTCCAGCGGAGCTCCGGAACGGGACCCAAGATGGGATCTCGTGGATACAGAAAGTTGCGGTGGTGGAATTAGGTTTTTGGCTCCGTCCCCGATCATTTGGGGGTAC
>NC_041390.1:300433515-300472051 GCF_002162155.2 Triticum dicoccoides | reverse complement strand
GAAGATGTACGTCGGTGGAGCTTCGAGGGGCCCACGAGGCAGGGGGCGCGCCCTAGGGGCGGCGCGCCCCCTACCCTCGTGAGGGCCTCGTGGCTTTCTTGACGGAGGGTCCAAGTCTCCTGGATCTTATCTGATGAGAAAATCACGTTTCCGAAGGTTTCATTCCGTTTGGACTCCGTTTGATATTCCTTTTCTTCGAAACCCTAAAACAGGCAAAAACAGCAATTCTAGGCTGGGCCTCCGGTTAATAGGTTAGTCCCAAAAATAATATAAAAGTGGAAAATAAAGCCCAATAATGTCTAAAACAGTAGATAATATACCATGGAGCAATCAAAAATTATATACGTTGGAGACATATCGAGCATCCCCGAGCTTAATTCCTGCTCGTCCTCGAGTAGGTAAATGATAAAAACAGAATTTTTGATGCAGAGTGCTACTTGGCATAATTTCAATGTAAATCTTCTTAATTGTGGTATGAATATTCAGATTTGAAAGATTCAAGACAAAAGTTCATATTGATATAAAAATAATAATACTTCAACCATACTAACAAAGCAATTATGTCCTCTCAAAATATCATGGCCAAAGAAAGCTATCCCTACAAAATCATATAGTCTGGTTATGCTCTATCTTCACCACACAAAGTATTTAAATCATGCACAACGCCGATGACAAGCCAAGCAATTGTTTCATACTTTTGACATTTTCAAAACTTTTTCGATCTTCACGCAATACATGAGCGTGAGCCATGGATATAGCACTACAGGTGGAATAGAATGGTGGTTGTGGAGAAGAGAAAAAGGGAGAAGATAGTATCACATCAACTAGGCGTATCAACGGGCTATGGAGATGCCCATCAATAGATATCAATGTGAGTGAGTAGGGATTGCCATGCAATGGATGCACTAGAGCTATAAGTATATGAAAGCTCAAAAGAAACTAAGTGGGTGTGCATCCAACTCGCTTGCTCACGAAGACCTAGGGCATTTTGAGGAAGCCCATCATTGGAATATACAAGCCAAGTTCTATAATGAAAAATTCCCACTAGTATATGAAAGTGACATAATGAGAGACTCTCTATTATGAAGATCATGGTGCTACTTTGAAGCACAAGTGTGATAAAAGGATAGTAACATTGTCCCTTCTCCCTTTTTCTCTCATTTTTTATTTTTTATTTGGGCCTTTCTTCTTTTTTATGGCCTCTTTTTGTTCGTCCGGAGTCTCATCCCGACTTGTGGGGGAATCATAGTCTCCATCATCCTTTCCTCACTGTGACAATGCTCTAATAATGATGATAATCACACTTTTATTTACTTACAACTCATGAATTACGACTCGATTCTTAGAACAAAATATGACTCTATATGAATGCCTCCGGTGGTGTACCAAGATGTGCAATGAATCAAGAGTGACATGTGTGAAAGAATTATGAACGGTGGCTTTGCCACAAATACGATGTCAACTACATGATCATGCTAGAAATATGACAATGATGGAGCGTGTCATAATGAACGGAATGGTGGAAAGTTGCATGGCAATATATCTCGGAATGGCTACGGAAATGCCATGATAGGTAGGTATGGTGGCTGTTTTGAGGAAGGTATTTTGTGGGTGTATGATACCGGCGAAAAGTGCGCGGTATTAGAGAGGCTAGCAATGGTGGAAGGAAGGAAAGTGTGTATAATCCATGGACTCAACATTAGTCATAAAGAACTCATATACTTATTGCAAAAATCTAGATGTTCTCAAAGCAAAGTATTACGCGCATGCTCCTAGGGGGATAGATTGGTAGGAAAAGACCATAGCTCCTCCCTGACCGCCACTCATAAGGAAGACAATCAATAAATAAATCATGCTCCGACTTCATCACATAACGGTTCACCATACGTGCATGCTACGGGAATCACAAACTTCAACACAAGCATTTCTTAAATTCACAACTACTCAACTAGCATGACTCTAATATCACCATCTTCATATCTCAAAAAAATTATCAAGCATCAATTTCTTCTTAGTATTCAACACACTCATACGAAAGTTTTATTATTAATCTTGCATACCAAGCATATTAAGATTTTAAGAAAATTACCATGCTATTAAGACTCTCAAAATAATCTAAGTGAAGCATGAGAGATCAATATTTTCTATAAAACAAATCCACCACCGTGATCTAAAAGATATAAGTGAAGCACTAGAGCAAAACTATAAAGCTCAAAAGATATAAGTGAAGTACATAGAGTATTCTATCAAATTCCAAATCATGTATGGCTCTCTTAAAAAGTATGTACAGCAAGGATGATTGTGGTAAACTAATAATCAAAGACTCAAATCATAAAAGACGCTCCAAGCAAAACACATATCATGTGGTGAATAAAAATTTAGCTCCAAGTAAAGTTACTGATAGAAGTAGACAAAAGAGGGGATGCCTTCCGGGGCATCCACAAGCTTTGGCTTTTAGGTGTACTTAGATTATCTTGGGGGTGCCATGGGCATCCCCAAGCTTAGGCTCTTGCCACTCCTTGTTCCATAATCCATCAAATCTTTACCCAAAACTTGAAAACTTCACAACACAAAACTTAAAGTAGAAAACTCGTGAGCTCCGTTAGCGAAAGAAAACAAAAGAACACTTCAAGGTACTGTAATGAACTCATTATTTATTTATATGGGTGTTAAAACTACTGTATTCCAACTTCTCATTGGATTATAAACTATTTTACTAGCCATAGATTCATCAAAATAAGGAAACAACACACGCAAAACAGAATCTGTCAAAAACTGAACAGTCTGTAGTAATCTGTAGCTAGCGCAAGATCTGGAACCCCAAAAATTCTAAAATAACTTGCTGGACGTAAGGAATTTATCTATTAATCATCTGCCAAAAGAATTAACTAAATATCACTTTCCAAATAAAAATTACAGCAGTTCTCGTGAGCGCTAAAGTTTCTGTTTTTTTACAGCAAGTTCAACAAGACTTTCCCCAAGTCTTCCCAACGGTTCTACTTCGCACAAACACTAATTAAACACAAAAAAACACAACCAAAACATAGGCTAGATAATTTATTTATTACTAAACAGGAGCAAAAAGCAAGGAATAAAAATAAAATTGGGTTGCCTCCCAACAAGCGCTATCGTTTAACGCCCCTAGCTAGGCAATCCATAAGTGGCTCTCATGATAGATTCATATGGTAATTTTATTTTCTTTCTAGGGAAGTGTTCCATGCCCTTTTTAATGGAAACTGAAATCTAATATTCCCTTTCTTCATATCAATAATTGCACCAACCGTTCTAAGGACAGGTCTACCGAGAATAATAGGGCAAGAAGGATTGCAATCTATATCAAGAACGATAGAATCTACGGGCACATAATTCCTATTAGCAACAATAAGAACATATTTAATTCTTCCCATGGGTTTCTTAATAGTGGAATCCGCAAGATGCAAGTTTAGAGAGCAATCATCAAAATCACGGAAATC
This sequence comes from Triticum dicoccoides, assembly GCF_002162155.2. Taxonomy (NCBI): domain Eukaryota; kingdom Viridiplantae; phylum Streptophyta; class Magnoliopsida; order Poales; family Poaceae; genus Triticum; species Triticum dicoccoides. The sequence continues at coordinate 300,468,578 of NC_041390.1, read as the reverse complement.
TAGTAAATCACACAAAGTTTTGGGAATGGTAGTGACACTAGCACCCAAATCACACAAAAGCATGAAACTCATAATTTTTAATTTTAATTTTAATAGTAGGTTCCCACACATCATAAAGTTTTCTAGGGATAGAAACTTCCAATTCAAGTTTTTCTTCATAAGATTGCATCAAGGCATCAATGATATGTTTAGTAAACGCTTTATTTTGACTATAAGCGTGAGGAGATTTTAGCACGGATTGCAACAAGGAAATACAATCAATCAAAGATCAATTTTCATAGTTAAATTCCTTGAAATCCATAATAGTGGGTTTAGCAACATCTAGGGTTTTAATTTCTTCAATCCCACTTTTATCAAATTTAGCATCAAGATCAACAAATTCCGAATTCTTAGAACACCTTCTAGGTAAAGGTGGATCATATTCAGTCCCATCATTATCAAGATTCATATTTAAAAACAAATATTTAATAGGGGACACATCAATAACTTTTAGATCTTCATCATTATTTTCGTAGGAACTAGAAGAACACGCTTCTATAAAGGCATCTTTCTTAGCACGCATCCTAGCGGTTCTTTCTTTGCACTCGTCAATGGAAATTCTCATGGCTTTGAGAGACTCATTGATATCATGCTTAGGTTGAATAGATCTAAGTTTCAAAGAATCAACATCAAGAGCAATTCTATCAACATTCCTAGCCAAATCATCAATCTTAAGCAATTTTTCTTCAATCATAGCATTAAAATTCTTTTGCAAAGAAATAAATTCTTTAATATTAGATTCAAAATTAGAGGGCATCTTGTTATAATTTCCGTAAGAATTGTTGTAGGAATTACCATAATTATTAGAGGGATTACTAGGGTAAGGCCTAGGATTGAAATTTCCACTATACGCGTTGTTACCAAAATTGTTCCTACCAACAAAATTCACATCCATAGATTCATTATTATTCTCAATCAAAGTAGACAAGGGCACATCATTAGGATCAGAAGAAACACTCTTATTAGCAAATAATTTCATAAGTTCATCCATCTTTCCACTCAAAACATTAATTTCTTCTATCGCATGCACCTTTTTAGTAGATCTTTCAGTATGCCATTGAGAATAATTAACCATATTATTATCTAGGAGTTTAGTAGCTTCTCCTAAAGTGATTTCCATAAAAGTGCCTCCCACGGCCGAATCTAAAAGATTTCTAGAAGCAAAATTCAATCCGGCATAAAGTTTTTGTATAATCATCCACAAATTCAAACCATGAGTAGGGCAATTACGTACCATTAATTTCATTATCTCCCAAGCTTGTGCAACATGTTAATGATCAAGTTGTTTAAAATTCATAATATCATTTCTAAGAGAGATGATCTTAGTGGGAGGAAAATACTTAGAGATAAAAGCATCTTTGCACTTGTTCCATGAATCAATACTATTTTTAGGCAAAGATGAAAACCAAGCTTTAGCACGATCTCTAAGAGAAAAAGGAAATAGCTACAATTTAACAATATCATTATCGACATCTTTTTTCTTTTGCATGTCACACAAATCAACTAAGCTATTAAGATGTTTAGCGGCATCTTTACTAGGAAGGCCGGAGAACGGATCTTTCATGACAAGATTCAACAAAGCAGTATTAATTTCACAAGATTCAGCATTGGTAAGAGGAGCAATCGGAGTGCTAAGGAAATCATTATTGTTGGTATTGGTGAAGTCACACAATTTAGTATTATCTTGAGCCATCGCGACAAACAAGCAATCCAACACACGAGCAAACAAGAGCAAACGGGCAAAAGAGGCAAATAGAGATGGAGGATAGAGAGAGAGAGAGGGCGAATAAAATGGCAAGGGTGAAGTGGGGGAGAGGAAAACAAGAGGCAAATGGCAAATAATGTAATGCGGGAGATAGGGATTGTGATGGGTACTTGGTATGTTGACTTTTGCGCAGACTCCCCGGCAACGGCGCTAGAAATCCTTCTTGCTACCTCTTGAGCACTGCGTTGGATTTCCCCGAAGAGGAAGGGATGATGCAACAAAGTAGCGTAAGTATTCCCCTCAATTTTTCAGAACCAAGGTATCAATCCAGTAGGAGGCTACGCTCGAGTCCCTCGTACCTACACAAAAACAATAGCTCAACGCGCTTAGGGGTTGTCAGTCCCTTCATGGTCACTTACCAAAGTGAGATCTGATAGAGATGATAAATAATATTTTTTTGGTATTTTTGGTATAGAGATGCAAAGTAAGTAAAGTAAAAGCAAAGTAAAAGCAAAGCAATAGTAAAGTGATGGAGATTGATATCATGAGAAAGAGACCTGGGGCCATAGTTTCACTAGTGGCTTCTCTCAAGAGCATAAGTATTCTACGGTGGGTGAACAAATTACTATTTAGCAATTAACAGAATTGAGCATAGTTATGAGAGTATCTAGGTATGATCATGTATATAGGCGTCATGTCCAAGACAAGTAGACCGAAACATTTCTGCATCTACTACTATTACTCCACTCATTGACCGCTATCCAGCATGCATCTAGAGTATTAAGTTAAAAATAGAGTAACGCCTTAAGCAAGATGACATGATGTAGAGAGATAGTTTCATGCAATATGATAAAAACCCATCTTGGTATTCTCGATGGCAATAATAAAATACTTGCCTTGCTGCCCCTTCTGTCACTGGGAAAGGACACCGCAAGATTGAACCCAAAGCTAAGCACTTCTCCCATGGCAAGAACAACCAATCTAGTAGGCCAAACCAAACTGGTAATTCAAAGAGACTTGCAAAGATAACCAATCATACATAAAAGAATTCAGAGAAGATTCAAATATTCTTCATAGATAGACTTGATCATAAACCCACAATTCATCCGTCTCAACAAACACACCGCAAAAAGAAGATTACATCGAATAGATTTCCACGATAGAGGGGGAGAACATTGTATTGAGATCCAAAAAGAGAGAAGAAGCCATCTAGCTACTAGCTATGGACCCGTAGGTCTGAAGTAAACTACTCACACTTCATCGGAGGGGCTTGGATGATGATGTAGAAGCCCTCCGTGGTCGATGCCTCCTCAGGCGGAGCTCCGGAACAGGACCCAAGATGGGATCTCGTGGATACAGAAAGTTGCGGCGGTGGAATTAGGTTTTTGGCTCCGTCCCCGATCGTTTGGGGGTACGTGGATATATATAGGAGGAAGAAGTACGTCGGTGAAGCTTCGAGGGGCCCACGAGGCAGGGGGCGTGCCCTAGGGGGCGCTGCCCCTACCCTCATGAGCGCTTCGTGGCTTTCTTGACGGAGGGTCCAAGTCTCCTGGATCTTATCTGATGAGAAAATCACGTTTCCGAAGGTTTCATTCCATTTGGACTCTGTTTGATATTCCTTTTCTTCGAAACCCTAAAACAGGCAAAAAACATCAATTCTGGGCTGGGCCTCCGTTTAATAGGTGATGTAGGGTAGATACCCAAATCGCCCGATCTTTCACGGAAGGAGTGGATCCCGGGGAAAACACGAAGAACACGGGGAAGAATGGAATGAAAACACTAAACCGACATCAATAAGTCACACATGGGCTAGATCCTCGAGTACATAGGATGATACACGAATCCACGGACAACTAGGGACGATACACGGTAGCCGGTTCTTCTCCGTGAGGAGGTCTTGAATCCACAAGGGGATCTTCCCGTAAAGGGTTGTTGAATCCAAGGTGGATCTTCTCCGTAGAGGGGCAGCGGTCTCTCTCGTGGAGTAGATCCGATATGGATGAGCAATGCTGTATATCTAAAATGAGCTAAACCAATGCTGACCCTAGCTAGGATGAATGGGGGTCTATTTATAGTCTAAGTGCAAATGGGGGCGAAGTGAAGGGGTACATGGGCCTCGGGCCCGAACACTGTGCGCAGACAGGTACCGGACGTCCACTGGGGACCGTTCGTCCGGTGTCTTAGGAGCTGGCGGACGTCCGGTGTCCTCCGGTCGTCCGCTGGTTCCGTTCTGTGATGGGGGTGCCGGATGTCCGGAGGCTCCGGACTTCCGCTGATGTTGGCTTGGGTGCGATCGCGCCGGTCGTCCGGTCTGGGCCGGACGTCCGCTCATTGGCCTCGGGTGCAGGGGCACCGATCATTCGGTCTGGACCGGACGTCCGCTCGCTGGGGCTCGGCTGACGCTTCAGGCGCCGGACGTCCGGTCCCGGCCGGTCGTCTGGTGGCTGGGACTTTTCCTTCAGCCCTCCTTCTTCTCGTCCATCTTCCTCTTCTTCTTGTCCTTGCTCCTCAGCTTCTCCATTGTACCTGAGTATGCACAAAGTATCCATATGAGGTAGTAGCCATGCTTCATGTCATTCGAAGTGGAATTGTGAGAGGAGAGATGTCACCTCGGTTTCAAGAGGTCTTGCACGTGATCGAGTCTTGGGTCCACTAGGCACTTGATGAGACGATGGTAGGTCCATGGGGATGACCTTGGGATGCTCCGCATCATCTCCCCTCCCTTGGGGAAGATCCGTCCTCGGATCAAATTCTTCATCACCATGGAAGGGAGAGAGATCTTTGACGTTGAAGATGTCGCTCACGTTGTACTTGTCACGCGGGAGGTCGATCTTGTAAGCGTTGTCGTTGTAGCGTGAAAGCACCTTGAAGGGTCCATCCGATCGTGGTCGAAGCTTGGATTTGTTTTCTTGTGGGAAACGGTCCTTGCGAAGGTGTAGCCACCCTTGATCATCGATATTGAAGACCATAGGTTGCTTGTTGAAGTTGAGCTTTGTCGCAAGGCGTTGAACTTAGCGCTCGGTGGTGTTTCTTGTATCTTCATGCATCTTCTTGAGATGTGTCACACGCGCACTTGCATCCAAATTGATGCGCTCTTGGAGTGTTGGAGGAAGAATGTCCAATGGTGACAATGGGTTGAATCCGTAAACGACCTCGAAAGGAGACTTGCCGGTTGTTGAGTGTCTTGCTCGGTTGTAGGCGAACTCGGCGATAGGTGGGCACTCCTCCCACTCCTTGATGTTTTTCTTGATGAGTACTCAAAGTAGAGCGGAGAGTGTGCTGTTTGTCACCTCTGTTTGGCTATCGGTTTGAGGATGGTATGCCGTGGAGAAGAGTAGCTTGATTCCGAGCTTGGCGCATAAGGTCTTCCAAAAGTAGATAAGGAACTTGACGCCGCGGTCCCAGACAATTGTCTTTGGCACACCATGAAGACGCAATATTTCCCTACAAAAGAGATTAGCAACATGTGAAGCATCGTCTATCTTGTGAGAACGAATAAAATGTGCCATTTTGGAGAAACGGTCCACAACGACAAATACGGAATCTTTCCCATTGCGAGTTCTAGGCAAACCAAGTACAAGGTCCATGCCAATGTCTTCCCATGGTTGGTATGGAATCGGTAGAGGCATATAGAGACCATGAGATTGAGCTTTGGACTTAGCTTTGCGGCATGTCAAACAACGGTTGGTGAAGCGATTGACGTCCCGAAACATCTTTGGCCAAAAGTAGCTCTTCGAGAGCGTGGCAAATGTCTTGTCTCGTCCGAAATGTCCCATTAAGCCTCCTCCATGCGATTCGTGCAAAAGCAACAAACGAAGGGACGACTTTGGGATGCAAAGTTTGTTAGCTCTCATAAGATAGCCGTCTTTGATGTAATAGCATTCCCAAGATGTATTTGACAAACACTCGGCATAAGGAGTGGCAAAAGTTTCATCATGCTCATACAATTCTTTGATATGCTCGAAACCAATGACATCTAACTCAAGTTGCGTGACTAGCATGCATATGCGGGAAAGAGAATCCACTACGACGTTTTCTTTACCCTTGATGTACTTGATGACATAGGGAAAAGACTCAATGAATTCACTCCATTTAGCATGACGCTTGTTCAACTTAGTTTGACCCTTAAGATACTTGAGAGTCTCATGATCGGTATGAATGATTAACTCATGGGGGCGAAGGTAATGTTCCCATTCATGTAAAATGCAGACTAAAGCATATAGCTCTTTGTCATAGATGGGATAGTTGAGTGGCGCTCCGGAAAGTTTCTCACTAAAGTAGGCTATGGGGCGCTTCTCTTGCGTTAACACACCTCCTATGCCATTACTGCTAGCATCGCAATGAATCTCAAAAGGCTTGTCGAAGTTGGGTAAAGCAAGCACGGGAGCATGAGTAAGCAAATTCTTAAGCTTATTGAATGCGGTATCTTGGGATGGTCCCCAAATAAATGGCGCATTCTTCTTGCTCAAAGCATGCAAAGGCGAAGCAATGGTGATAAAGTTCTTCACAAAGTGACGATAGAAACCCGCAAGACCAAGGAAACTACGCACTTGATGGAAGTTGGTTGGTTGCGGCCAAGTCTTAATAGCATTGATCTTTGACTCATCTACATGAACACCCTTAGAAGAGACAACAAACCCTAAGAAAACAAGCTTATCAACACCAAAAAGGCATTTCTCGATATTAGCATAGAGACGCTCTTTCCTAAGAGTTTGCAAAACGGTGCAGACATGGGTAACATGCTCTTGGATAGATTTGCTAAACACAAGAATGTCATCAAAGTAAACCACAACAAATATACCAATGTAAGGGCGAAAGGCATGATTCATAAGGCGCATAAAAGTGCCCGGTGCTTCCGAGAGACCCATAGGCACGACTAACCACTCATACAAACCAAACTTGGTTTTGAAGGCGGTTTTCCATTCATTGCCCTCTTGTATGCGGATTTGATAGTAACCACACTTAAGATCAATTTTGGAAAAATATAGTGGCACCACTGAGCTCATCTAGCATACCATCTAGGCATGGAATGGGGTACCTATAGCGAACAGTGATAGCATTGATAGGTCTGCAATCGGAGCACATGCGAAAGCTACCGTCACGTTTTGGCACAAGAATGACCGGTACGGCACAAGGGCTCAAACTTTCACGCACATGACCATGGTCTATGAGATGCTTTAGTTGCCTTTGAATTTCTTTGGTTTCTTCGGGGTTGACGCGGTATGGAGGTTTGTTTGGAAGCGGTGCTCCGGGGATGAGGTCGATGGAGTGCTCAATGCCTCGTAGTGGAGGTAGTCCCGGAGGTAACTCATCGGGGAAAACATCTTGAAATTCCTGCAAAAGAGAAGACAAAACTAGAGGAAGAGTGTGATAAGTGTTAGTTTGTGGTGCATTGTACTTGCACACGAGGACGTAGTGTAGGACACTAGATGGGTTCTCACACACTTCTCTCATCTCACGTTTGGTGCCAAATAAAACTAGGTTCTTGTTTTCGCTGATCGTGGAGGCACTCAATTTGGGCTTGTGGCGCTCACTCTCTTTTTGGTGGCTCACTCTCTCACCATTCTCTCCATGGTGGCTTGCTTATCGGCGATCACTTGGCTTGGAGACATAGGTTGTAATACAAACTCCTTTCCTTGCATCTTGAAGCTATAGTGGTTTGTACGCCCATTGTGGACGACTCCTCTATCAAATTGCCATCGCCGTCCAAGGAGAAGATGACAAACGGTAATTGGGATGACGTCGCACTCCAAGGTGTCTTCATAGGCGCCGATCTTGAAGGAGACTTGCACTTGGTGCTCGACTTGGATGGTACCGGAGTCACTAAGCCATTGCACTTTGTATGGATGTGGATGCTTCGTCTTGGGCAATTGGAGCTTGGAGCAAAGTTCTTCACTTGCGAGATTGTGACAACTCCCTCCATCGATGATGACCTTGACGGATCGTCCATTGATGTCGGCCTTGGTGTGGAATATGTGGCATCGTTGGTATTCTTCTTGGTGATGTTGTAGAGTCAAGACTTTGGAGACAACAAGTGCGGGACTTGAGTCTTCATCACAAAAGACTTGTTCTTCTTCATTGTTCACTTGGCGGTGCATGGCGACTTGCTCAAGTTCTTCCATTTCTCCTTCGCTCATGCAATCATAAGTGCCATTGTCATTGAAGATCATGGTGCGCTTGTTGGTGCACTCATAGGACTTGTGGCCTCGGCCGCCGCAAGTGAAACACTTGAGGGAACTTGTCTTGACGGTCTCATCGGTAGGGGTTGATGATGATGAAACTCTTGGCTTGAAGTTCCTCGTGTTAGGACTGCTTGTAGTTGGCGAAGCTTTCTTGGAAGTCAACTTGTCGATGTTGGAAGTAGAGGGTCTTGTGGTCGGTGTTGGAGTCGTTGAAGCTTGGTTATTGGAGAAACCTTAGGACTTGGATGAGAACTTTGCATACTTGAAATCTTCTTGCACTTGGTGTTCCGCTTTGGTAGCTTGGTGCACGAGCTCGATGAGATTTGAGTATGGTTGGAAGTCGGTGATCTTCTTGATAGGATGATTGAGTCCCTTCAAGAAACGTGCCATAGTTTGTTCATCATCTTCCGTCACATTGGCTCTTATCATTGCAATCTCCATCTCCTTGTAGTATTCTTCAACGCTCTTGGTTCCTTGCTTGAGTTGTTGGAGTTTCTTGAAGAGGTCGCGGTTGTAGTAGGTAGGTACGAAGCGTGCTCTCATGAAATCCTTCATTTGTGCCCAAGTAGTGATGGGTGGTTCACCTCTTGCCTCGCGGAGCTCTATGATTTGTTCCCACAAAATGAGGACATAGTCTTGGAACTCAAGGGATGCCATCGCGACCTTCTTCTCTTCTTCATAATTGTGCAAACGGAAGATCTTGTCAACTTTCAATGCCCATGAAAGGTATTCTTTGGGATCGTTGCTTTCGTTGAACTTGGGCATGGTGAACTTGAGCTTGCCGTAGCGTTGTTCTTCATTGTGTTGGGGTCGGGGATGATGACGCCCATGTTGTAGATGATTGTTCAACTCATGGTGTTCTTGACGCGGAGGGTTGTCAACCTTGTGTTGCTCTTGTCGCGGAGGAATCCCATTGTCTTCATGCTCTTGACGAACTTGATGGTCTTGGCGAGCTTGAGGAGGAGCGCGTCGAGCTCGAGAAGGAACTAGATGATGCATGCGAGCTTGAAATCGTCGTTCGTGAATTTCTTCGCGAAGTGCTTCCTCTTCTTCACGGGCTTGTCGGCCTCGGTCGGCAATAGCTCAACTCGCATCGCGTAGAGCTTGTTGCCCCGAAGTGCTTGAGCATCACGAAGTTGTTGTTCTTGACGTTGTGTCTCGGCATCTTGTGCATGTTGGTGTAGACGCGCGTGTTCTTCCTCTTCATGTTGGCGTTGTTGTTTCCGTTCTCGAGCTAGCGCAAAGGCTTCTTCGGCTTGACGTCGTCGGTGCTCTTGAGAGTCGGTGTCTCGAAGTGGATTGAGGTTTGCTTGACGGTCAGTGCGCGCTGCTCGATGAAGAGTGTTCGATGTCGGTGTACTTGATCCGGAGAGGGTAAAGTCGGAATGGCTACTTGAACGGCTCCTTCTTGAAGTGGAAGAAGAGCGGTTGAGAAACAAAGCACGAATATCGTCCATCCTTGCGTCATTCCCTTGCTTGTGATCATCGAGCTTGTGGTCGAAGTAGTCCCTTGTACGTTTCTCGGAAAGTCGCAAGTCGGCGGCAAGGTTGTCGATGCGTTCACTCATAGCTTATTGCTCTTGATGCAAAGCACGTTGTGCTCCAAAGAGGTGACTCTTGGTGACGAAGGAGTTCATGTCGTCGTCTTGCTCCATGAAGAGTGGGTTGGTAGAAGTGCTTGGCCTATCCATCATTCCAAGAAAAATGAGAGTGGTAGAAAGAGAAGAACGAATACCAAATGTACCTAGACCGAAGTTGAAAGTGAATCGATGATCACTCCTATGTAGGACAAGGAAATAGCCCAATTGGTACGAATTCTCGTCGGTTTCTCACACCTACACAAGTAAAAGCTTATGGTGGATCTTGGTTAGGATGGTGGCGCAATTTTTAATGTGAATGTAAGTAAGATTCAATAATGTTGGAAAAGATTCGCAAGATGCAATGTAACAAGTAGACCAAGCATATAAGGTACATGGAAACACACACGCAAAAAAGATAAGTGGGGTGTGCAACCAAGGGTGAGCCAAAATGTGGAATCCACAAAAATGCTCTTGTTGCACAACACCAGAGAGACGCTAGCATGATTGCACGATAGGCGGATACAAGAACTTGTGCACAACCTGCTTAGCAAAATTGCAACGACTTCTATCCCAAATATGTTTTATGCAAGGTGTTGCTATGATATGATCCAAGATGATCGAGTATGACAATCTTAATGTTGTATGATGCTATGGTTGTTGCTTAAAACCTCTTTGCTTATCTTTCCTCGTTGCTTAAAAGCTTGGTTGGCTCTTTGATGTTTGAGCTCTTTTCTTATGCAATGCTTGACGAACCAAGATAGCAAGTGAGTATGCGATGAAAACTTTGTGACAAAAGAGATGATACCAATATAGGCAACAATGATGTATGTATGTATGCTATGGGAAGTATGATCACTAATGTGCACAAGTCTCGTTGCCGATAATACTCAATGGCTAGTCTCGATGGGTAAGCAACGCAAAGGAGTAAGGTTATGATGGCTATCAATGTAATGGCAAGAGTGATATGTCCAATACCAATATGAGGTTACCGGTCTTGCTTCTGGTATGGTGTCAAAATGGTGGCATGAATACCAAGTCGTAGTCGAGGTGGTCATTGTTGATGATGCATCCGTGGCGAAAATGAGCGGCGGTGATGTCGATGTCGAACCGTACCTAGATAGCCGAAACACAAAAGGATACGGTACCGCAACTCAAATTCTCAAAACCAACTGCGAGCAAAATCGTCGGAGTATGATGAGGACATCAATACCATTGTTACACCCACAACCCCTGCTGCTATACATACTGGACCAATTACTAGAGCTCACGCACGCCAATTGAATTATCAGGTACTTTCGTTTCTTGGTAACGATTCTAATGTTCATGAGAATATGATGCTGCCTAAATTGGATACATTTGTCTTGCTTACAAATGAAGGGCCTAGCTTGGACAAGAAAGATGAACCTAGGAACAAGTTCAAGCGTGGAGATGATGGCATGCGCAAGGGGATCTAGAACGGAGTTACAAGTGATGATTTCAGGACTTTGAAGCCACCATAAGGAGTGCATGAAACCTTGGACGAAATATACAAGATGTCACTTCATAAATTTCGTCCAGAGGCTATTTTAGGTGCTGCGTCACCTTATTATTGGGCCAGGCCCATGTATTTTCGAAATACTTAAGTATAGGCTGTTTTTAGAGTCCGTATGTGTGGGGAAACAAGAGTTAGGGTTGGTTTCGGACCCCTCCTCGAAGGGCCACGAAATCCCCCCCCCCCCTCTTCCTCCATATATACATCCCTTAGGGCGTTGTTTAGACTTTGGGTTTTGTTTAGACTGAAAGTTCGCCATAGCTACAACTTCGCGTACTTCATTTGTGTCCAACGACCAGACCAAGACGTCACAGAACCCCACCTTGATCAATAAAGCTTTCATCTTATATTCGCAATATCCAGATTGCAATCTCAGTTTCTTGCTTGTTCTTCGTTTGCTCGTAGGAAACAGACCCTCGTGGTCAGGTCGATCATGCTCCGGCGTGGTCAATAACTCTCAGAAGTTGGTCTATCGATTGCTAAGGCACGACGTCTTGCACGTTCGTAGTCGGATCGTCAAGGTCGACTCCCACAGAAAAATATAGCCACCATCTCATCGAAACATCGGGACACCTTCGCCTCTATCAAGTGGTATCAGATTTTCCAGGTTGCTCGGTGAGATTTTGCAGTTTTTTGTAGTTTAGATCGAGTCTGTTCTTCATACCTATAGTCCATGAAAAAGCCAAAAAAATAGGGTTAGTTCATCCTATCCGAACCAATCTGAGCCCTTGCATAATCTTTTCTGTATTTGCTTTGTTGAATTTGCGGTTGCATCGTTGTGTCAAGTTGCTGGTCTTAGCGTCTAGTCCTTTAGAGTTTCGAGTTCTGTTCACAGGTTATCACGTCGCCGCTGCCATATACCACCACCACACCAACTTCATCGTCGCTGCCATATTCACCACCAATCCGAGTCCATATACACCACCACATATCCGCCGCCATCACGCTCCGAGTTCACCTGCAACATATGTCCACCACCAGTCCGATTTCCACCAGATTCATCACCGCCACCAGTCCAAGATTCCACCAGATTCATCTCCGCCACCTGTCCTAGTCCGAGTCCAGTAATTGTTGCTTTATTTTCGATTTCCAGATCACGCGATACTCCGAGTCGTGACAGAGTAGGACTCCCCATCTTTCGAGCCAGCCGCAGAAGAAAAATAGTTCCAAACTCAAAAAAAACTAAGTTTGGAAAATTCTGGCTAGGAAGTTTTTAGGACATTTGTAGACTTTTTCAAAAAAAATTGTTGCAGAGCAAAAAAAACAGAGGAAAAAAAGTGCAAAAAAGTGATAAAAAGAAAAAAAATCAGAGTGTGCTCCTCCCTTGTTTACGTGCGGCGCCATGATTTTGTTAGTGTTCTAGGCTCGCGTCTCTAGTATGGTCTAGCCTAGGACCAACACAGTACTGTTGTTGAGCGTTTATTCAACTTTGCATATCTAAATTGATTATTGCTGACCCCTTTTGCTACCATATTATAAGCCTTCCCAGCTCCACATACATCTACGTCGTGCGTTTGACTCTCCCTGGTAATCGCTCTATCCAAGCTTTGAGAGTTTTAATCTAAATCCGTCAAGCAAATCTCAAATTCTTACCAGTTCTTACCCAACAGCAGGCGGTGATTGGCAACCGTCGTAGTCCAAACTCTCAAAGCATGGATAGAGCGATTACCAGGGAAAGTCAAGCGCACGAGTAGATGTATGTGGAGCAGGGAAGGCTTATAATATGGTAGCAAAAAGGGTCAGCAATAATCAATTCAGAGATGCAAAGTTGAATAAACACTCAACGACGATACTGTGATGGTCCTAGGCTAGACCATGCTAGAGACGCGAGCCTACAACACTAACAAAATCACGGCGCTGCACGTAAACAAGGGAGGAGCACGCTCTGATTTTTTTTTCACTTTTTTTGCACTTTTTTTCCTCTTTTTTTGCTCCGAAACAATTTTTTTTCGAAAAAGTCTACAAACGGTCTAGAAACTGCCTAGCCAGAATTTTCCAGACTTAGTTTTTTTTAGCTTGGAACTATTTTTCTTCTGCAGGTGGCTCGAAAGTTGGGGAGTCCTACTCTATCACGACTCGGAGTATCGCATGATCTGGAACTCGAAAACAAAGCAACAAATACTGGACTCGGACTAGGACTGGTGGCGGAGATGAATCTGGTGGAATCTCGGATTGGTGGCGGCAATGAATCTGGTGGAAATCGGACTGGTGGCGGATATATGTTGCAGGTGGACTCGGATTGGCATGATGGCGTATATGGACTCGGATTGGTGGTGAATATGGCAGCGACGATGAAGTTGGTGTGGTGGTGGTATATGGCAGCAACGATGATGATGATGCGGTGGTGATATATGGCAGCGGCGACGTGACAACCTGTGAACAAAACTCGAAACTCTAAAGGACTAGACGCTAAGACTAGCAACTTGACACGACGATGCAACCGCAAATTCAACAAAGCAAATAGAGAAAAGATTATACAAAGGCTCAGATAGGTTCGGATAGGATGAACTAACCCTAATTTTTTTGGCTTTTTCGTGGACTATAGGTACGAATAACAGACTCGATCTAAACCACGAAAAACTGTAAAATCTCACCGAGCAACCTAGAAATCTGATACCACTTGATAGAGGCAAAGGTGTCCCGTCTTTCGATGAGATGGTGGCTATCGTTTTAGAGGAAATCGACTTTGACGATCCAACTACGAACGTGCGAGGACGTCGCGCCTTAGCAATCGCTAAACCAACTCCGAGGGGTTATTGACCATGCCGGAGCACGATAAACCTGACCATGAGGGCTTGTTTCCTGCGAGCAAATGAAGAACAAGCAAGAAACTGAGATTGCAATCTGGATATTGCGAATATAAGATGAAAGCTTTATTGATCAAGGTGGGGTTCTGTGACGTCTTGGTCTCGTCATTGGACACAAACGAAGTACACGAAGTTGCAGCTATGGCGAACTTTTAATCTAAACAAAACCCAAAGTCTAAATGATGCCCTAAGGGCTGTATATATGGAGGAGAGAGGGGGAATTTCGTGGCCCTTGGTGGAGGGGTCCGAAACCAACCCTAACTCTTGTTTCCCCACACATACGGACTCTAAAAACAGCCTATACTTAAGTATTTCGAAAATACATGGGCCTGGCCCAATAATAAGGTTATGCAGCACCTAGAATATCCTTTTGACAAAATTTATGAAGTGGCATCTTGTATATTTCATCCCATGCTTCATGCACTCGTTATGGTGGCTTCAGAGTCCTGGAATCATCACTTGTAACTCCGTTCTTGTTCCCCTTGCGCATGCCATCATCTCCATGCTTGAACTTGCTCCAAGGTTCATCTTTCTTGTCCAAGCTAGGCCCTTCATTTGTAAGCAAAACAAATGTATCCAACTTAGGCAGCATCATATTCACATGAACATTAGAATCGTTACCAAGAAACGAAAGTACCTGATAATTCAATTGGCGTGGGCGAGCTCTAGTAATTGGTCCAGTATGTACAGAAGCAGGGGCTGTGGGTGTAACAATGGTATTGATGTCCTCATCATGCAGGATCGACAGGCATTGGCGCGCACTAACTTTTCTGCAGGTCGATCTTCATCATGGACACCACGTGCATCCTCTACTTCCACTCCACCAGCAGCTCCATCAGGTGCCACCTCTAGCCATGATACAAGAAAGCAGGCACAACAACCACTATCTGCCAAGAGCACACCTGCCAGACCTGCGAAGAGCTCTTCTTCTTCCATGGCATCAACAGGGCACACAAGTGATATTATTTGTCGTCATTGTAAGGGAAGAGGACATTTTGCGAGAGAATGCAAATCTCAGCGTGTCATGATTGCTACTTAAGATGGTGGGTATAAGTTCGCTAGTGACTATGATGAGGAAACTTTGGCTCTTATTACACGTTAAGAACACGGTGGAGAGGATTCTGATCATGAGACACAATACATGGCTCCTGAAGATGCTGACAGGTATGAATGTTTAGTTGCTCAACGTGTTTTGAGTGTGCAGGTCACACAAGCTGAGCAAAATCAGAGGCATAATTTGTTCCATACAAAGGGAGTTGTGAAGGAACATTCTGTTCGCGTCATCATAGATGGAGGGAGTTGCAATAACTTGGCTATCATGGAGATGGTGGAGAAGCTATCTCTCACCACAAGACCGCATCCATATCCTTACTACATCCAATGGTTCAACAACAGCAGCAAGGTCAAGGTAACACGTACTGTTCGTGTGCATTTTAGTATCTCTACATATGCTGATTATGTTGATTGTGATGTGGTACCTATGCAAGCGTGTTCCTTATTACTTGGTAGACCATGGCAATTTGATAAAAAATCTGTACACCATGGTAGAAACAATCAGTATACTCTTGTTCACCAGGATAAAAATATTACTTTGCTTCCTATGACTCCTGAATCCATTTTGAAAGATGATATTAATAGAGCTAATAAAGCAAAACAGGAGAAAAATAAGAGTGAAAATCAGATTGTGGCAAAAGAATTTGAGCAACAAATGAAACCCAATAATAAACCATCTAGTGTTGCTTCTGAAATTAAATTGAAAAGTGCATGTTTACTTGCCACAAAATCTGATATTGATGATCTAGATTTCAGCAAATCTTTTTGCTATGCTTTTGTGTGCAAAGAGGAATTATTTTCATTCAAGGATGTGCCTTCCTCTTTGCCTCCTGCTGTCACTAACATTTTGCAGGAGTTCGCCGACGTCTTTCCAGAAGATGTGCCACCGGGATTACCACCTATTTGAGGGATTGAGCATCAAATTGACTTAATTCCCGATGCATCATTACCCAACCGTGCACCATACCATACCAATCCAGAGGAGACGAAGGAGATTATGCGTCAAGTACAAGAACTGCTCGACAAAGGTTATATACGCGAATCCCTTAGTCCTTGTGTTGTTCCTATCATTTTAGTGCCGAAAAAGGATGGTACATCGCGTATGTGCGTTGATTGTAGAGGCATTAATAATGTTACTATTCGTTATCGTCATCCTATTCCTAGGCTAGATGATATGCTTGATGAATTGAGTGGTTCTACAATATTCTCCAAAGTTGATTTGCGTAGTGGATACCATCAAATTCGTATGAAATTGGGAGATGAATGGAAAACAGCATTTAAAACTAAGTATGGATTATATGAGTGGTTAGTCATGCCTTTTGGGTTAACTAATGCACCTAGTACTTTCATGAGGTTATTGAATGAAGTTTTACGTGCTTTCATTGGACGATTTGTGGTAGTTTACTTTGATGACATATTGATTTATAGCAAATCTTTGGAGGAACATTTGGAACATTTACATGCTGTTTTTATTGCTCTACGTGATGCACGTTTGTTTGGTAACCTTGGAAAGTGCACCTTTTGCATAGACCGAGTATCTTTTCTTGGCTATGTTGTTACTCCACAGGGAATTGAAGTTGATAAAGCCAAGATTCAAGCTATTGAGAGTTGGCCGCAGCCCAAAACGGTCACACAAGTGAGGAGTATCCTTGGCCTTGCTGGTTTGTGAGAGATTTCAGCACCATTGCTGCACCTGTCAACGAGCTTACAAAGAAGGATGTGCCTTTTGTTTGGGGTACCGCACAGGAAGAAGCCTTCACGGTATTGAAAGATAAGTTGACACATGCTCCTTTACTCCAACTTCTTGATTTTAATAAGACTTTTGAGCTTGAATGTGATGCTAGTGGAATTGGATTAGGAGGTGTGTTATTATAAGATGGCAAACCTGTTGCATACTTTTTTGAAAAATGGAGTGGGCCTAGTCTGAACTATTCTACTTATGATAAGGAATTATATGCTCTTGTTCGGACCTTAGAAACATGGCAACATTATTTATGGCCCAAGGAATTTGTTATACATTCTGATCATGAATCATTGAAACACATTAAAAGTCAAGCAAAACTGAACCGTAGACATGCTAAATGGGTTGAATTCATTGAGACTTTCCCTTATGTCATTAAACACAAGAAGGGTAAAGGAAATGTTATTGCTGATGCATTGTCTCGTCGTTATACTATGCTTTCACAACTTGACTTTAAAATATTTGGTTTGGAGACCATCAAAGATCAACATATGCATGATGCTGAATTCAAAGATGTATTGCAGAATTGTAAGGAAGGGAGAACTTGGAACAAGTTCGTTCTTAATGATGGATTTATGTTTCGTGCTAACAAGCTATGCATTCCAGCTAGCTCTGTTCGTCTTTTATTGTTGCAGGAGGCGCATGGAGGAGGATTAACGGGACACTTTGGCGTCAAGAAGACGGAAGATATACTCGCTACACATTTCTTTTGGCCAAAGATGAGACGGGATGTTGAGCATTTTGTTGCTCGCTGCACTACATGTCAAAAAGCTAAGTCACGACTCAATCCTCATGGTTTATATATGCCTTTGCCTGTACCTAGTGTTCCTTGGGAGGATATATCTATGGACTTTGTTTTAGGTTTACCTCGAACAAAGAAGGGGGGGGGGGATAGCATATTTGTTGTCGTGGATAGGTTCTCGAAAATGGCACACTTTATACCATGTCATAAAAGCGATGATGCTATTAATGTTGTTGATTTGTTCTTTCGTGAAATTATTCGCTTGCATGGTGTGCCAAATACTATTGTTTTAGATCGTGATACTAAATTTCTTAGCCACTTTTGGAGATGTTTATAGGCTAAGTTGGGGACTAAGCTGCTTTTTAGTACTACTTGTCACACCCAAACTGATGGACAAACTGAAGTAGTCAATAGAACATTGTCTACTATGCTTAGGGCTGTTTTGAAGAATAACAAGAAAATGTGGGAAGAATGCTTGCCTCATATTGAATTTGCTTATAATCGTTCATTGCATTCTACTACTAAGATGCACCCTTTTGAAATTGTGTATGGTTTCCTACCTCGTGCACCTATTGATTTGTTGCCTCTTCCATCTTCGGAGAAGGTTAATTTTGATGCTAAAGAACGTGCTGAATTGATTTTAAAAATGCATGAGTTAACTAACGAAAACATTGAGCGTATGAATGCTAAATATAAACTTGCTGGAGATAAGGGTAGAAAACATGTTGTGTTTGCACCTGGAGATCTTGTCTGGTTACATTTGCGTAAGGATAGATTTCCTAATTTGTGCAAATCAAAGCTAATGCCATGTGCTGATGGTCCTTTTAAGGTGTTAGAGAAAATAAATGATAATGCATATAAACTTGAGCTGCCTGCAGATTTTGGGGTTAGTCCCACTTTTAACATTGCAGATTAGAAACCTTATTTGGGTGAGGACGCTGAACTTTCGTCGAGGACGACTTTATTTCAAGAAGGGGAGGATGATGAGGACATCAATACCATTGTTACACCCACAGCCCCTGCTGCTATACATACTGGACCAATTACTAGAGCTCGCGCACGCCAATTGAATTATCAGGTACTTTCGTTTCTTGGTAACGATTCTAATGTTCATGAGAATATGATGCTGCCTAAATTGGATACATTTGTCTTGCTTACAAATGAAGGGCCTAGCTTGGACAAGAAAGATGAACCTTGGAACAAGTTCAAGCGTGGAGATGATGGCATGCGCAAGGGGATCCAGAACAGAGTTACAAGTGATGATTTCAGGACTTTGAAGCCCCCATAAGGAGTGCATGAAGCCTTGGACGAAATATACAAGATGCCACTTCATAAATTTCATCCAGAGGCTATTTTTGGTGCTGCGTTGCCTTATTATTGGGCCAGGCCCATGTATTTTCGAAATACTTAAGTATAGGTTGTTTTTAGAGTCCGTATGTGTGGGGAAACAAGAGTTAGGGTTGGTTTCGGACCCCTCCTCCAAGGGCCACGAAATCCCCCCCCCCTCTTCCTCCATATATACAGCCCTTAGGGCGTCGTTTAGACTTTGGGTTTTGTTTAGACTAAAAGTTGGCCATAGCTGCAACTTCGCGTACTTCGTTTGTGTCCCACGACCAGACCTAGATGTCACAGAACCCCACCTTGATCAATAAAGCTTTCATCTTATATTCGCAATATCCAGATTGCAATCTTAGTTTCTTGCTTGTTCTTCGTTTGCTCGCAGGAAACAGACCCTCATGGCCAGGTTGATCTTGCTCCGGCATGGTCAATAACCCTCAGAAGTTGGTTTAGCGATTGCTAAGGTGCGACGTCTCGCACGTTCGTAGTCGGATCGTCAAGGTCGACTCCCACAGAAAACGATAGACATCATATCATTGAAACATCGGGACACCTTCGCCTCTATCAGAGTAGGTAGGGGGTAAGTGGTGGTGTGGGTTGGGATATTGGCAATGTTTGCGGAAAGCCGGTGGTGGTGTAGCGGATGATATGGTGGAAGGAGCGGTCGTCCGGAAGTGGACGGATGTCCGGTCGCCAGATGTCCGGTAGGGTCGGAAATCCGCTAATTTTAGCTCGGTGTAGAGGTTCCGGTCGTCCGGTAATCGTCGGACGTCCGGTGGTTCCTGGGTCGCCGGACGTCCGGTAAGTTGCGGTCGTCTGGTGGATCGGGGTTAATGCGAAATTGATAGGATTTCGTGGATTTTGGATGGATTTCGAGGTGGAGATGGTGGGGGAAGGCTAGACACTTGCAACACAACATATTCATGGATCAAAACCAACAAAACATCATCAAAACTCACAAAACACAAGAAAAATTTTTGGGGCTATTTTTGTGGGGATTTTCGGATTAGGACGAAAAACAACAAAATCAAGCTAGAAAAATGAAGAGGGGGCTCCGAAATCGTGATCAACCTTGCTTTAGATACCAAGATGATGTAGGGTAGAGACCCTAATCGCCCGATCTTTCATGAAAGGAGCGGATCCCGGCGAAAACACGAAGAACACGAGGAAGAACGGAAGGAAAACACAAGAGGAAAACACTAAACCGACATGATTAAGTCACACATGGGCTAGATCCTCGAGTACATAGGACGATACACGAATCCACGGACATCTAGGGACGATACACGGTAGACGGTTCTTCTCCGTGAGGCGGTCTTGAATCCACAAGGGGATCTCCCTGTAAAGGAGTCTTGAATCCAAGGTGGATCTTCTCCGTAGAGGGGCCGCGGTATCTCTTGTGGAGTAGATCCGATATGGATGAGCAATGCTCTATCTCTAAAATGAGCTAAACCAATGCTGACCCTAGTTAGGATGAATGGGGGGGTCTATTTATAGTCTAAGTGCAAATGGGGGCGCAGTGAAGGGGTACATGGGCCTCGGGCCCGAACACTGTGCGCAGACAGGTATCGGACGTCCGCTAGGGACCGGCCGTCCGGTGTCTCTGGAGCTGCCTGACGTCCGGTGTCCTCCGGTCGTCCGCTGGTTCCGTTCTGTGATGGGGGTGCCGGACGTCCGGAGGCTCCGGACTTCCGCTAATGTTGGCTCGGGTGGGATCGCGTCGGTCGTCTGGTCTGGGCCGGACGTCCGCTCTTTGGCCTTGGGTGTAGGGGCACCAGTCGTTCGGTCTGGACCAGACGTCCGCTCACTGGGGCTCGGCTGATGCTTCAGGCGCCGGACGTCCGGTCCCGGCCGGTCGTCCGGTGGCCTGGACTTTTCCTTCAGCCCTCCTTCTTCTCGTCCATCTTCCTCTTCTTCTTGTCCTTGCTCCTTAGCTTCTCCATTGTACCTGAGTATGCACAAAGTATCCATATGAGGTAGTAGCCATGTTCATGTGCATCGAACTGGAATTGTGAGAGGAGAGATGTCACCTCGGTTTCAAGAGCTCTTGCACGTGATTGAGTCATGGGTCCACTAGGCACTTGATGAGACGATGGTAGGTCCATGGGGATGACCTTGGGATGCTCCGCATCAATAGGTTAGTCCCAAAAATAATATAAAAGTGGAAAATAAAGCCCAATAATGTCTAAAACAATAGATAATATAGCATGGAGCAATCAAAAATTATAGATACGTTGGAGACGTATCAGTGCCTCCTAAGCCTCTCCCACACCGGGAACAGTCCTTTCGGACAGCACCTCCGCATCATCCCTGGTCTTGGGGGAGTGTGGTGCTGGCGGGGAGTCATTGGCCATCTCCTTGGAATCCAGCGAGCCTCCTGACGAGGATCGCGGAGGGCTATTGTGGGCTAGACTACAATAACATAACCAATCATCTCAATACAATGAGGAGGGAAAACTCCATGGGTGGATAAGGTATTAGTACTTACGATGCGGCCCGAGGCTTAGCACGGGGGCGTCTCTCCAGACTGTCATCGACATCCCATGTGGAGTTATCTGCGAGGGAGCCCTTCCCCCTTTTGGGCGCCTCCGCCTCCAGAGTTGCGGAGGCCGCCCTCTTCTTCCTCCCCCCATTAGGGGGAGAGTCACTCTCCTCCTCCTCCTCATCTGCGTCGTCTTCGGCAGTGGGGGAATGGGCCTTGTCTTCGGACGTCACGTCCGATGTACCCTTGCGGCGGGGGCCGCTCAGGGCCCCCTTGGCCTTTCCTGTGGCCTTCTTCTCTGGTGCCTTATAAGGTGCCGGCTCCAGCATCTTTCCTAAGCGCGGGATGAATGTCTCCTCGGGCAAGGGAGCCGGGCATCGGATCTGCTTCGCCTTCTTCAATCAGTACTAAAAAGTCAATGGTAATGGAAGCTTAGATATCATCCTTGAAATAAGCAAGGAAGGGATGTGTTGAAAATGACATACCTTGTTGGGGAGGTGATTTATGTCGTGACCCCGGTCCGAGGCAGTGGCCGACGGTATCTCGTTGCCCTTGAAAAGCAACTTCCAAGCATCTTCACGAGTCGTTTCGAAAAGCCTCACCAGGGTATGGTGTTTCTTCGGGTTGAAATCCCATAGAGGACAGCTTCGGCTCTGGCAGGGAAGGATTTGGCGCACCGACATCACTTGGATTATGTCGACAAGCTTGATGTCCCTATTGATCATACTTTGGATACGCGTTTGCAGCGCAATCAGCCCATCCGAGGAACACCAGTTTGGGCTCTTCTCAACCAAGGAGGTGAGCTGCACGGGGGCACCAGAGTTGAATTCGGCCGCCGCCACCCAGATGGCATCGCGGGGTTTGGTGATGTAGAACCATAGCTTCTTCCATTCCTTGACGGATTCCACGAATGTGCCTTTTGGCCAAGAGACACTAGTGAGCTTGCTCACCATGGTGCCCCCACACTCTGCGTGCTGTCTGTCCACCACCTTGGGCTTCACGTTGAAGGTTTTGAGCCACAGCCTGAAGTGGGGGTGGATGCGGAGGAAGGCCTGGCACACGACGATGAACGCTGAGATATTGAGGAAGGAGTTCGGGGATAGATCGTGGAAGTCTATCCCGTAGTAGAACATTATCTTGCAGACGAAGGGGTGGAGTGGAAACCCTAGCCCGCGGAGGAAATGAGGGATGAACACTACCCTCTCTTTGGGCTTCGGTGTGGGGATGATTTGTCCCTGGGCTGGAAGACAGTGGGCGATTTCCTTCGCCAGGTACCCGGCCGCCCGAAGCTCGGTGATGTCCTCCTCCTTAACAGAGGAGGCCATCCATTTGCCTTGACCTTCGGATCCGGACATGGTTGAGTGCTTTCTTGAGACAAGGAAATGAGAACTTGGGCATTGGATCTCAAGAGCGGAGAGGCAGGAAGAAAGTGTGGGAGAAGAAAGGGGAATCTTATCTCCTTATAAGGGCGGTGAATATCGAATGCCCCCCCCCATTCGCCTGCTCCCAAGGGCTATATAAACGGCATGGTTGGGTTACCAACACCCGTATTGATGAGAATCCCGTAATAAGGGGACACGATCTCTGCTTTGAGAAGACGTGCCAATGACAACCGCGTCTCGAAACATGGGGCGAAAAATGGTTCGAAATTATGACCGGACAGGCTGACGTCGTATTACTAAAGTTGTCAGCAAATTGGACTCGTGTGTTATTAAATTCTCTCTGTGGTTGTGTGTGGTGTGTGTTACAGGTCCGGACACGATCAATTCATCTGGAGACTATTCGGAGGTTCGGAAGGAGGAACCTGCCTTGCAATGCCGAAGACAGCACTACGCGTCGGATACCTTGTCATTGAAGCTAGGTTCAGGGGCTACTGAGGGAGTCCTGGACTAAGGGGTCCTCGGGCGTCCGACCTGTTATCTATGGGCCGGACTGATGGGCTGTGAAGATATGAAGACCGAAGACTGCACCCGTGTCCGGATGAGACTCTCCTTGGCGTGGAAGGCAAGCTTGGCGAACAACTATGAAGGTTCCATCTTATGTAACCAACTCTATGTAACCTAGATCCCCCCGGTGTCTATATAAACCGGAGGGTGTAGTCTGGAAAGGATATACTCAATACCTTAGTCAAACAGGCTAGACCTCTAGGGTTTAGCCATTACGATCTCGTGGTAGATGAACTCTTGTAATACTCATATTCATTAATATCAATTAAGTAGGAAGTAGGGTATTACCTCCATAGAGAGGGCCCGAACCTGGGTAAACATTGTGTCCCGTGTCTCCTGTTACCATCAACCTTAGACGCACAGTTCGGGACCCCCTACCCGAGATCCACCGGTTTTGACACCGACATCGATATCGAGGGGGTACAGCCGACGCCACACGTTACAAAGGAGATGCGGCAACGTGTACGGCATCAGCTGCAACTGGCACGAATACGGTACTGGAGTCATCTACACTCACAACCATTAGCAGGTTAGCATAAAAAAATACAACGAGTGCATACAATGCAACAACCAGCTACCGGCACTCAACTTAAACTCGTAACTAACGTCCGGTTAACACGTCGTAGTCTAGCGTGGCCTACAGTCAGCGCGGCTCTGATACAAAGCGTTTTGGCACCCCGGCTCAGAGAAACCAGTTTACCATGCTTTGCCAGCCCAAAGACCATGTCTTCTGGCAACACACAACATCTTGGTACAGAAAACAGCCGCTTTATTGATGCTAGCAGATCATAGTTTATATTACAATAGTGGCGAGGCTAAGTGGCACACACAGTGCGGCTAAACAATATGTACATTTTTTAGTGAACATGAAGGGGCCTCGATCAAAACAACTATGTGGCAGTGGAACAACGTCGTAGCGGAACTCCATAGCACAAGGACACCGATGTTGACACGGTCTATACTCGGACATCACTCCTTTCCGACAAGACTTTCCTAAAAGCTGGCATGACACGCCAGGTCAGTACATTGAATGTACTTGCAAGCTCACAACAAACATAAACATAATGACAAACAATATCATGATACTTAACCAATTAGCAATGCAACAACATATCATACATGATGTGATCATGAGCTTGTGATAAAATTTCCCTCGGACTAGCTTACCAACGGTGGTCTTTCCGGCGATCACAACCATGACCAACACTTGGTCTCAAACGGTGATCTTTCCGGCGATCACAACCATGACCAACACTTGGTCTCAAATGCTGATCTTTCCGGCGATCACAACCATGACCAACACTTGGTCTCAAACGGTGATCTTTCCGGCGATCACAACCAACATGAAGATGGTTTACCCACCATCATCTTATCCACAGTGCAACGTTCATAAATTAGAGTGCAAAATTTATTTAAGTGTTGACCCATGGTGTGACCTACTTTAGAGCGTGTCCGTAACATTGGACTCGGCTATCGATAGATTTAATACACTCTGCAGAGGTAGCACACTGTTCCCACACCATGGAACCCATGGCCTCACACTGCCATTCGGGTGGACCAATGGCATTCCGACGAAACCCCTCCATTGCCATGACACTCTCTCGGCCACTCCGACTCACTCCCCACTGGGCTAGTCCTGGGTGGCCCCATGTCTATCAAAGACACCAACGGCCACCGTCGTGGCAAAACTTAAACGATCCCAAATGGGGACAAGGTACCATAACATCAACAACGGGCACACAAGGTTATGTCTACTTACCGGGCCAGGGTACCGCACGCCCATAACCTTCCCTCGTTGGAGGCACAAACAAGAGGCATGACAACGGACCGATAAAGGCCTTCCCATAAAGGCAAATGTGGTTGCACTGGGACAAACTCGATTCAGTGGCACCATGACTCAGTCAATGATATATTCAAGTTGAATTATTAGCAGGTTCAACTTAACGTGAAAGTAACCGGTGTCATAACATGCCATGCAAGTGTTACACAAATATATACATCATATATAAACAGAAATAACTGGGTCAACTATATCCACACTAAGCATAATCATCAACAACTAATAACACTTCCCTGGTTATGATTAATCCTCACTTTAAACAGAATCTTTACTAGCAAATTTATCATTTTCCCCATCCAAGAAAATACTCAAAATAATTACTTATATCCATAACCATATTACTTCTTCATAACAATTATTACTTCTAGTTACTTAACCAACTAAGTTAGCTTCAAATTTTCTAAGCATATCAACTTAAACAAGTAACCAATCAGAATATAAATAATATACTAGTGATTTAAATGCATGGATTAAATCATTAATTCAAGTTGAAAATCACAAATATTGTAATGGCACCATGGAAATGTTGTTGTGGCTTGCCTTAGTGCAGATGAGGATCACAATCCTCCTGGTCATCCTCAAGACAAGCTTTACTCTCTGAAAACAATTATAAACACCAAAATAAAACATCAAGAACCCTTTTGAAATTCACCAGAAAATCTAGACAGCAGAGAAAAATCTAATTTTTGGCGAGCTGCTTGATTTCTTCATAAAGAACACAATGCAAAAAGAATCAATTCATTTGTACTTATGGTTAAAAAGTTTTGGCTATTTGAAGCTCTCTGGATAGAATTAAATTTGAATTTAAATAAAACAGAACTGAGGGGGGGGGGTGACGTCGAAGGCGTAAACCTCGCGGGCGCCACCACTCGTACCGCTTCACGCGCGGACAGAGTGGCTGAGTAGCGGGCCTCGCTAGTCAGGTGAGAGGGAGGGGGAGAGGGAAACAGAGGACGGTGCGGCTTCGCCGGAGCACACGCCGACAAGGAAGGCTTCTTGGCCCGAACTAGAGGGAGGGATCGAAAGAGGAGACGGAGGCGCACCTGTCTGTACCCGTAGGTTAGCTAGGGGTGGTCGGACGGCGTCGGAAACGACCTCTCCAGCGGCGACAGGAAGCAGAGGTCGCCGGAGTTGAAGACAATGGCGACTAGAGGCGACACCAGGGGCTCCAACCGGGCGGAACGGCACCACCGAGGCACGACGGAGGCCCTAGAAGGGTGGCCCGAGCCTAGGAGGGGCTGGAGCTGCGAAGATGACCCGAGGGGATCGCCGGCGAGCTCGAGCTCGGGGAGGGTGGCCCGCGGCCTGCCCGGCAGGAAAACGGCTTTCTATGAGATCGTGGAGTGTGTGTGAAGGAGTCCTGGATTTAGGGGTCTCCGGACAGCCGGACTATATCCTTTGGCCGGACTGTTAGACTATGAAGATACAAGATTAAAGACTTCGTCTCCTATCCGGATGGGACTCTACTTGGCGTGGAAGGCAAGCTAGGCATTATGGATATGTATATCTCCTCCTTTGTAACCGACCTTGTGTAACCCTAGCCCTCTCCGGTGTCTATATAAACCAGAGGGTTTTACTCCGTAGGACAACAGACAATCATAGCATAGACTAGCTTCTAGGGTTTAGCCTCTCTGATCTCGTGGTAGATCTACTCTTGTACTACCCATATCATTAATATTAATCAAGTAGGACGTAGGGTTTTACCTCCATCAAGAGGGCCCGAACCTGGGTAAAACTTCGTGTCCCCTGCCTCCTATTACCATCTGCCTTAGACGCACCGTACGGGACCCCCTACCCGAGATTCGCCGGTTTTGACACCGACATTGGTGCTTTCATTGAGAGTTCCTCTGTGTCGTCGCTGAGGGAGTCCTGGATTAGGAGGTCTCCGGATAGCCGGATTATATCCTTTGGCCGGACTGTTAGACTATGAAGATACAAGATTGAAGACTTCGTCTCGTGTCCGGATGGGACTCTACTTGGCGTGGAAGGCAAGCTAGGCATTACGGATATTTATATCTCCTCATTTGTAACCGACCTTGTGTAACCCTAGCCCTCTCCGGTGTCTATATAAACCGGAGGGTTTTAGTCCGTAGGACAACATACAATTATACCATAGGCTAGCTTCTAGGGTTTAGCCTCTCTGATCTCGTGGTAGATCTACTCTTGTACTACCCATATCATCAATATTAATCAAGCAGGACGTAGGGTTTTACCTCCATCAAGAGGGCCCGAACCTGGGTAAAACTTCGTGTCCCCTGCCTCCTGTTACCTTCTGCCTTAGACGCACAGTTCGGGACCCCCTACCAGAGATCCGCCAGTTTTGACACCGACATCGGTGCTTTCATTGAGAGTTCCTCTGTGGCGTTGCCAGAAGGAAGGATGTCTCGTCTCTTCTTTAAAGACGGTACTACTATCGGGGGAGCTTTGGCTGTCGGCCAAACTCTCTGGCTAGGCGGTTTCATCATGACCGCCTATTCGGCACCCGCGCCGATGATGACTTCTCGGGTCATCGAAAATAGCCTCCACGTCAGATTGGCACTCGCCGAACAGATGGATCAAATGGAGCTCGCCTCCCTAAACGAGCTCTTGGATCGCATCACTGCCTTGGGAGTCGCTACGGACTATGATCGGATTGGGCTTAAACCCGATCAAAGGGAGATTAACTCTCCACCGGTCACCCATCATATCGAAGTGGTGGAGGAACAATGCGTCGACCTTTCCTCTATCTTGAAGACCAACTATGTCTGGATTCCCGAGCTCTCCGAGCTAGATGCCCGTTCGCGGGAGGACAACATCCAATCCCTGAACTTAGAGTCTGGTAGTGGACCATGATTATCGGGTAGCACCCCGGAATTGGAACTTCCAAAATTGGAAACTCCTTGGCCCCTGGATCCCAAATCGGGTAAGGGTTCGGATTCAATTCCACCCACCCACCCAAACATAAGCGATCTTCCCCAAATCATGCAAGAGCCCCAGGAAACAGTACATCACTATTGGGCCAGATTCCTCCTTGCGATAAGCAAGGTTAAGGACTGCCGCGAGGAAGACGCAATCCTATTTTTCTGCAATAATTGCATGGACAAGGGAATCCTTAACGCCATAAATCGCCATGACATAACACGCTTCGCTGACTTGGCGTCCATAGTATGAAAGTACTGTGCAATGGAAAGTGCCCGGAAAACCGAAACAAACTTTTGGGATAGTCCGGCCCTGAATACAAACCTAGTCTGAAATAAAAGGGTGCATTATCAAAATACACCCGGGTTAACTACCAAACAGCAAAAACCCTCTACAGGGCATGGAACCATACTGGAGGGATGGCTCAACAGACCCTGCAAAATTCACGGTACATTGAATACAATACCAACGCACAGCCTTAGAGCATGTTGGATACTCCGGCAGGTGGCCAAAAGTGGTGAGGATCTTCTTATCCCAAATACCACAGAGCACCATCCCGCGGATAACAATACGGTGTTAGCAATCTTTGAAGCCTTCGCGTCAAATAATAGGGGCAAGCGAACACTCCGAAGCATGGCCGAAATCTGCCACATAGCGACAGTAAATCCATGGAGTGACACAGCTATTACCTTCAATGCCAGTGACGAACCTAAATTCCGAACAGCCCGAGCACCAGCCGCACTGGTCCTCAGTCCAATCGTGGACGGCTTTCGACTCACCAAAGTACTCATGGACGGCGGCAGTGGATTAAACCTCATCTATGAGGAAACTCTTCAAAAGATGGAAATAGACTGGAGCCGCATTGAGCAAAGTAGCACAACCTTTAGAGGAATCATACCCAGTCGAGAAGCACGCTATGCTAGGAAAATCACACTAGATGTGGTATTCCGCACGCCGGATAATTACAGGTCCGAAGAAATCACATTCCAAGTGGCCCCGTTCAGCAGTGGTTATCACGCTCTTTTAGGACAGGAGGCGTTCACAATCTTCCAAGCCGTACGCCATTACGGGTACATGAAGCTCAAAATGCCCGGGCCCAATGGAATCATCACTCTCGCCAGTGATCCGAACATAGCACTCCGCGCCGAAAACAAAACAGCAGCACTGGCCCTTGAGGCATTATCCGAAGCCCTCTCGGCCGAGGAATTTACCACGCTACGCTCTAAAGTGGACAGGGACGACATGATACTCGACAAGAGATCCAAGTCCACCTCTTTTAAACCAGCGGATGAAATAGTCAAATTCCAAGTCCACCCAACGGACCCTACAAAAACAGCCTCCATCGGAGCACAGTTAAACCCCATTGTGGACGCCGCACTATGAGGGTTCCTGCGCGAGAACTGGGACATATTCGCCTGTCATCCCTCAGACATGCCAGGAATCCCACGCAGGCTGGCCGAGCATAGCCTCAATATCCTAAAGGGATTTAAGCCGGTCAAGAAAGCTCTCCGGCGTTTCTCCGAACCCAAGAGACAGGCCATGGGAGAGGAACTAGCCAAGTTATTGGAGGCTGGATTCATCAGAGAAATAAAACACCCGGACTGGCTAGCAAACCTGGTGATGGTACCAAAGAAGGACAAATCCTGGCGCCTTTGTGTCGATTTCAAAGACCTCAATAAAGCTTGCCCAAAGGATCCCTTTCCCCTCCCACGCATCGATCAAATCATTGATGCTACTAAGGACACGAGTCATTGTGTTTCCTCGACGCATACTCCGGTTACCACCAAATCAAGATGGCGGAGTCCAACCAAGCCGCAACGGCATTCATCACACCATACGGTCCCTTCTGTTTTAACACAATGCCTTTTGGGCTCAAAAACACCGGCACAACATATCAGCGCATGATTCAGAGATGTCTAGAGAAACAAATCGGCAAAACAGTAGAGTCATACGTAGACGATGTGGTCGTCAAAACCAAACACGTCGACTCTTTGATAGACGACTTGAGGCTCACATTGGACAACCTCCGAACATACGACATCAAGCTCAATCCGGAAAAATGCGTTTTCGGCGTACCAGCTGGAAAGCTCGTGGGTTTCATTGTCTCCAGTAGAGGTATTGAGGCTAATCCGGCCAAAATCCGAGCTTTGTCACAGTTGGCTACCCCAACAGACCTCAAGCAAATCCAGAAGTTAACTGGATGCGTGGCGGCTCTAAGCTGCCTTATCTCCCGCTTAGGAGAAAAGGCTTTACCCCTTTATCGCCTCCTTCGGCGCACCGAACACTTCGAGTTGACGGCCGCGGCCACAGCCAGACTGGAAGAAATAAAGGCCATTTTGGCAACCAACCCAATCCTGGCCATGCCAAACATCGGCGAACCAATGCTGTTGTAAATATCGGCAACTCATCAAGTTTTCAGCGCAATGCTTGTTGTCGAACGAGAAGCAGACGAACACAAATTCCCTCTTCAAAAGCCGGTATACTATGTATCCACTGTCCTCACTCTATGCAAATCATGGTACCCACATTATCAAAAGATAGCCTATGCAGTATTCATGGCATCCCGGAAGCTGCGACACTACTTTCAAGAGTGTTCGATTACAGTAGCCTCGGAAGTGCCACTTAATGATATTATAAACAACTGCGACGCTACGGTCGGATTGCCAAATGGGCCATTGAGCTCCTCTCGTTCGACATACCATACAAACCTCGACGAGCCATCAAGTCGCAAGTATTGGCCGACTTCATCGCCGAATGGACGGAGGCCGAACTCCCTAAAGAGTACGTCGCATACTCCAATTGGATCATGCACTTCGACAGTTCTAAAATGCTATTTGGTCTAGGGGCTGGCGTCGTCCTGACATCCCCAACCGGAGATACCGTTCAGTACGTACTGCAAATATTGTATACAGACTCCAACAATGCAGCCGAATACGAAGCTCTGTTGCATGGTCTTTGGATGGCAGTCTCCATGGGCATTCAATGCTTGGAGGTGCGTGGGGATTCAATCCTCGCAATATCCCAAATAGATGGAGATTTTGATGCCAAGGATCCGAAAATGGCAGCCTATTGAAACGCCGTCCTAAAAATGCCAGCTCGGTTTGAGGGGCTCAAATTTCACCATGTGGCTCGGGAAAACAATCAGGCGGCGGATATCCTCGCCCGCATCGGCGCAAAACGCGATGCAGTCCCCCCCCCCACATATTTTTGGAAAGGATGTTTAAACCATCCGTAGTATGGGAAGGGGATACCCGTAACAATAGTCCAGACCTGGCCAAAATACCCGATACCGAACTCTCTGACACAATCGGAGGCCCCACCACCGAAATAACACCGTCAGTCCACGAAATAATGGCCATTATTGCCCCGTGGACTGAACCATTCCTGGCCTACCTAACTAGACAGGAACTTCCAGAGGACCAAAATGAGGCACGCTGCATAGTGCGGCGATCCAAGGCCTACAGGGTCCATGAGGGAGAATTGTACAAAAAAAAGTACTACCAGAGTCCTTCAAAAGTGCATCTTCGAAGTGGAAGGGTGGAATCTTTTGGCAGAAATTCACGCCGGACTCCGTGGTCATCGCGCCGTAGCCTGGGCTCTTGTAAGCAAGGCCTTCCGTACAGGATTCTATTGGCCAACGGCTTGAGCAGATGCACAGGACTTGGTCCAACGTTGCGCCGGTTGCCGGCTCTTTGCAAATCAAAGCCACATGCCGCCCACCGCCCTACAAACAATCCCCATTACATGGCCTTTTGCGGTCTGGGGGCTTGACATGGTTGGACCCCTTAAAGGGGGAACCCACAAGAAAAAATACTTATTGGTCATGCTGGATAAATTCACCAAATGGATAGAGGCCAAACCTGTTAAAACAGCCGAATCCGGACCGGTGATAGACTTCATATCCGGGGTTGTACACCGGTACGGCGTCCCCCACAGCATCATCACTGATAATGGCACAAACTTCATGGCCGACGAGGAAAAACTCTGGTGCAGCAAAATGGGCATCAAGCTCGATTATGCTTCAGTCTATCACCCACAAACCAACGGTCAAGTCGAACGAGCAAACGGTCATATAATGAGCGGCATTAAACCCAGATTAGTGCGCTCCTTAACAGAGTCTAACACGCACTGGGTAGAGGAGCTCGACTCCGTACTCTGGGGGCTGCGGACCTGTAACACCCTCGAAGCGGCTATATCTCCCACGTGTCGAGGCACGACTTAGAGACATAATCGCATTGAAGGAATATGTCGCAAGTGAGGTAATCTTCACACAACCCATGTAATACATAAGGGAAAGAGGTACATAGTTGGCTTACAATAGCCACTTCACACAATTACATGAATAAACATTACATCAATCAAATACACTCATGGTCCGACTACGGAACCAAAATAAAAGAAGAACCCCAAATGCAACAAAGGTCCCCGATCGACCCCAACTGGGCTCCACTACTGATCAACTAGCACGAAACAACACAAAGGACAAGATCTTCATCGAGCTCCTCCTGAGCTTGGTTGCGTCATCTGCACGGTCTCATCGGCACCTGCAAGCTGGTTTTGGAAGTATCTGTGAGCCACAGGGACTCAGCAATCTCGCACCCTCGCGATCAAGACTATTTAAGCTTATGGGTAAGATAAAGGTATGAGGTGGAGCTGCAGCAAGCGACTAGCATATATGGTGGCTAACATACGCAAATGAGAGCGAGAAGAGAAGGCAAAGCACGGTCGATAAAAGTATGATCAAGAAGTGATCCTAAACAACCTACGTCAAGCATAACTCCAACACCGTGTTCACTTCCCGGACTCCGCCGGAAACAGACCATCACGGTTACACACGCGGTTGATGCATTTTAATTAAGGACAAGTTCAAGTTTTCTACAACCGGACGTTAACAAATTCCCATCTGCCCATAACCGCGGGCACGGCTTTCGAAAGTTCAAATCCCTGCAGGGGTGTCCCAACTTAGCCCATGACAAGCTCTCACGGTCAATGAAGGAATAGACCTCCTCCCGAGACATTCCGATCAGACTCGGTATCCCGGTACTCCAAGACATCCTCGACAATTGTAAAACAAGTCTAGCAAGACCGCCCGATGCACCGACATCCTGATAGGAGCTGCACATATCTCGTTCTCAGGGCAACACCGGATGAACACTACGTACAGCTAAAACCAGCCCTCAAGTTTCCCCGAGGTGGCGCCGCAAGTGGCTCTAGTTTGGACCAACACTTAGACAAGCACTGGCCCGGGGGGGTTAAAATAAAGATGACCCTCGGGATGTGCAACTCCCAAGGGAAAAAGGCTAGGTGGCAAATGGTAAAACCAAGGTTGGGCCTTGCTGGAGGAGTTTTATTCAAAGCAAACTGTCAAGGGGTTCCCATTATAACCCAATCGCGTAAGGAACGCAAAATCCGGGAACATAACACCGATATGACGGAAACTAGGGTGGCAAGAGTGGAACAAAACACCAGGCATAAGGCCGAGCCTTCCACCCTTTACCAAGTATATAGATGCATTTATTAAATAAGATATATTGTGATATCCCAACAAGTAAATAAATGTCCCGACAAGGAACGGCCTCCAATCTTCACCTGCAACTAGCAACGCTATAAGAGGGGCTGAGCACAGCGGTAACATAGACAATCAACGGTTTGCCAGGACATGGTGGGTTAGAGGTTTGACATGGCAATTTGGAGGCTGACAAGCAAATGGTAGGCATCGTAGCATTGGCATAGCAAAGAGCAAGCAAACTAGCATAGCAAAGATAGTAGTGATTTCGAGGGTATGATCATCTTGCCTGAAATCCCGCAAGGAAGAAGAACGAGTCCATGAAGAAGACAAACGGACCTAGACGAATGGGTCCTCACAAACACGACGTTGTCGGAAACAACCCGAAGGAGCACACCGGAAAGAAGCAAACGACATAGTAAACAACCAACACATCAACATGGCATGATGCACAATCGAGTATGATGCATGTCCGGTTTAATGAAGCATGGCATGGCAAAGTGCACAAACAATCCTACAAATTAAGTGGAGCTCAATATGCATCGGGATGCATATTGATGGAACACCACAACCATTATTTAGTTCTCTCTCGTTTATGTACCCAACAATATTAAATGTTTAACATGGCAAGGGGTGAAGCGGATGAAAACTACCTATCTAGGCAAATTTACATGAGGCCGGAACAACGAACAACAATTCCGGTAAATCCCCATAGCATATTTTAGATTTGGTACTGTTCTGCCCTAAACAATATTTTAGAGTTTTTAAACATGCAAGATGAGGCCACCATGTTATACTAGGCAAAATTCTACCCCATTTACATATAAAGTTTATTAAAATCAGAGTTACGGTTATTTAGTTATGAATGAAATCATTTTAACATGGCATAGGAGCAAAATTAAACAAATATCATTTTAAACATTTTAAACATAGGTGAAAGTTGCATATTATTAACCTACACAAAATTCTGAGCAAGTTTCATATATAAAACATTTTAATCCGATGCACGGTTAGTGAGTTATTAAATGCATGAACTAGGGGGACTAATCTGCAAAACTGGCAATCTCTGGAAAAATAGCTAAATTCGTAGAACTGGGAAAAAACATGGCACGGACCGCATCTGGGGCAAGCCCAACAGCAGAAGGAAAAAAACGAGAGGAGGGGCGCTGCGGGTGTGGCTCACCCAGTGGGCCTCGGCCCGGTCGGAGGAAGAGGCAGGCCGAGGCGGCCGGCTGGGCCTGATGCGGAGCTGCGTTGGGCCGGGAAGCTGACAGAGCCCACGAGGCGCTGGGCGTTCTCCTCCTCGATCCCGCCTGGATCGAGGGAGGCAGGGGGGCGGCGGTGGTAGCCCGATCCGGCGACGGGGATGGCCGGAGACGCGGCGGGCGGCGCTGAATCTGAAAACAGGCGGCGGTGGCGGTCCTCCTCGGGCTCGGATCGAGGCCGGAGGAGTCCGAGACGGCGGCGGGGATACGAAGACGGTTGCTACGGCGCGGCGGCATGAGTGCTCGATGGCGGCCGGCGATGGCGGTGGCGGTGCCGGTCGGTGGCAGAGAGGGGCGGCGGGCGCCGGTGGACAGGAGGACGAAGGCAGCGCCTCCCGGGCGGCGGCGCGAGGAGATGGGCCCGCGCGGGCCAGATCTGGGCCCCGCGGGCCGGCGGTGAAGTGGGGC
>NC_041390.1:300407624-300433230 GCF_002162155.2 Triticum dicoccoides | reverse complement strand
GGTGGTAGCCCGATCCGGCGACGGGGATGGCCGGAGACGCGGCGGGCGGCGCTGAATCTGAAAACAGGCGGCGGTGGCGGTCCTCCTCGGGCTCGGATCGAGGCCGGAGGAGTCCGAGACGGCGGCGGGGATACGAAGACGGTTGCTACGGCGCGGCGGCATGAGGGCTCGATGGCGGCCGGCGATGGCGGTGGCGGTGCCGGTCGGTGGCAGAGAGGGGCGGCGGGCGCCGGTGGACAGGAGGACGAAGGCAGCGCCTCCCGGGCGGCGGCGCGAGGAGATGGGCCCGCGCGGGCCAGATCTGGGCCCCGCGGGCCGGCGGTGAAGTGGGGCGGCGCGCAGGCTGAGGTGGCGTCGTCTGATTGGAGGGGGAGCGGCGGCGGGGTGACGTGGCGGCCTGCTATTGGCCGGAGCGACGTGGTTGGAGGCGGTGGACGCGTCCGGCGGCGGAGTGGACATGTCCGGCGGCGCTGAGGGAGGAGTTTTAGGGTTTCGGGGAAAAGATCCGAGAACGAAAATGAAGGGATCTATTTATAGAGGTAGAGGGAGATAGGAAGCTCCAAATGAGGTGCGGTTTTCGGCCACGCGATCGTGATCGAACGACCGAGATGATGGAGAGGGTTTAGGTGGGTTTTGGGCCAAATTGGAGAGGTGTTTGGCTGCAACACACACGAGGCCATCTCGGTCCCTCGGTTAACAGTTGGAGTATCAAACGAAGTCCAAATGGCACGAAACTTGACAGGCGGTCTACCGGTGGTAAACCAAGGCCGCTTGGCAAGTCTCAGTCCAATCCGGAAATGTTTAATCCCCACACACAAAAGAAAGTTAGAAATGACCACCGGAGGAGAACGAAGCGCCAGATTGCAAAACGGACAACGGGGAAAATGCTCAGACGCATGAGACGAACGCGTATGCAAATGAAATGCACATGATGACATGATATGCAATGCATGACACGCAAGCAATGACAAGGCAACACCAGCGAATAACTGAACGACAGCTGGCACATCGGTCTCGGGGCGTTACAACACTCCACCACTACGAGAGGATCTCGTCCCGAGATCTAGAATGGCACCGGAGGGAAAACGGAGGAGAAAGAGAAGAGGGAAACTAAGTAACTTCTTTGACAAACGAGTGAAACCAAGAACCTTGCAAGGTTGAACAAATTTGATAAAAGAATACAACGAAGGTGAACTAGGTCGAAAACACTCCATTAGAAACAAGGGACAAAGAGCATTGCGAAAACCTTGAGGTTGAAGGGAAGATATATATATAGAAAAACACTCCGGTTAAGACAAGATAGAGAAGGAATAAGACTGATATAATTTGGACAACACTCTGGTTGAGAAGGGATGCAAAAAAAATGATAAGATGAGAGAGCTCGAAAGAAAACATGGCACTCCGGTTGAATGGATAAGCAAAGAAAAGAATACTATCATGACAAAACAAGAAGATGGGTAGAAGAGAGCAACATCACAATGCCTCCGGAACAAAAGTAAGAATGGAGTGGGATGAACGAAGGGAAACAAGATCTCGAGGGAGCACGCTTACAACAAATGCTAGAACGGAGTTGTTAGAGAACCAACAATGAAAATAATAAGCTTGATATGGTCTTATGGAATACAGCAAAAATTATGAGGTGACAACCTGCCACTCACGGAAAAGAATTGGATTGATATGAACAAATTTACGAGAAAGGTATGTCGCATCGGAAAGGGCAAATGAAGAGCTTGGATCATTTATGAGCACCATAATAGCAACAATCCTTAGGGAAAGCTTTTAGGTGAAATATAACCCAAGATAGCTCCAATGACGAGATTGATGGATTTAAAAAAATGTCTCATTCATAACAACATGTGAGTTATGAAACATGAACTCAAATTATTAAGAATGACATAATACCACCTCCAATAATACGGAAGAAAGAATTGCACTCCGGATAGGAAGATGATGAAAGCTTGAGTTTCCCTGAACAGAATATTGATGAACACTTCGAGAAGAAATTAAATCCTTGATGAACCATCATGTAGAACCTCCATGAAGAAACTCCGGTAACAAAAGAATAAAAGAAAGAGAAATTGAAAACACAAGGTGAATCCTTGCAATGATTTAGAAGGATCTCGCGATGAAATAGTTGAAAAAGGTTGGAACTCCGGGAAAAAGAGAAGATGAACAATTGGAAACAAGAATTTTGATGAACCTCCGGAATAAGGAATTAATCACTTGAATGAAACAAGAATAAGAACTACATTATGCTTATCCTTCACCAATTAAATTGACGGCAATCAATGGATTTGACATATTACTTATTCTCGTAGAAAAGATTAAGAGAGATATAACATAAGCTTGAGAAGGTCTTCGACGAACCACCGGTAGAATTGAAAAGCACGAATGCATAGATATGATATATGAAGGAAGAAAAAACTCTTGAGCGAACCACCATCAGCATTAAAATGAACGAAGAAAAAAAAAGAAACACCGGGAAGAATTAGCAAATGAATGAAGATGCTTGAGAGAATTTAGAGGCAAGAGAACAAAGGGATCACGAACTTATTAGAGATCACTTGAACGAAGCACCGGTAAGATTGGAGAATGACAACTAAAAGCTGAGAATGAACAAGTCTTCTGAAATGATGGGCTTCGGATAATCAAACTGAAAATACTCTGAATTTCTCCAGATAGGTGAAAAGAAATCTCACATTCAAAAACGATTATGAGAGGATGGTATCAAGCTTGAACCATGAATCTTGAAGAGAATGGAGCAAGATTAAAGAGAAACTCTTCTTCGGACTTCAAGTGTTATGAAAGACTATGAGAGACACCACCATGAATTATTTAGACACTCGGGAAGAATCAAACGAAGAGGTAGAGCCAACGATGAAAAGAATTGTGAAAGATCTAGGAGAAGGCATTTGACTGATGATAAATTCATTCTTACGTCAAACTTTAAAAGGAATTTGAGAGTAACTTCGGGAAAATAAGAAGAGTCAGGTAAGATCCTGGAAAAAGGCCTGTGGGTTAGGGCCCACTCAAAAGAAACACCGTAGAACGATAACTTGAAAAGGAGATAGCACCGGTTGAATTTAAATGGCTTGGAAAAGATAACAATCTCGAAAGAGCTTGAAAGGATTGAGAATGGAAACAAATCTTCTGAGATATCTTGAGCACTCCGGAACAATTGAATAGCGAGAGGTGAATGAATATGAGGTGCACCGGCATGAGAAGGTATTTGAAACGAGGAAAAATATATGACCAACACTGAAAGCTTGAATTGGTTCCACCGGAGAAGAAAACGAGTGATGAGAGCTGAACTTGAAGCTCCGTTAGAATCTTCATGAGAATCACCGGATAAGAATATTGATAGAAAAGAATGGAGAGACCTCACATCAATAAGATGGATACTCGATTAAGGAATCTGAGTCCTTCACGAAAAAGGGTGGGTGGGCGGGAAAACAAATGCCACTTGAGATGGATGAAACGAACAACATAGAGAAAGCTGAGATTGAAACTTGTAGATGTTGCAATGATCGGATCCACTAGAAGAGAATCACACCGGTTGAAAAGGATTGACATGACAGTCTTGATGACCGAGAAGGATTAGTGTTCACATCGGGGTATGAGACCACCGCTTAGGGAAGGCATGGAATCAACATTTGACTTCGAAGCAACTCGAATCCCACAACTCAAAACAAAACAAAGGGTTGGCTTGCGGAATAAGCCAGAACAAACATATGATAGAGATTTCGCCCGAAGTTTTCGTGGTGGGGCCTACACGGGCTCGATCGTACAACACCATCATGTACAAGGCAGTGCACATGACATACAAAGCGTCCCCGAGTCGCATAGCCAAGGACTCTTTAAGACACAACAAGACCACTGTAAAATCGACCGTGAATAGGCGGACCACTAGACGTCGAACCCCAATTTCATATCATACATCTGTCAGAAAGATATCCTAAGAGCTACTTGAATTCCCACCTATGAAACTCCCGAACCTTTCCGGTTATGCAATCAGGTGTTGGGGATACAGGGGAAGCATAATATCTCACCCAAATCTAGCAAATCCTACATCCAGCTGTATCCATCCTTCAACACATAACCAAGAAACCTTCGGAAATCATCTACCTCAACCTTCGAAAAGCATCCCTTATACAAGTTATGGCGATACTCCCGAACTCCCGCCCCAGTACTGGGTGGCGTCGAGGTTATCTCACCAACGAACTGCATAAAAGAGATTTTCGATGTCGGCGTACTAAACTCAGGTATTCCAGAACTGCAACGATAAAATTATGACAACAACACCTCAGAGCTCAACTCCCCGGGACACTTCCACAAAACCCCTGACAGGAGGCACCAAGACAATGTTCTCATCATAAAACCATCGGAACGATTCCAAGATACTCGCGTGATCCTAAAATTTTTTTAGTGAAATTTGAGAAGAGAATAGTCAAAACTCTACGTCAGGATGCCTTACTAGAGCGATGAAGGGACTAGGAAGTAAAAAGAATTCCTAAACTCTTCGATATATAATTCCTAACTGACTCAAAACATTTTTCTCGACACAACTCGGCCGCTAAAACGATCAAGCAATGGGGCTCCTAAGGTCGGGAAGGCTCTGATACCAACTTGTAACACCCTCGAAGCGGCTATAGCTCCCACGTGTCGAGTCACGACTTAGAGACATAATCGCATTGAAGGCATATGTCGCAAGTGAGGTAATCTTCACACAACCCATGTAATACATAAGGGAAAGAGGTACATAGTTGGCTTACAATCGCCACTTCACACAATTACATGAATAAACATTACATCAATCAAATACACTCATGGTCCGACTACGGAACCAAAATAAAAGAAGAACCCCAAATGCGACAAAGGTCCCCGATCGACCCCAACTGGGCTCAACTACTGATCAACTAGCACGAAACAACACAAAGGACAAGATCTTCATCGAGCTCCTCCTGAGCTTGGTTGCGTCATCTGCACGGTCTCATCGGCACCTGCAAGCTGGTTTTGGAAGTATCTGTGAGCCACAGGGACTCAGCAATCTCGCACCCTCGCGATCAAGACTATTTAAGCTTATGGGTAAGATAAAGGTATGAGGTGGAGCTGCAGCAAGCGACTAGCATATATGGTGGCTAACATACGCAAATGAGAGCGAGAAGAGAAGGCAAAGCACGGTCGATAAAAGTATGATCAAGAAGTGATCCTAAACAACCTACGTCAAGCATAACTCCAACACCGTGTTCACTTCCCGGACTCCGCCGGAAACAGACCATCACGGTTACACACGCGGTTGATGCATTTTAATTAAGGACAAGTTCAGGTTTTCTACAACCGGACGTTAACAAATTCCCATCTACCCATAACCGCGGGCACGGCTTTCGAAAGTTCAAATCCCTGCAGGGGTGTCCCAACTTAGCCCATGACAAGATCTCACGGTCAACGAAGGAATAGACCTCCTCCCGAGACATTCCGATCAGACTCGGTATCCCGGTACTCCAAGACATCCTCGACAATTGTAAAACAAGTCTAGCAAGACCGCCCGATGCGCTGACATCCTGATAGGAGCTGCACATATCTCGTTCTCAGGGCAACACCGGATGAACACTACGTACAGCTAAAACCAGCCCTCAAGTTTCCCCGAGGTGGCGCCGCAAGTGGCTCTAGTTTGGACCAACACTTAGACAAGCACTGGCCCGGGGGGGGGGTTAAAATAAAGATGACCCTCGGGATGCGCGACTCCCAAGGGAAAAAGGCTAGGTGGCAAATGGTAAAACCAAGGTTGGGCCTTGCTGGAGGAGTTTTATTCAAAGCGAACTGTCAAGGGGTTCCCATTATAACCCAACCGCGTAAGGAACGCAAAATCCGGGAACATAACACCGATATGACGGAAACTAGGGCGGCAAGAGTGGAACAAAACACCAGGCATAAGGCCGAGCCTTCCACCCTTTACCAAGTATATAGATGCATTTATTAAATAAGATATATTGTGATATCCCAACAAGTAAATAAATGTCCCGACAAGGAACGACCTCCAATCTTCACCTTCAACTAGCAACGCTATAAGAGGGGCTGAGCACAGCGGTAACATAGCCAATCAACGGTTTGCTAGGACATGGTGGGTTAGAGGTTCGACATGGCAATTTGGAGGCTGACAAGCAAATGGTAGGCATCGTTGCATTGGCATAGCAAAGAGCGAGCAAACTAGCATAGCAAAGATAGTAGTGATTTCGAGGGTATGATCATCTTGCCTGAAATCCCGCAAGGAAGAAGAACGAGTCCATGAAGAAGACAAACGGACATAGACGAACGGGTCCTCACAAACATGACGTTGTCGGAAACAACCCGAAGGACCACACCGAAAAGAAGCAAACAACATAGTAAACAACCAAACATCAAGATGGCATGATGCACAATCGAGTATGATGCATGTCAGGTTTAATGAAGCATGGCATGGCAAAGTGCACAAACAATCCTACAAATTAAGTGGAGCTCAATATGCATCGGGATGCATATTGACGGAACACCACAACCATTATTTAGTTCTCTCTCGTTTATGTACCCAACAATATTAAATGTTGATTAACATGTCAAGGGGTGAAGCGGATGAAAACAACCTATCTAGGCAAATTTAAATGAGGCCGGAACAACGAACAACAATTCTGGTAAATCCCCATAGCATATTTTAGATTTGGTACTGTTCTGCCCTAAAAAACATTTTAGAGTTTTTAAACATGCAAGATGAGGCCACCATGTTAAACTAGGCAAAATTCTACCCCATTTACATATAAAGTTTATTAAAATCGGAGTTACGGTTATTTAGTTATGAATGAAATCATTTTAACATGGCATAGGAGAAAAATTAAACAAACATCATTTTAAACATTTTAAACATGGGTGAAAGTTGCATATTATTAACCTACACAAAATTCTGAGCAAGTTTCATATATAAAACATTTTAATCCAATGCACGGTTAGTGAGTTATTAAATGCATGAACTAGGGGGACTAATCTGCAAAACTGGCAATCTCTGGAAAAATAGCTAAATTCGTAGAACTGGGAAAAAACATGGCACGGGCCGCATCTGGGGCAAGCCCAACAGCAGAAGGAAAAAAACGAGAGGAGGGGCGCTACGGGTGTGGCTCACCCAGTGGGCCTCGGCCCGGTCGGAGGAAGAGGCAGGCCGAGGCGGCCGGCTGGGCCTGATGCGGAGCTGCGCTGGGCCGGGAAGCTGACAGGGCCCACGAGGCGCTGGGCGTTCTCCTCCTCGATCCCGCCTGGATCGAGGGAGGCAGGGGGGCGGCAGTGGTGGCTCGATCCGGTGACGGGGATGGCCGGAGCCGCGGCGGGCGGCGCCGGATCTGAAAACAGGCGGCGGTGGCAGTCCTCCTCGGGCTCGGATCGAGGCCGGAGGAGTCCGAGACGGCGGCGGGGATACGAAGATGGTTGCTACGGCGCGGCGGCATGAGTGCTCGATGGCGGCCAGCGATGGCGGTGGCGGCGCCGGTCGGTGGCAGAGCGGGGCGGCGGGCACCGGTGGACAGGAGGACGAAGGCGGCGCCTCCCGGGCGGCGGTGCGAGGAGATGGGCCCGCGCGGGCCAGATCTGGGCCCCGCGGGCCGGCGGCGAAGTGGGGCGGCGCGCAGGCTGAGGTGGCGGCGCCTGATTGGAGGGGGAGCGGCGGCGGGGTGACATGGCGGCCTGCTATTGGCTGGAGCGACGTGGTTGGAGGCGGTGGACGCGTCCGGCGGTGGAGTGGACATGTCCGGCGGCGCTGAGGGAGGAGTTTTAGGGTTTCGGGGAAAAGATCCGAGAACGAAAATGAAGGGATCTATTTATAAAGGTAGAGGGAGATAGGAAGCTCCAAATGAGGTGCGGTTTTCGGCCACGCGAACGTGATCGAACGACCGAGATGTTGGAGAGGGTTTAGGTGGGTTTTGGGCCAAATTGGAGAGGTGTTTGGCTGCAACACACACGAGGCCTTCTCGGTCCCTCAGTTAACCGTTGGAGTATCAAACGAAGTCCAAATGGCACGAAACTTGACAGGCGGTCTACCGATGGTAAACCAA
Source organism: Triticum dicoccoides (assembly GCF_002162155.2). Taxonomy (NCBI): domain Eukaryota; kingdom Viridiplantae; phylum Streptophyta; class Magnoliopsida; order Poales; family Poaceae; genus Triticum; species Triticum dicoccoides. The sequence goes on along the minus strand of NC_041390.1, from coordinate 300,425,158 downwards.
GGCCGCTTGGCAAGTCTCGGTCCAATCCAGAAATGTTTAATCCCCACACACAAAAGAAAGGTAGAAATGACCACCGGAGGAGAACGAAGCGCCGGATTGCAAAACGGACAACGGGGAAAATGCTCGGACGCATGAGACGAACACGTATGCAAATGAAATGCACACGATGACATGATATGCAATGCATGACACGCAAGCAATGACAAGGCAACACCAGCGAATAACTGAACGACAGCTGGCACATCGGTCTCGGGGCGTTACAGGACCACGCCGAATCGTAGTACCGGATATACACCCTTGTTTATGGTGTACGGCGTAGAGGCAGTCTTGCCCTGTGACATAATTCATGACTCACCTCAAGTGCGCATGTACGAAGAAAGAGAAGCTGAGCTCGATCGGCAGGACAGTCTGGACACCCTAGAAGAGGAGCGCGACGTAGCCAAAGCCTGTTCCGCATTTTATCAGCAACAGGCTCGCAGATACCAAAGCAGAGAAGTACGGGCGAAAACTTATAACGTTGGCGAACTAGTTCTACGCCTGTCGGATAAGAAAAAGAACAAGCTCGAGCCCAATTGGGAAGGTCCTTTCATTATTGACCAAGTTCTAACCGGTGGAGCGTACCGACTACGGGATGCATCGACTAGTCGACTCGAGCCGAACCCATGGAACGCGGCCAGGCTCCGAAGATTCTACGCCTAGCATCGGACTCTATGTTAGTCCCCTCCCTTTGTCCATTTTCTGCATATACATCACCTGTCTTGTTTCTCTTTATTTCCTTCTTTTACTATTTCTCTAGGCCTTCATGGGTCACCTTGTGCCTCGCTTGTATATTACAGATGCTCCAGCCGCACTCTTCATACATGTGGGCTTCTTTGACAGAAGCTTAAATTATTTATCTGGGCCTCATGCCCAACACATGTGTTATACTTCTGCATGTGCCTTTTTTCACCATTATATGCATCAATATGACTTAAGTTTTGGCCAAGATGGGTTGCCTGGCTCTTGCATTTATGCCCTACATTCCCGTTAATTAGGCTAGGGCATAAGGGGAGCACCTCTGCGATTGTTACTGTCGGGTCAGCCGGATGTGTACCTCGGACTGGGTGAAGCCGAAAGCTAGCGTTCTTAAGGGAATATTCGGTTGGTGAACAAAAGATGATTTTTATTTATTGTCCATATCTGCCCCCAGATGTTTGTTCTACATTTCCTATCGCAGTCCGACCATGCACTTTAGGGCATGCTTATCCAGGGAAAGGAACCCTTAACGGAACTATTCTCCCTGGAAGAAGTTTCTTACTACCCATGTAATATAACATAACTAGTTGGGAACTTGTCTGATAAAGCACTAATGACCCCTACTCCTGGTCTCCACGCATACCCCGGTTTTATATAACTCAGCGGGTATTCGGATTCACTCCGGCCTATTGGGCCCGGACGATGAAGCGAAAAGGTCCGCAACGACAAATGATCTGCAATCCGGCTAGAAGGCATTATACATGTCACTTTGATTACATAGTCATGCAGACTGACTAAACTCCTCCTCTATACCATCCAACAGGCGGTCTAGCTTACAATCCTGTAGGGAATACTTTGCGGCTAATTCTACTTGCCCATAAACTAAGCTAACGGGGATCTCGTTTCCGTCAGGCCCCACACGTCCGACCTCGGCCATGTGATTTGGGTCTGCCTTGGTATACCGCGTCTTCGCCATGCCCGAGGCTTCTCTGGCACCCTGTCGGCAGGCTGATATCTTCCATAATCGGAAGCACCGCTGTGCTCCCTTCAGCTTCTCCGCAAGCTCTGCAATGCCTTCTGGCAGGGAGACGGATGGCCACAAGGCCTGGGCAACACCCTGCATCACCTGCCGAACTTGTTCATGCAGATGTGACAGCTCGGACAGAAGATCACCCGTAGACCCAGGCATTTCCTACGCGGGACGGCCCGTCAGCATACCTACAGACATAACACTGTTAGTCGACTTCTTCGCCGAACTCCTTTAACAGGATTCGTTCAAGCACTTACTGAAAATGCCGCGCCGAAGCCGCTTATTCTCCTTCTCGGAGTCCGCAAGCTGGCCCCGAAAGTCTTTTAGTTCAGCGCTGAGCTTAACATTGGCATCTTGGAGATTGTTTTTCTCCTGCCTAACCTCAGTCAGCACACGTTTGCCAGCTTCTAGCTTTCGTATAACATGCTGGTCCTCCAGATTTTCCCCGAATTCATCTGCAACATCTGTTGTTAGAACCGCAGCTATGCTGATGCGGAGCATCCCAAGGTCATCCCCATGGACCTACCATCGTCTCATCAAGTGCCTAGTGGACCCATGACTTGATCACATGCAAGAGCTCTTGAAACCGAGGTGACATCTCTTCTCTCACAATTCCACCTCGATGCACATGAAGCATGGCTACTGCCTCATATGGACACTTTGTCCATACTCAGGTACCATGGAGAAGGTAAGGAGCAAGGACAAGAAGAAGAGTAAGATGGACGAGAAGACGGAGAAGAAGGATGGCTGAAGGAAAAGTCCCAGCCGCCGGACGACCGGCCGGGACCGGACGTCCGGCGCCTGAAGCCTCAGCCGAACCCCAGCGAGCGGACTTCCGGTCCAGACCGGACGACCAGTGCACCTGCACCCGAAGCAAACGAGCGGACGTCCGGTCCGGACCGGACGACCGGCGCACCTGCATCTGAGCCGACATCAGCGGAAGTCCGACGTTTCCGGATGTCCGGCACCCCCATCACAGAGCAGAACCAGCGGACATCCGGAGGACACCGGACGACCGGCCGCTCCTGAGACACTGGACGACCGGCCACCAGCGGACGTCCGGTACTTGGCTGTGTCCAGATTCGGGCCTGAGGCCCATGTACCCCTACTTTCGCCCCCATTTGCACTTAGACTATAAATAGACCTCTCCCACCTCCTTTCTAGGGTTAGCAAATGTTTAGCTCATATTTGTGAGAGAGAGCTTTGCTCATCCACTTGGTTACCTTCTCCTCGGAGATTCGAGCCTCCACCAGAGAAGATCCCCCAAGCGGATTCAAGCCCCATTTACGGGAAGATCCCCTTGTGGATTCAAGACCTCCTCACGGAGAAGAACCGGTTACCGTGTATCGTCCTTAGTTGACCGTGGATTCGTGTATATCTACCTATGTACTCGAGGATCTAGCCCATGTGTGACTTATTCGTGTTGGTTTAGTGATTTCCTCTTGTGTTTTCACTCAGTTCTTCCCCGTGTTCTTCGTGATTTCCCCGGGATCCTCTCCTTTCGTGAAAGATCGGGTGATTAGGGTCTCTACCCTACATCATCTTGGTATCTAGAGCAAGGTTGATCACGATTTCAGAGCCCCCTCTTCGTTTTCTAGCTTGATTTTGTTGTTTTTCGTCCTAATCCGAAAATCCCCACAAAAATAGCCCCAAAATTTTTTCTTGTGTTTTGTGAGTTTTGATGATGTTTTGTTGGTTTTGATCCGTGACTTTGTTGTGTTGCAAGTGGATCTATCCATCCCGCACCATGTCCACCTCGAAATCCATACAAAATCCAAGAAATCCTATCAATTTTGACCCCGACCCACCGGACGACCACAACTTACCGGACGTCCGGAGCCGCAGGAACCACAGGACGTCTGACCTTACCGGACGACCGGAACCTCTAACCCGAGGTGAAATTAGAGAATTTCCGACCCGACCGGACATCCGGCGACCAGACATCCGTCCATTTCCGGACGATTGCTACTCTAAAAACTGATTTCGCTCAAATTTTGTTTAGGCTTCCACCACATCATCCGCTACACCACCACCAACTTCCGCAAACTTTCCAATACCCCAACCCACACCACCACTTACCCACTACCTATAGCGACGCTTTTTGTCGCACTTGGTTTTGAGAATTTGAGTTGTGGTACCGTATCCTTTTGTGTTTCGGCTATCTAGGTATGGTTCGACATCGACATCAGGGCCGCTCATTTTCATCATGGACGCGTCATCAACAATGACCACCTCGACTACGACTCGGTATTCATGCCACCATTTTGACACCATACCGGAAGCAAGACCGGTAACCTTATCTTGGTATTGGACATATCACTCTTGCCATTACATTGATAGCCATCATAGCCTTACTCCTTTGCATTGCTTACCCATCGAGACTAGCCATTGAGTATTGCTGACAACGAGACTTGTGCACATTAGTGATCATACTTCCCATAGCATACATACATACATCATTGTTGCCTATATTGGTATCATCTCTTGTGTCAGAAAGTTGTCACCGCATACTCACTTGCTATCTTGGTTCGTCAAGCATTGCATGAGAATAGAGCTCAAACATCAAACACCCAAACAAGCTTTTAAGCAAAGAGGAAAGATAAGCAAAGAGCTTTCAAGAAAGAACCATAGCATCATACAACATTAAGATTGTCATACTCGAGCATCTTGGATGATATCATAGCAACACCTTGCATAAAACATATTTGGGATAGAAGTCGTTACATTTTTGCTAAGTAGGTTGTGCACAAGTTCTTGTATCCGCCTATCGTGCAATCGTGCTAGCTTCTCTCTAGTGTTGTGCAACAAGAGCATTTTTGTGGCTTCCACATTTTGGCTCACCCTTGGTTGCACAACCCCACTTATCTTTTTGCGCTTGTGTTTCCGTGTACTGTATATGCTTGGTCTACTTGTTACATTGCATATTGTGAATCTTTTCCAACATTATTGAATCTTGCTTACATTCACATTAAAAATTGTGCCACCATCCTAACCAACCTCCACCATAAGCTTTTACTTTTATAGGTGTGAGAAACCGATGAGAATTCGTACCAATTGGGCTATTTGCTTGTCCTACATTGGAGTGATCATCGATTCAGTTTCAACTTCAGTCATGGTACATTTGGTATTCGTTCTTCTCTTCCTACCACACACATTTGTCATGGAATGGTGGATAGGCCAAGTACTTCTGCCAACCCTCTCTTCATGGAGCAAGACGATGATATGAACTCCTTCGTCACCAAGAGTCACCTCTTTGGTGCACAATGTGCTTTGCATCAAGAGCAACAAGCTATGAGTGAACGCATCGACAACCTTGCCGTCGACTTGCAACTTTCCGAGCAACGTACAAGGGACTACTTTGACCACAAGCTCGACGATCACAAGCAAGAGAATGACGCAAGGATGTTCGAGATCCGCGCTTTGTTGCTCAACCGCTCTTCTTCCACTTCAAGAAGGAGTCGTTCAAGTCGCCATTCCGACTTTACCCTCTCCGGCTCAAGTACACCGACATCAAACACTCTTTGTCGAGCCGCGTGCATCGACCGTCAAGCAAACCTCAATCCACTTCGAGACACCGACTCTCAAGAGCACTGACAACGTCAAACTCAAGAGGCCTTTGTGCTAGCTCGTGAATGGCAACAACAACGCCAACATGAAGACGAAGAACGTGCGCATCTCCACCAACTTGCACAAGATGCCAAGACACAACGTCAAGAACAACAACTCCGTGACGCTCAAGCTCTTGCGGCACAACAAGCTCTACACGATTCGAGTTGAGCCATTGCCGACCGAGGCCGACAAGCCCGTGAACAAGAGGAAGCACTTTGCGAAGAAATTCAAGAACGATGATGTCAAGCTCGCATGCATAATCTAGTTCCTCCTCGAGCTCGACGCGCTCCTCCACAAGCTCGCCAAGACCATCAAGTTCATCAAGAGCAGGAAGACACTTGATGCGGAGCATCCCAAGGTCATCCCCATGGACCTACCATTGTCTCATCAAGTGCCTAGTGGACCCATGACTCGATCACGTGCAAGAGCTCTTGAAACTGAGGTGACGTCTGTCCTCTCACAATTCCACCTCGATGCACATGAAGCATGGCTACTACCTCATATGGACACTTTGTGCATACTCAGGTACCATGGAGAAGCTAAGGAGCATGGACAAGAAGAAGAGGAAGATGGACGAGAAGACGAACAAGAAGGAGGGCTGAAGGAAAAGTCCCTGCCACCGGACGACCGGCCGGGACCGGACGTCCGGCGCCTGAAGCCTCAGCCGAGCCCCAGCGAGCGGACGCCCGGTCCGGACAGGACAACCGGTGCCCCTGCACCCGAAGCAAACGAGCGGACGTCCGGTCCGGACCGGACGACCGGTGCCCCTGCACCCGAAGCAAACGAGCGGACGTCCGGTCCGAACTGGACGACCGGCGCACCTGCATCCGAGCAGACATCAGCGAAAGTCTGATGTTTTCGGACGTCCGGCACCCCCATCACAGAGCAGAACCAGCGGACGTACGGAGGACACCGGACGACCGGACACCAGCGGACGTCCGGTGCCTAGCCGCGTCCAGATTCGGGCCCGAGGCCCATGTACCCCTACTTTCGCCCCCATTTGCACTTAGACTATAAATAGACCTCTCCCACCTCCTTTCTAGGGTTAGCAAATGTTTAACTCATATTTGTGAGAGAGCTTTGCTCATCCACTGGGTTACCTTCTCCTCGGAGATTCGGGCCTCCACCGGAGAAGATCCCCCAAGCGGATTCAAGCCCCCTTTACGAGAAGATCCCCTTGTGGATTCAAGACCTCCTCACGGAGAAGAACCGTACCGTGTATCGTCCTTAGTTGTCTGTGGATTCGTGTATCTCTACCTATGTACTCGAGGATCTAGCCCATGTGTGACTTATTCGTGTCGGTTTAGTGATTTCCTCTTGCGTTTTCCCTCTGTTCTTCCCCGTGTTCTTCGTGTTTTCCCCGGGATCCGCTCCTTTCGTGAAATATCGGGCGATTAGGGTCTCTACCCTACATCATCTTGGTATCAGAGTAAGGTTGATCACGATTTCAGAGCCCCCTCTTCATTTTCTAGCCTTCTTTTGTTGTTTTTCGTCCTAATCCAAAAATCCCCACAAAAATAGCCCCAAAATTTTTTATTGTGTTTTGTGAGTTTTGATGATGTTTTCTTGGTTTTGATCCGTGAATTTGTTGTGTTGCAAGTGGATCTAGCCATCCCCCACCATCTCCACCTCGAAATCCATCCAAAATCCACGAAATCCTATCAATTTTGACCCCCAACACACCGGACGACCGCAACTTACCGTACGTCCGGAGCCGCAGGAACCACCGGACGTCCGACCTTACCGGACGACCGGAACCTCTAAACCGAGCAGAAATTAGCAGATTTCCGACCCTACCGGACGTCCGGCGACTGGACATCCATCCATTTCCGGACGACCGCTACTCTAAAAACTGGTTTTGCTCAAATTTTGTTTAGGCTTCCACCACATCATCCGCTACACCACCACCGACTTATGCAAAACCTTTCCACTATCCCAACCCACACCACCACTTACCCAGGACCTACTCCGACGCTTTTTGTCGCACTTGGTTTTGAGAATTTGAGTTGCGGTACCGTATCCTTTTGTGTTTGTGCTATCTAGGTACGGTTCGACATCGACATCACTGCCGCTCATTTTCGCCATGGAGGCGTCATCAGCAACGACCACCACGACTATGACTTGGTATTCGTGCCACCATTTTGACACCACACCGGAAGCAAGACCGGTAACCTCATCTTGGTATTGGACATATCACTTTGCCATTACATTGATAGCCATCATAGCCTTACTCCTTTGCGTTGCTTACCCATCGAGAATAGCCATTGAGTATTGCCGGGAACGAGACTTGTGCACATTAGTGATCATACTTCCCATAGCATACATACATACATCATTGTTGCCTATATTGGTATCATCTCTTGTGTGACAAAGTTGTCACCGCATACTCACTTGCTATCTTGGTTCGTCAAGCATTGCATGAGAAAAGAGCTCAAACATCAAAGAGCCAAACAAGCTTTTAAGAAAAGAGGAAAGATAAGCAAAGAGCTTTCAAGCAAGAACCATAGCATCATACAACATTAAGATTGTCATACTCGATCATCTTGGATCATATCATAGCAACACCTTGCATAAAACATATTTGGGATAGAAGTTGTTGCATTTTTGCTAAGTAGGTTGCGCACAAGTTCTTGTATCCGCCTATCATGCAATCGTGCTAGCGTCTCTCTAGTGTTGTGCAACAAGAGCATTTTGTGGCTTCCACATTTTGGCTCAACCTTGGTTGCACAACCCCACTTATCTTTTTGCGTGTGTGTTTCCGTGTACCGTATATGCTTGGTCTACTTGTTACATTGCATCTTGCGAATCTTTTCCAACATTATTGAATCTTGCTTACATTCACATTAAAAATTGTGCCACCATCCTAACCAAGCTCCACCTTAAGCTTTTACTTGTGTAGGTGTGAGAAACGGACAAGAATTCGTACCAATTGGGCTATTATCCTCGTCCTACATTGGAGTGATCATCGATTCACTTTCAACTTCGGTCAAGGTACATTTGGTATTCGTTCTTCTCTTTCTACCACTCACATTTGTCTTGGAATGATGGATAGGCCAAGTACTTCTACCAACCCACTCTTCATGGAGCAAGACGACGACATGAACTCCTTCGTCACCAAGAGTCACCTCTTTGGTGCACGACGTGCTTTGCATCAAGAGCAACAAGCTATGATTGAACGCATCGACAACCTTGCCGCCGACTTGCGACTTTCCGAGCAACATACAAGGGACTACTTCGACCACAAGCTCGACGATCAAAAGCAAGAGAATCACACAAGGATGGACGAGATTCACGCTTTGTTACTCAACCGCTCTTCTTCCACTTCAAGAAGGAGCCGTTCAAGTCGCCACTCCGACTTCACCCTCTTCGGCTCAAGTACACCGACAGTGAACACTCTTCGCCGAGCCACGCGCACCGACCGTCAAGCAAACCTCAATCCACTTCGAGACACCGACTCTCAAGAGCGCCGACAACGTCACACTCAAGAGGCCTTTGCGCTAGCTCGTGAACGGCAACAACAACGCCAACATGAAGAGGAAGAATGTGCGCGTCTCCACCAACTTGCACAAGATGCCGAGACACAACGTCAAGAACAACAACTCCGTGATGCTCAAGCTCTTGAGGCGCAACAAGCTCTACGCGATTCGAGTCGAGCCGTTGCCGACCGAGGCCGACAAGCCCGTGAACAAGAGGAAGCACTTCGCGAAGAAATTCAAGAACAGTGATTTCAAGCTCGCATGCATCGTCTAGTTCCTCCTCGAGCTCGACATGCTCCTCCACAAGCTCACCAAGACAATCAAGTTCATCAAGAGCATGAAGACAACAGGAATCGTCCACGACAAGCGCAACACGAGGCTGACAAACCTCCGCATCAAGAGCACCACGAGTTGAACAATCATCTACAACATGGGCGTCATCATCCCTGACCCCAAAACAATGAAGAGCAACGCTACGACAAGCTCAAGTTCACCATGCCCAAGTTCACGCGAAGCAACGATACCGAAGAATACCTTTCATGGGCATTGAAAGTTGACAAGATCTTCTATTTGCACAATTATGAAGAAGAGAAGAAGATCGCGATGGCATCCCTTGAGTTCCAAGACTATGTCCTCATTTGGTGGGAACAAATCATAGAGCGCCGCGAGGCAAGAGGTGAACCACCCATCACTACTTCGGCACAAATGAAGGATGTCACGAGAGCATGCTTCGTGCCTAACTACTACAACCGCGACCTCTTCAAGAAACTCCAACAACTCAAGCAAGGAACCAAGAGCGCTGAAGAATACTACAAGGAGATGGAGATTGCAATGACAAGAGCCAATGTGACGGAAGATGATGAGCAAACAATGGCACGTTTCTTGAATGGACTCAATCATCCTATCAAGAAGATCGCCGACTTCCAACCATACTCAAATCTCATCGAGCTCGTGCACCAAGCTACCAAAGCGGAACTCCAAGTGCAAGATGATTTCAAGTATGCCAAGTTCTCATCCAAGTCCGACGGCTTCTCCAATAACCAAGCTTCAACGACTCCAACACCGACTACAAGACCCTCTACTTCCAACATCGACAAGTCGACTTCCAAGCAAGCTTCGCCAACTACAACCAATCCTAGTACGAGCAACTTCAAACCGAGAGCTTCAGCATCATCAACCCCTACCAATGAGACCGTCATGTCGAGTTCCTTCAAGTGTTTCACTTGCGGCGGCCGAGGCCACAAGTCCTATGAGTGCACCAACAAGCGCACCATGATCTTCAACGACGATGGCACTTATGATTCCATGAGCGAAGGAGAAATGGAAGCCCTTGAGCAAGTTGCCATGCACCGCCAAGTGAACAATGAAGACGGACAAGTCTTTTGTGATGAAGACTCAAGTCCAGCACTTGTTGTCTCCAAAGTCTCGACTCTCCAACATCACCAAGAAGAAGACCAACGATGCCACATATTCCACACCAAGGCCAGCATCAATGTACGATCCTTCAAGGTCGTCATCGATGGAGGGAGTTGCCACAATCTCGCAAGTGAAGAACTTTGCTCCAAGCTCTAATTCCCCAAGACGAAGCACCCACATCCATACAAAGTACAATGGCTTAGTGACTCCGGCACTATGCAAGTCGAGCACCGCGTGCAAGTATCCTTCAAAATCAGCGCCTTCGAGGGATAGAGGCCAACCCCGAAAATATCAAGGCAATCGAGCAGATTCAAGCACCTAAGACAGTCAAAGATGTGAGGCGTTTGACTGGATGTCTTGCTGCGCTGAGCAGGCTCATTACCAAGTCTGCCAAGCGTGCCTTGAGGTTCTTCAAAATCTTGAAGAAGGCAGGGCCCATGGAGTGGACCCTGGAGGCGGACGCTGGGCTGCAAGATTTGAAGACCTACCATTCCTCTGTTCCCACCCTAGTCGCTCCTAAACCACAAAAGCCATTGCTGCTGTACCTGGCAGCAACCAATCAAGTGATTATTACAGCACTAGTGGCTCAGTGGGAAGTAGATGGAGGAGCAGCTGCAACTACCGTCCCCTTTGGAGCGGAAAGTGAACTCGTCCCAACAAGATCAAATGCAGATCAGAACAAAGAGGAGTTGTGCAACGGAGACAATTCCAGGGTCACGGCAAGGAACAAGGTGGTGCAGCAGCTAGTGTACTTTGTCAGCTCCCTACTACAGGGGGCTAGATCAAGGTACTCTGGCGTGCAAAAGTTGATCTGTGGCCTCATCACGGCCTCAAGGAAACTGCGCCACTACTTCCAAGCCTACGAGATCAAAATTGTTACCCGCTTCCCCTTGTAACACATATTGAGGAACCCTGAGGCCACTAGCAGAATAGTGGAATGGGCTTTGGAGCTATCAAGCTTTGGTTTGAAGTTTGATAGCACATAAACTATTCAGAGCAGGGTATTGGTGGAGTTTATTGCAGAATGGACACCATCTCCAGATAAAGAGACGCCGGAGAGAATTATCCCCGGCAAGGAAGCACCCCAAGAATGGATCATGTACTTTGATGGTGCCTTCTCCCTACAAGGTGCAGGAGCTAGCGTGCTTCTCGTTGCTCCCACTGGGGAGAACCTGAAGTACGTGGTTCAAATGCATTTCCCTCGGGAGAAGGCTAACAACAACACAGCAGAATATGAAGGACTCCTTGCCGGGATGAGGATTGCAACAAAACTGGGAATCAAGAAGTTGATCATTCATGGAGACTCACAGCTTGTGGTGAGGCAAGTAAACAAGGATTAACAAATCCCATTGATAGAGGCATACATAGAGGAAGTGAAAAAGTTGGAGGAGCACTTTGAAGGAATACAAACAGAGCATGTGCCACGTGTGGAAAATAGCATTGTTGATCATCTGTCAAAGTGCACTGCGCAAAAACTTCCTATGGAACTAGGGACTTTTGTTCTCCATCCGACTCAGTCCTCTGTATCCCCGGCAACAATGGCTAGAAAGAGGAGGAAACTGGACTCTAGCAAGCCTCTCCCGGCAGAGCTTCCAGAAGCTCCCGGTAGAGAGCTTGGCGGGAACAACTCCCCTTCGATCAGTGAGCAGCACCCTCCCGCCTAACTACCAGTCTTTGCGGTTGAGGCATGTGCTCCCGTGAACGAGGAGGTGCCGCTGATCCTTGTTGCTGAGCCTCAGGCTCCAACTTGGGCGCGACTTATAGTCCATTTTATCCAAATAGGAGAACTTCCCGAAGAGAAAGAAGAAGCTGAAAGAGTAGCCCGGAGGCCCAGTATGTATCAGTTCATTGACGACACACTATACAGAAGAAGGCCCAATGGTGTGAAATTGAAGTGCATTTGCCGGGAAGAAGGAAAGGAAATATTGGCACAGTTACACAAAGACATGTGCAACTCCCATATTGGATCAAGGGCCCTAGTCGGAAAAGGTTTCTAGCAAGGTTTCTACTGGCTCGCAGCCCCCCAAGATGCAATTGAGCTAGTCACTAGATGTGAAGCCTGCCAGTTCCACTCCAAGAATATTCATCTGCCTGATCAAGCTCTCCAGACGATCCCTCTAACATGGCCAATTTCGGTCTAGGGGCTCGACATCTTGGGCCCCTTCCCTGTGCTACCGGGGGCTTTGAATTCTTGTATGTTGCTATCGACAAGTTTACAAAGTGGCCGGAAGTGGAGCCCGTGAGGAAGGTGACCGCGTAGCCAGCTATCATGTTCTTGAAAGGATTGGTGTGCCATTTCAGAGTACCCACCAGAGTCAGCACTGACAACGGCAACCAATTCACAAGCCGCGCCTTCATGCAATACGTTCATGCCCTCATAAGAAAGGTAGCATTCGCCTCTGTTGCCCATCCCAGAAGCAATGGGCTAGCTGAGAGGGCGAACGCTGAAGTGCTGTGAGGACTCAAGACAAGAACATTTGAAGGGCTGCAAAAATGTGGCAGGCGATGGATCGATGAGCTGCTGGTGGTTCTCGGTCCCTCCCTACGACACCAAATTGAGCTACCGGCCAGACTCCATTCTCCCTAGTCTATGGGGCGGAAGCAGTGATCCCCACGGAACTCATATACGGGTCACCTTCAGTACTTGCCTATGATGAAGTAGCGCAAGAATAGCACAGAAGTGACGACACCGTGCTACTTGAGGAGAACTGTCTCCGGGCTGCTACGCGTGCTGCACGCTAACAGCAAGGTCGCTATCATAGCCGCATGGTTCATGCCCGGAGTCTTGAGGAAGGCGACCTTGTCCTTAGGCGTGTTTGGTATGCCAAGGGTGCAAACAAGTTGACACCGAAGTGGGAAGGCCCTTACCGGGTAGTACGAGTCACCAGACATGGCGCAGTCCGTCTCGAGATCGGAGATGGAATTCAGTTGGAAAACTCATGAAATATTGAGCTTCTCCGTAAGTTCTAGCCATAAGGCGCGGCTGTCGGGCCCTTCCCGACAGCCGCCCTTTTGTACAAGCCTTGCCGATGTTGCATGTAACCCTTTGTACAAAGCCAGGCACAGACCCTCACTAACAGATAAATAAATGAAGCGCTGCCCCCCCCAAAAACTGGCATGCATGCATAAGCATAACATGAGCATCGCATGATCAGGTAGATAAGGGAAAATGTAGCAATTTTTCCTCTACATTTAACTGCAGGGCTCTTGTCATGGACCCATTCCCGAAGAGATGAAATGAAGACAAGTCTACATATGGGTCCTCGACAAGCCAAACAGATAAGTTGTTTCTTATCCATACATGTTCTGTAAGGTGAAAACTTGTACATATGAGAACCTCGTCACCTTAGAAGCATAGGTGCTCCCATCCTGTGTCCCGAACATTGTTTCGGTCAAGGTGGTTGCAGTGGACTTTGATAGAGGAGGTTCAACAGGGAGATGGTTCCTTTCCATAGTTTTGTGCCCAGCATGGCAAGATAGCTTGCCGAAAAATACTTGTTTACTTAAACGTATAGAGGCATCTCACCTCTGCATGGACATGGTACATGCACAAGTACCCGACAAGGTTGTCTTTTTTTTCATTAATATGCAAATAAGCAACTACAGATCTTACATGACACAAACATGGATAAAGCAGATTACACATTTTAGACTGAAAAAGATAAGTTCCCCGTAATCTCTTTCTTGTCCCTCTCCTCCTAGGAACTACAGTGGGAGGTGAAGAGGGCAAAAGGAGTGCCTGAGCAGAAGCCCAGCTCGATCCCATCAAGACCTGCCGGGTGCAGCCTGATAAGATCGGGAGTGGCGAGGCTGCGAAGGAGGGGGGCGGAGGGAGCAGCTCGACGGTGCCCTGGTCACCACGCCGAGGGCCAGCAAGAAGCCCCAGCACAGGCGCCGGCGAGGAGAGCCACCGGAGCTCAGTTGGAAGACTACTCGAGGAGGTGAAGGCACCAAGAGAGCGTCCCCTCCCCAGCAACCGTCCGGAAGAGGCCGGTGATCATGGTGCCCGGGAAGGAGGGGAAGAGTGGCAAGATGAGGCAATGGGCCAGCAATATAAGACGAAGGCGTCGGTGCCATCGTACTCTGATCTGATGGCTACCCACCCGCCTTCTCTGTCTTCCCTCGTTTTCTCGTCATCACCATCACTCCAGGAGGACGCCGACCAATCAGCCCCTCCGGAGAAGCGGCAGAAGCCGGCAGCATCCAAGGCACCTGAAGAGTGCCGCTCCCCACCTTGGTGAGCAGGAAGATACCGCCATCTTTAGCATCAATCCTGACCTTGTTGGAAGGAGCAGTGATGGGATTACCAAGTATCCCGAGAACGGCACCACAGGCGGGTGCCGAAGTCCCAGAGGCCTTGCCGACGGGATGACAAGCCCCAACGGTTTGCGGCGAAGGCAAGTGCTCCCCTACGGGCAGCTGGCTTGCTTGGGGGAACCGAGCGGTCCACTATTTTGAAGAAGCGCAGCGCTGATACGTCTCCAACGTATTTACCTTTTCTCACGCTTTCCCCCTTGTTTTGGACTCTAATTGGCTTGATTTGAATGAAACTAACCCCGGACTAACGCTGTTTTCGGCAGAACTACCATGGTGTTGTTTTTGTGCAAAAATAAAAGTTCTCAGAATGGAACGAAACTTTGCGAGGATTTTCTATATCAATAATAAGAATTTCTTGAGCTAAGAGCTACCGGAGAGGGGCCCCTGGGTGGGCACAACCCACCAGGGCGCGCCCCCCTCTCCTGGCGTGCCCAGGTGGGTTGTACCCACCTGGTGGCCCCGCACACCTCAACCATAAATTCCTATTTTCGAAGAAAAAAAATAGAGGAGAAAGTATTATCGCGATCCACGAGACGGAGCCACCGCCAAGCCCTGTTTTCCTCGGGAGGGAAGATCTGGAGTCCATTTGGAGCTCCGGAGAGGGGCGGTCTTCGTTCTTCGTCATCACCAACCCTTCTCCATCGCCAATTCCATGATGCTCCCCACCGGGAGTGAGTAATTCCTTCGTATGCTCGCTAGTCAGTGAGCAGTTGTGATAGAGGCAAAGGTGTCCCATCTTTCGATGAGATGATGGATATCGCTTTGGTGGAAGTCAAATTTGACGATCCGACTACGAACGTGCGAGGACGTCGCACCTTAGCAATTGCTAAACCAACTCTGAGAGGTTATTGACCACGCTAGAGCACGATCAACCTGACCACGAAGGTCTATTTCCTGAAAGCAAATGAAGAACGAGCAAGAAACTAAGATTGCAATCTGGATATTGTGAATATAAGATGAAAGCTTTATTGATCAAGGTGAGGTTCTGTGACGTCTTGGTCTAGTCATTGAACACAAACGAAGTACGCAAAGTTGCAGCTACGGCAAACTTTTAATCTAAACAAAACCCAAAGTCTAAACGATGCCCTAAGGGCTGTATATATGGAGGAAGAGGGGGAAATTTCGTGGCCCTTGGAGGAGGGGTACGAAACCAACCCTAACTCCTGTTTCCCCACACATAAGGACTCTAAAAACAACCTATACTTAAGTATTTTGAAATTACATGGGCCTGGCCCAATAATAAAGTGACGCAACACCTAGAATATCCTTTGGACGAAATTTATGAAGTGGCATCTTGTATATTTTGTCCAAGGCTTCATGCACTCCTTATGGTGGCTTCAAAGTCCTAAAATCATCACTTGCAACTCCATTCTTGTCCCCCTTGCGCATGCCATCATCTCCATGCTTGGTTTTGCTCCAGTGTTCATTCCCCTTATCCATGCCAGGCCCTTCATTTGTAAGAAAAACAAATGTATCCAATTTAGGCAGCATCATATTGTCACGAACATTAGAATCATTACCAAGAAACGAAAGTACCTGATAATTTAATTGGCGTGTGCGAGCTCTAGTAATTGGTCCAGTATATGTAGAAGTAGGGGCTGTGGGTGTAACAATGGTATTGATGTCGTCATCAAGTTGGATGAGATTCATCATGTAATCGAGTTAGTTTTGTTAGGGCATGATCCCTAGTATCCAGTATGTTCTTAGATTGATGTTGCTATGACTTTGCTATGCTTAATGCTTGTCACTTTGGGCCCGGGTGCCCTGATTTCAGATCTGAACCATTTATGAATCCATCATTATATCCATGTTCTAGATCCGATCTTGCAAGTTATAGGCACCTACTACGTGTTATGATTCGGCAACCACTACAAAAAAGACACATCCATGACATTTTGGGCCGAACGAATTTTTTTCTGTCATACATATGACACTTCTATGACGATAATTGTGACAAAACCCGGTATCATCATAGATGTGGTGGGCTCCTACTTCTATGAGAAAAAATCATGACAGAAAATGGGCTTTTCGTCCTGGGCGGGCCGGAGACGCAGCTGCATGACATTCTTTGGGCCGTCCATGACAAAAAAAACCATGGTAGAAGCGAGGGGGAGGAAAATTTCGGGGAGTTCCCAGTTATGGTGGGAGGTCGGGGGCCGAGCGATGCGCGTTTCTCTCATACATGTATGCGCGTGTGTGCGAGGTGTTGGCTCTAACTGAACCCGAGCAACGCGTTGGGATCTAACTGAACCTGAGCGATTGCACTGCAGGCTACGCGTTACTGAACCCGAGCGATCGATCGATGGCTATTAACTGAACCCGATCGAGCGATTCCTTGGCTACTGCTGCTAACTGAAGCCGATCGGTGGGATGAACAGTGAGCGTTGCGGGGAGTTTGGATGAATAGTGAGCAGTGGCGTTGCCTCTGGATGAACAGGACCCCGTGGTGTGGTGGAGGGCTGGATGAACAGTAGACGGTGGAGGGGTGCCCGTGGAGGGGTGGATGAACAGGCCCTCATGGTGCGGAGGGCAGGATGAATAGTAGACAGTGGAGGGGTGCCCGTGGAGGGGTGGTTGAATAGGACCCCATGGTGTGGAGGGCTGGATGAACAGTAGACAGTGGAGGGGTGGTTGAAAAGTAGCCGATGGAGTAGCGCGCGGTGGAGGCTAGATGAACAGGAGCCCGTGGAGGCTGGAGGTGGTCGACGGTGGATGAACAGTAGCTCGTGGAGGCTGGAGCGGGTCGACAGTGGAGATGAACAGTATCCCGTGGAGTCCCGTTTTGCGGTACGCCACACTCCTCCCGATGAACAGGACCCCCGTTTCAACCGTAGCGCTCCAACACAAGTCCGTTTCCTCCGTTTTGCGGTACGCCACACCCCTCCCGATCAACAGGACCCCCGTTACGACCGTAGGAGGTCCGTTTCCTCCGTTTTGCGGTACGCCACACC
>NC_041390.1:300367618-300407291 GCF_002162155.2 Triticum dicoccoides | reverse complement strand
CCTCCCGATCAATAGGCCCCCGTTTCGACCGTAGGAGGTCCGTTTCCTCCGTTTTGCGGTACGCCACACCCCTCCCGATCAACATGACCCCCGTTTCGACCGTAGGAGGTCTGTTTCCTCCATTGTGCGGTACGCCAGGCCTCGTTTCCGTCGCCTCTTCCGTCCAAGCCCTCCCGATGAACACGACCACGCATTCCGTTCCGACCCATGAACACGACGACAACGCTGTTTCTCCGTTTTGACCCAGCCATGTACACGAGCCCTCGACGTATGTATGCGCGAGTAGGCGCTCGAGACCTCCCCCATATGTACACATACGTGGCCGTATTTTCTTTCTTGCACCCTGGCCGCTGTACGTACGTGTACATGCTACGTGCGCGCCTCTACTACGACACGTGCGCGCCTCTACTACGACACGTGCGCGCCTCTACATCCACCAATATATATGTATGTACACGTTTGCGGCCAGAATGACAACGCTATGTACGCTTCGACCAGGTGGGTCCCGACTGTCAAGCACTTCCTTGCATGCGAAGATGTAGCTGGTGGGTCCCAGCAGTCAGGGGGCGAATCGTTTTTTTTGCCCGGACGCACTTCCTTGCGTGCGAAGATGTAGCTGGTGGGTCCCAGCAGTCGGGGGCTGGTGGGTCCCAACAGTCAGGGGGGCGAATCGTTTTGGTTTTTTTTACCCGGACGCACTTCCTTGCGTGCGAAGATGTAGTTGGTGGGTCCCAGCAGTTAGGGGGGTGAATCATTTTATTTTTGCCCGGACGCACTTCCTTGCGTGCGAAGGTGTAGCTGGTGGGTCCCAGCAGTCAGGGGAAACGTTTTTTCGTGAAATACGGTGGCCCGTCCAGTGGGTCCCAGCAGTCAAGGGGGCGAATTGTTTTTTTTTGCCCGGACGCACTTCCTTGCGTGCAAAGGTGTAGCTGGTGGGTCCCAACAGTCAGGGGGAAACGTTTTTTTTGTGAAATACGATGGCCTGTCTGGTGGGTCCCTGCTGTCAGGTGGAGGAAACATTATTTTCCGCGTAATAAGGAGGCACTTCCTTGTTGCGGCCGTGGACCCAGCTGTCAGCCTCTATACGTACAGTCCACGTCTGATGGAACTCGTTCCTTGACCACATTGACCACGCCGCACCGAGAGCACCAGGGCAGTGGACGACGGTGAGGCCTAGGAAGGGGACGACGCGGAGCCGGGGAAGACGCGGCAGTGGAAGCCCACGTAGAGGGGAGTACGAGGGTTCACTGGTTCGGCTGCGGTGTGAGGCTGTCGTCGTCGCAGAATAACAGGGGGTGTGGGTGAGTAGAGGGATTTTCTGGCCAGCGGTGGGAGTAGTACGGGGCGGTGAGGCCTCTGCGGCATCACAGCCAGCCACGGGAGGCAGGAGCATGCGACACGACCGACGCTGCTTTGGGCGGCTGGAGCAAGAAGACCAGAGGTTGAAGAAGCACTACGGCCGTTGGATGGACATCGTATGATCACTGCAGCTAGAATCGTTTATATTGACTAAGTTGACAAAGCCCTTGGTACGCGTCAACTTAGTAGGCCCACAGCTCGGATTTGGCAGAGAACATATAGCCCATTTTTGATTTGTAAGAATGTACATCCCATTTTTTAATTCTAATGGAATTTACTATAGCCCATTTATAGTTTGTTAAAAGTATAGCCGAACTTCTAGCTAGGACAACGATTAATAATTTCAAACAACCGCTCAAAATAGAATTCAAAAAAAATTCCCACATTTTGATGGGATCCGAAATATTTCTATCCGAAATTTCTAGTCAGGTTAAATATAATTTCAAAATAAAGTTGTATTACGTTAAAATCCAACGAAATATTGCGCGCGCAACAAGTAAGGAAATTAAAATTTTCAAATTCCAAAAATAATATATTTTTCAAACTAATTACATGTTTGGTGCATAGTAATTGTCCAGTTATTATAATTACATCCCATTTATTATTTCTTAAAGTCCATTTTCTTGTTAAGCCTAATGCATACCTCCTAGGAAAGTTTGCAGCCCATCGGGGCGGAGATTAACAAGTTGACCCGGATATTGTGTACAACTTTCGACCCAGTTGCATTGCTGATGTTGAAAAAAAGCTATTTTTTATACACACATTTAAAAAAATTGTATAGATAAGGAACATTTTTATACACACATTTAACAATTTTTAAATACATGATTAACACTTTTTAAAACATATTTTTTAGTCAACAGTGGGCCCACATCGAGCGGAGGAGGTCACAATACACATATTTTTTAAATACATGATTAACACTTTTTTAAACATATTTTTTAGTCAATAGTGGGCCCACAGCGAGCGGAGGAGGTCACAATACACATATTTTTTAAATACATGATTAACACTTTTGCAAAAACAATTAGCCCACAGTGAGCCAATTAGCTCTAGTCGGCCCATAGTGGGCCGACAGGACCCAATCAGCCCACAGTGGGCCAACAGGGGCCAGTCGGCCAGCTGTAGGCCGACTGGAACCCAATCGGCCGGCTGTGGGCCGACTAGGCCCAGTCGGCCTGCAGCGGGCCGACGGTGTATTATTTTTGGAAAAAATTTACCCAGCGTAATATTTATGAAAAATAATAAAAAATTGTATCATTTAAAAAAAATAGCTAAAAAAGGCCTGTGTAGTACAGTACAACCTAAAATGGTTACTCAGCCCACATTCAGCGACGCCGAAAGGCCCAAACAAGGCTTCTGTACAACTTTTTGAAGTCACTGAGCTCAATTAAAAACTTAAGAAAAAAGTTATATTACAGTGGAACCTAATTAAAAGCTGTCATGAGCAAATAAATAATTCAACGGGTCCCTCTTGTGCGTGTGCGTGTGTGTGTGTGAGAGAGAGAGAGATAGAGAGAGGCCCATCGGCCGATGCTCGTAAATACATCTTTTAGCCATATGCATTGCTGATGCTCAGTAAAAACTTATATAGTTGACACAATCATATAGAACATCATAGCACACTGAACTTGCATACAAAAATTTCACGCAGGCGGCACAATCAGGATGGAAGCAGTGGATCGCTACGGGAATGGCTATGTTGAAACCAACGAAGTCGTACATAACGGTTCATTGTCTTTATCAATGACAGAGAAATATCTTGAATGTTGTGCAAACAAAACAGACAGACAACATAATAAGTTCTGCTAGCACATTAAGTTGACGTACATCCCTTTCTAAAAAAAGTTCAGGTACAAAATTAGAACAAGTCACAATTAAATGTACTGGCATATCGGTGCTTCACACCCATAGCTCTGATTTAACTAGTATCTGACAAGATTCAGTTGTTACCTCAAATTAGAGCACATCCAGGCAGCCAGCCCTGCCTCTTCTCCCAAAGAAGCAGCGGCCTCCGCCGCGCGATGGAGTAGGCCTTGTGCCATCAATCGTTCCGAGCAACACGGGGAAAGTCTGACGTTGACTCCTGTAATGGATGTCGTCGACGGACCCTGGCACCAGCGGCGGCGGCAGGACTTCGATTGATGGATTGACCACTTCTTTGACATGCACGAACACTCGATACAGGTACATCCCTAACGTGGTCTGTGGCGGCCTTGGTGGCGACGAATAGTACAACCCCGGTTCCTGCACCGGTATCTCAACAGCAATCACCTTTGGTATGGTGCACGGCTTCTTCATCCATGCCATAACCGTCAGAGCCCGGCTGTCTAGAGGAACAAACATACTTACGAGCTCACCTCCAAGGTCATTGATAAGCTCGTTCATGGACTCGTTGTTCCAAGCACGTTGAGGCATGCCGTGGAAGGTAAGCTTTGTTAAAAACTCAAGCTTAGAGGGCACCGAGCCCCATCCTGGGTGCCACCGATCAAAGCTCACCAGCGCGCCTGCATAGAACAAACGCCGGGAAGATTCGAACACACGACTGCAGTCGAAAGTTGTTCAGAACCTGATGAAGAAATCAGCCGGTGGCGGACACACTTCGACGAGCAAGTCACTTATTTGGATGTCGTGCGCAATGCCAAGAGCTTTGACAAGGTCATCCGGCGAGACGGGAGGCTGGTCGCCATTGATGGTTACCATCAGCACTTTGCCGGCAAACTGGTCGTCCAGCGCTGCCATGCCACTGTTGAGCGACAGCACGCAGCGACCGAAGGCAGGACGGACCTCAGGATCTCCGGCTCGGAGATCCGCGTTGACCGGCGACAGGATAGTGCGCTTGGGTGCAGGGAGTACAGGAGGGGGATTTGGGGGAACTGGAGTAGGAATCGAGATTCCAGAGGTGGGGGAGGGGCGGGAGACTGGGGATGAAAAGGTAGCATGAATTTCGAGCACGCGCCAATATGCTCTTGGCGCGCAAACGCACAAAAACACCGGTGGCGCTCACATGTCGGCCTAAGAGTCCTTATTCTTTCTTTTTTGGAGAGCCCGGCCTTTTTTTCAGGATCGTTTGAGAGCCCGGCCTGAGAGTCATAATTGACCTGTTTGGCATTGCGTTACTACTCGGCCCATATTCAACGACATCTCACTGGCCCAAACAAGTGTACATCATCGAAAAGACACTGAGCTCAAATTATATAACTTGAAAAAAGGATATATACTCTGAACACTGGAGAATGGTGATGCCCTCATTTAGCCCACCAGTAGTTCGAGACAATAAACAGTTCGAAACAACGATATATACAACATTCAAACACTGACTAGTGACTACTACTGACATAAACAGCAAGACGTGATAGTTCATAAGAAGTCTTGCTACACCACCAAAACGCACCTATCTGCAGTGCTCAGACTCTCGTGATCCAGACGAGAATGACATTCTAAACAGAAGCAACTATTACATAGTAAGAGTGACATAGGCGAGGATGACCAAATGACAAGGAATATGCATAACAAAATAAAGAACTACCCATCCAGAACCAGCAGCAAAGACAACAAAGTCATTCAAAGAGATGATCCAACACCATCATAATTTGCAGCCCCGCTTCAGCGACCAGTGATCCGGGGACACCAGTACTCCACCCTTTCTATGCAACAGCCCAATTACCTATCAACCTGAAGGCTCGAACCACATCACTGCCTGTCGTAATTGAGACATCCAAGGATCAAAGTTAATCCGGATGCCTTTGTCATTCTCACCTTCTTTTGGCTGCAGGCTGTATCATTGACAATCAGGGGAGTTTGCTCCCGAACTCCTAGGGCTCGCCGTGTAGACATAGTT
Organism: Triticum dicoccoides; assembly: GCF_002162155.2. Classification (NCBI taxonomy): domain Eukaryota; kingdom Viridiplantae; phylum Streptophyta; class Magnoliopsida; order Poales; family Poaceae; genus Triticum; species Triticum dicoccoides. Next base: position 300,402,091 of record NC_041390.1, on the reverse strand, counting down.
TTCCATAGCAAACAGAGCCTCTCTGCCATCAAGGTCCATGTGAACGGTGATCTCCTGGTTAATCGGATAATTGAGTCCGAGAAACAGAGATTGTGAACCAAGGCTGTTTACCCGCCTCCAACTAAAAAATCCTAAAGGCCCCAACAAGCTGGTATCCTGCTCAGACGTAACAGCCACTGTCCGGATACTCACGTATTACACGGTGCTTGTATACAGTGGGGTTTTTGCAATATAACTTTTCCGGCTCATGTGTCCGAATGATCATCAGTCTTTTTTCGTCGTCTGATCGAGCGAGGAACCAGTTGTGCTTCCCTGTTTTTGGCAAAGGTTGTGTGATTACAAAGGGTAGTAACTATAGGGACACTGCATCATATCAAAAAGGACAGGCATTGTTAATGTAAGATCATCATTGTTCAGAGTATGAGTAGGATAATGCAAGAAATAGCATTGATATGTCCCTGTTGGATCTGGGAGGAAAATACAGGGAAATGTTTATTGGGTTCGAAAATATAGAAGTGCCATGCATGGTTATACTCATGTTATCTCGCAATCGATTCTTCACAGGAAACTACCATGTCATGCATGTTATGTAATCATGTTCTATCCTCACAAAGAAATTCTTCAAGGTAATTAACATACCATGCATTGTTATATACTCGTGTTCTGTGGGCAAAAATTTTGTGAGGATATTATTCTAGCCATTGATTGCTGAAGGGCGAATATAGGTATGTACACATGGTAAGCACTGCAGGATGTCACTACTTCCAAATATAGAGTTCTCCATATGCACAATTACTTCCCTAATGTATGGTTAGATGAAACCAACAGTGTGGTGCATGTTTCTACATCATGAAAATGAGGAAACTAACATGAGAGGAAACAACTTACACGCGTCGTCCCAGCAATACGTGGTGCCATCTGCTTTGTCGATCGCGTAGATGATGCCATTGTGTTCAATAGCATCACAGAAGTGTGTATCAACTTTGACGATGATCCACTGCGAGCCGAGTTGTCTCCAGCTAAAGAAGGCACCGGTGTAAAGATAGGTGAGTTCGTGGTCGAACAAGGCAATTAGCTTGAAGTCTGCGTAATTCGCATGTCGTGTGGGCACTTGGCAGATTACAATCTTCTGCAAAACAAGGTCCGTCCAACTGACGTAGTAATCTAGATGACTTGGACCACGATGGTAATACTCTATATAATCCAACGGAGGAAGGATAATCTCATGGGAGGTCTGGAAGTTCACAAGCACCAACTTTTTACCGTCTTCTCCGAAGGCAGCCATCCAGTGGGAGTTCATGCCGACCCAGTACATACCTGCTAAGAAGTTTCGGGCGATGGTGATCGGATCGATGTCGAGGGAAATGATGTACGACGACCCACTACATACCTGCAAAGAAGTTTCGGCTAATGGAGATCGGATTGAAGTCGAGGGGCATCATGCACGCCTCCGTATCATGGTGAGCGAATCTCGCAAGACCAGATAGCAGCAAGCAAGGTGTCTTGAAAAGCTTAGGCCTCGCTTCGATGATGGCCGTGTGCATGTCCTTCGAGCATGCAGGCAGCCGCAGGGCGCTCAACATATCCATACACAAACAATAGAGGTCGAGGATGTCACTTGGGAGATTGCTCCAATCGCAGCTCATATGGATGTTGCGCGGTTCGCGTTCGGCCATGGTGGAGTTTGGAAGGGGGCTTGATTTACGAGGGAGAAGGATGTCGGTGCTGGAGCGGCAAGCGAGGGAATAGTGGTACTGGGGAGGCGAGTATGGCAACGGTACATGGGGGCACAGTGAGATGGAGACGGAGAAGGAGATGGAGATGGAGTGGTGCTATGGGAGCGGAGAGGGAGACGAGGTGAGGCGCCAATGTGCTGTACAGCGGCGGTGACAGACTGCACTGTGCATAGGGTGAGGTTGACTTTGGTAACCCGAACACGCCGCCTGGACTAGTGCCAGGCGCAGGGTGTTGTCACTTCACTGTGAGGACCGGATGAATAGTATTTTGACCATCAAGTGTACCACAGTTGTACTACTACTACTACTACTACTACTACTAGTAGTAGTAGGTACATGAGTACTCCAGTATTGTATAGCATAAATAGGTCTCCTGTGCTAGCATGCCTGTTCACTTCATCGTTCAGGTATCATCCATATTGCGAGCAGAACCAAATTCTCGTGCATGCCCAATCAACGCTCTGCCGAGATGCATGCAGTGGTCGTTCTGGTGCATCAAGGATGGCATGCAGATCGTTCCACACTTGTGAAGAGGAAAAATGGAAAGGTAGAACGCGGCATCAGAGGAAGAGAACGCTGGCTAACGAGGCTGGGAGGGGATCGAGCAGGAAGTTAATGCTCCATGCCTAAAGGTTTTGGGAAACCTGATTTTCATGAGGTGACTTATACTCACCTAAACGGAGGGAGTATTCCTTAACCAGAGAATGTTGTGTCTCCCACTCACGCGCTCAAAAAAAAACTATGACACATTTTTTTATCTGTTTGCATAGGTCCCACCTATCAGGAAGGATGGGCACGTACACGAACAGGTACGACTCATCAGTCTACCCGCATTGCCTTTTCGTTTAGTCTACCTAGCCGTCTAATCAACTGCATGCACGCCACTTCTCTCGTTTACTCCTTCTCCGTCGGGAACCGATTCTCCTCGGCTTCTTCACCTCACCTTCATCTTCATTTGCATCCAAACCCCACTGCGTTCACATTGTTTTAACCTCTTTAAATAATCATCTACTACTTCAGTTAGACTAGCCATCTAATCCTAATTCTCCAAACCATAGCCCTCCATTCCAGCGGTTCCAAATGGCGAAAGAGATCGAGATGCAGGTTTTTAGCATCCAACATGTCCTCGTCGAAGGCTCGATGCGCATAGTTGCCACCGTCACTGTCGGTGTCAAAACCGGCGGATCTCGGGTAGGGGGTCCCGAGCTGTGCGTCTAGGCCGGATGGTAACAGGAGGCAAGGAACATTTTGTTTTACCCAGGTTCAGGCCCTCTCGATGGAGGTAATACCCTACTCCTTCTTGATTAATATTGATGATATGGGTAGTACAAGAGTAGATCTACCACGAGATCAAGGAGGCTAAACCCTAGAAGCTAGCCTATGGTATGATTGTTGTGTATGGAGTTGATTGCCTACGGACTACAACCCTCCGGTTTATATAGACACCGGATAGGGTTAGGGTTACATAAAGTCGGTTACAATGGTAGGAGATCTTGAATATCCGCATCGCCAAGCTTGCCTTCCACGCCAAGGAAAGTCCCATCCGGACACGGGACGAAGTCTTCAATCTTGTATCTTCATAGTCCAGGAGTCTGGCTGAAGGTATAGTCCGGCTACCCAAACACCCCCTAATCCAGGACTCCCTCAGTAGCCCCTGAACCAGGCTTCAATGACGACGAGTCCGGCGCGCAAATTGTCTTCGGCATTGTAAGGTGGGTTCCTCCTCCAAGTCCTTCATAGAAGATTGTAAACACCAAGAGTAGTGTCCGGTTCTGCAAAATAACTTTCCACATATTGCCATAGAGAGAATAATATTGACACAAATCAAATCTGCCGACGTATTCCGCAGTGCGTCATCACACTACGGCCAAGTCCTTTACTCGAATCGTTTTTACTTTTCCACCTTAGCATGCTTTGTGAGGCGGTTTCCTTGGCACGTCTTGTCAAAGCAGAGATCGTGTACCCCCTTTACGGGATTCTCATCAATACGGACGTGAGTAACCCAACCGCGCCATTTATCACGGCAATTGGGACGCAAGCGAGTTTTACTAGGCTGGTGGGGACGCACAACCGCATCCGCCCATATAAGGGGATAAGGATCCACCTTTTTACCTACGCCTTCTTCCTCCTTTGCCAATCCATCTCCTACGCACTCCCAGCGCCCAAGCCCGCACTTCCCACCTCAACCTTCTCCAGCAATGTCCGGAGCGGGAGGCAAGTGGATGGTCTCCTCCGTCACGGAGGGCCATGTCAAAAAGCTAAGGAAGGCCGGATACTTGTCCAAAGACATCGCGCACTGGCTTCCCGAGGAGGGGCAGCTTCTCCCCACCCCAAGGCCCCATGAGAGGGTAGTATTCCTTCCCCACTTCCTCCGCGGACTGGGTTTTCCACTCCACCCATTTGTCCGGGGGCTCATGTTTTACTATGGCCTGGATTTCCACGATCTGGCCCCGAACTTCGTCCTCAACATCCCGGAGTTTATCGTCGTGTGCGAGGCTTTCCTCAGCATCCGCCGCCATTTCGGCCTCTGGCTCAAGACATTCAACGTCAAGCCCAAGGTGGTGCGCGGCAGCCAGGCAGAATGCGGAGGCGCCATGGCGGGCAAGATGGCCAACGTCCTATGGCTCGAGGGCTCCTTCGTGGAGACCCTGAAGGGGTGGCAATCATGGTGGTTTTACATCACCGAGCCGCGCGATCCGAAATGGATCGCAGCCCCCGAGTTCCGATCCGGACCCCCCACGCGGCTTATGTCCTGGAAAGAGACGGGCCTGTCGTGGGGCGACGAAAAAGAGGTGACCGGATTGCAAACATGCATCCAGTCCCTGGTGAACAAGCCAATCCAGCTTGTTAATGTAATCCAGGTTATGCTCGTCCGCCGGATCCTCCCGTGCCAACAACGGGATTTTAATCTGTGGGAGTTTGACCCGGCGCAGCACCAAACCCTTAACAGGCTCTTCGGCATGACGTACGAAGATGCCTGGAAGGTGCTATTCAAGGGCGCCGAGGCTCCCGCATCCGCTTCCGAGGACCGCGGATACAGCTCGCAGCGTCACGCTAGCGAGGTAAGCTATCTTCACCTTTTACAGGATGTTAAGTTTTTCCATAGTTTGACTCTATGCGGGATCTAAACTCCCTTACCTTTGACAGGCTTGGCGGGCGAAGTCCGGATTGATTAACTGTCCGGCTCCCTTGCCCGAAGACCCAGCCCCCGCTCTACTAGCGAAGCTGCTGCTTCCGGCACCTTATGTGGTGCCGGAGAAGAAGGCCAAGAAGAAGAAGTCCACGAGGACTCGAAAGAGCTCCCGGCATATGGTGGTGTCGGACTCGTCGTCTGACGAGTCCGAGACGCACTCCTTCCCTGAAGACGAGGAGGAGGAAGAAGAAACCTCTCCCCCCCAGCGGGGGGAGGAGAGAAGAGGAAGGCTGCCCCAACGGGGGAGGCCGAGGGTCCTAGGAAAAGGAAGACTCCTCCGCCGGACTACGCCCCCGACGCCGAAGAGGGCAAAGAGGAGTGGCCAAACAGGGCCAAGCGTCCGGCGAAATCGTAAGTTCAGATATCAGAATAACTCATGATGTTCCTTCGTTACACAGCTTTCCCTAATGTCGAACATAATTATGCAGCCCGCCCCGTGCCGAACTCAACGAGTCGTCGAGCGGCTCCCTGGATTCATCGGACGTGAACTCAGTTACGCCCGCTGCCTCCCCACGCACTGCGGACGATGCCGAAGTGGCGTCGCAACGACCTCCGGGGCAGGAGGAGGTGGTCTTCGAGGAGCCGCAAGGCGACCTCCCGTACCCCAGGAGTAAAGGGGACAAGACCCCCCAGGGCTCCAAGTCCGGCTTTGTGCCGGACACCGCGCCGGAATCTTCCACAGTTCTGGACCGCGGTAGGCGAACTCCTTCCAAGAGGAGCAAGCCTTCTGAGCCGGCGGCCACCGTCCAACCGGAGTTGTCGGACAATCTGCTGGAGGTGCTTGACGGCGTCTCCAACGACAAGGGGCATCGTACTATTATGAGTACGGTCATCCAAAAGGTTCAGTCCGCCAAGAGCGGACTGACTGAAGCTTGCGCTAGCCTTCTAACAGGCTTCGAGGTAAGTAAAAATATGTAAAAATATAACCGCATAGATAGTAGCCCCTAATGCTCTGTTTGGCATTCAGAAAGAAAAGCCGAATAGAGGATCTATTAAATTTCGCAGGAGTCTAACAAAAAGAGTCAATATGCGTATGCAGGCTTCGCTGCTATCCACCGCCGCACTGACTGCGGAGGTGGGTGTCCTGAAGCAGGAACTCGAGCAGACCGAGCACGATCTCGGCCTTGCCAAGCGGCGGCTCGAGGAGAAAGAAGGTAAGAAATACCTTACAGAAAAAGTGCCTATAGAGAGGCGTGATTGCAAAAAATAACAGGATTGTACTTCTTATTATAGGGGCCACGACTGAGGTGGCGACCCTCAAGCAGGCGCTGTCCGAGGCCGAAAAGAAAACGGCCGCGGAGCGCACCGAGCGAGAGAAACTTGGGGCTTAGGTCGGCGAGGTGCAGCAAGAGCTTCAGGCTCTCATGAAAAAACATGAGAGTTTGGAGCTTGAGTCAAAAGACCCAAGCGTCCGAGCTCACGGCGGCCCTTGAGACTGCCAAGTCTGCCAAGGCCGAAGCCCAAAAGGCCCTCCAAGAGTTGGAGGAGATTAAGAAGATAGCAGCGGGTAAGGCATTCTTTATGCAAAGCAGAAATATAAAAGTAAACTACTTGTTACTTACCTGAATCCGGAGTTCTCCAGGGGCATTCGCAGATCTTCCCCGCAGCGTATCCGATGCCGCCGCATTCTACTGAGCTGAAGAGGGCAACTCGAAGGAGAAGGTGTTCTGGTCTCAGTATGCTGAGGCCGGACACCCCGTGCCCTTGAGCGACCAGCTGAAACCGTTGGTCGAGCTCCACAAGGCGGCCGAACAGGCCATGAAGGGCTTCATAGTTCGGATGTGGCCCGGAGAGGTCCTACCTGGGAGCTACTTCGGGCTGGTGCGGCGGCTGGTGGAGGCCTGTCCAAGGCTCGAGGTCATCAAGCGCTCCGTCTGCATCGAAGGTGCCCATCGGGCCCTTGCCCGTGCAAAGGTGCACTGGGGTAAGCTGGACGGTGAGAAGCTTGTGAAGGACGAGCCGCTGCCGGGGAAGGAGCATCGCAAGCCCGAGAACTATTACAAGGATGTTCTTGCGGGTGCTCGCCTTGTGGAGGATGAATGTACCAAGGATGTAAATTTTGAATAAACTCGCTTGTTTTTATCCTGTGTGCTGAAAACTTGTTCATAGGCGCTTAAGCAATGCTTGTTGAATTTAAAATATTATTTTCTATGCGGTCGTTTATCAAAAAATTGAGAGATGGCCCGTCGTCGGCTTCTGCCCCCATGCCACTAGTGCTGGGGTGTTCGGGATAAACCTGAGCGCTCTTTTTCCCATAGTTGGGTCCTTCGAGGGAGGCGCTCAGCACAACGAACCAGGCAATCGAACTATAATGCTTGAACACTCTCACTTAGCCATAGAACTTTATAATTTTAAATTTCGGCGAAGCCCCTAGTTCGGAAGACCGAGTTCGGGGCGCTATCCACGCCTTGGCCGGACAAATCCGGCTCCTCGCTCGAAGCGGCATAAGTCTTTAGGGACTCAAAAAACCTCTCGAACAGCGACCGGTCTCTCGCCTCATCATGACAGTCAGTTTTAGCTTTCTCCACTGAGGTGCTTAACCCAGCTCAACCGGGGCACAATCGCAGTGGTTCTCCTAGTGCTACCTTAGCCGATATAGCGGAACGTAAGGCACCAAAACATAGGAGCCGGGCAAACCCAACTATTGACCCAAATCATGATTCGGAGCCGATGCATATAGTGCTATAAGTTCGGGGTGTCGCACTTGTGAAAGTGTATGGACTTCTCACGCCATATTAAAGGGTACTGAAGCCCCTGGCGTACTTCCCGTACCACAGTGTACGGGTGCAACATGTCATTAATGAACATATATAAAAGAGAGTAATGCAGAAAATAGACAAAAAGCTATGCATTGTTTATAGAGAGGCTTATTTATCAAAGCCGAACGATACAAGTAGTGCGATAAGCAAAAAGATATTGGACTATTTAATATGTCCTGACCAGGGGCAGGCCGCGGAATTGTATTTAAAATAGGTATACCGCTCGTAACAGAGACCACCTAGGAGTTCCATAATGCGGCATGGCTTGTCTGCCTCCCTGGATCTCGCATCGTTTGTGCGGCAGTCGAATTGCCGAACAGGTCGTCTGAAGTATGGAGTCCTGAAAGTAAGAAAAAATTAAAAAAAAGAATCCGGCAGCCCCTTAGTACGTTTTAAGCCGTATTTTGGGCGTGCCGTTATTGTGCCCCTTCCCCTGTGCCCATGGTATTTCAAGGGCGTAGTTATGTACGCGAGGTACTGATTTCGCTATGTCGCAAAAGCTGGGGTTGGGGCTGCATTGCTACGCTTGCTCATAGTGTGCCAGGCGGCCCTACTGTGGGTTACTCCGGGCACGCTTGGCAGTGTCTGGCTTTTGAATGGCCGGACTGGAGAATTGCCCGAGAAGGCTACTTTGTACCTCCGCTGCGAGAGCCGCCATATGCTCCTTCGTACGGAGGGAGCATTCGGTGTCTCCGTTGACCGTAATTACTCCTCGAGGACCTGGCATCTTGAGCTTGAGATATGCATAGTGTGGCACCGTATTGAATTTTGCAAATGCGGTTCATCCGAGCAGGGCGTGATAGCCACTACGAAATGGGACTATATCGAAGATTAACTCTTCGCTTCGGAAATTGTCCGGGGATCCGAAGACCACGTCAAGTGTTACTGAGCCTATACAGTTGGCTTCTACACCTGGTATAATGCCTTAAAAGGTCGTTCTTGTGGGCTCAATCCTTGAGGGATCTATGCCCATTTTCTGCACTGTATCCTGATAAAGCAGGTTCAGGCTACTGCCGCTGTCCATGATGACTCTTGTGAGATGAAATCCGTCGATGATTGGGTCGAGAACCAATGCGGCGAAGCCGCCATGACGGATGCTAGTGGGATGGTCCCTTCGATCAAAAGTGATCGGGCAGGAGGACCATGGGTTGAACTTTGGGGCGACTGGCTCCATCGCGTATACGTCCCGTAGCGCACGCTTCCGCTCCCGCTTGGGAATGTGGGTTGCGTATATCATGTTCACCGTCCACACTTGTGGGGGAAAGCCCTTCTGTCCATTGTTGTTCGGCGGCTTGGGCTCCTCGTCGTCGCTGTGCAGCCCCTTGTCTCTGTTTTCGGACCTTAACTTGCCTGCCTGTTAGTGTGATTGGCTGGCCTTTCGGGCATGCCATGTATCTGGCACAAGCGATCGAGTATTCGGTCCAACCTAGACGGGCCCTGAGTATTCTTTTTGAATGGCTTTTTCCGCTGACCGGATTTATAGCCTTTGAATCCGGAATTGACTGCCGTGTCTTCATTGCTGTCGTTGTTAACGCGGCGTTTTTCCTTATTCCGATGTGTCCTGCCACTTTTGTCCTTGGTATCCGAATTACCAGGGTTCTTTGATAAGTTGTTACTGCGAGCTAGCCAGCTTTCTTCTCCCGTGCAAAAGCGGGTCATGAGTGTCGTGAGGGCTGCCATGGATTTCGGCTTTTCCTGTCCCAGGTGCCGGGTAAGCCACTCGTCGCGGATGTTATGCTTGAAGGCTACTAGGGCCTCTGCGTCCGGACAGTCGACTATCTGGTTTTTCTTTGTTAGGAACTGTGTCCAGAATTGTCTGGCCGATTCTTCTGGCTGCTAAATTATGTGGCTTAAGTCGTCGGCATCTAGCGGTCGCACGTAAGTGCCCTGGAAGTTGTCGAGGAATGCGGCTTCCAGGTCCTCCCAAGAACCGATTGAGTCTGCTGGCAAGCTGTTAAGCCAATGCCGGGCCAGTCCTTTAAGTTTGAGCGGGAGGTATTTGATGGCGTGTAGATCATCGCCGCATGCCATGTGGATGTGAAGGACATAATCCTCGATCCATACCGCCGGATCTGTTGTGCCATCGTATGATTCGATGTTTATGGGTTTGAAACCCTCTGGGATTTTATGATCCATTACTTCATTCGTGAAGCATAGCGGGTGTGCGGCGCCTCTGTACTGGGCTATATCACGACATAGCTCGAAAGAGCTATGTCTGTTGTGTTCGGCCCGACCGGATTTGTTGTATCCGGCGTGAAGATCATTGTCACATGCCGTAGGGCGCCTGCGCAATCCGTAGATCGATCTTGTTTTTCTTGCCTTATCCTCCAGTATGTCTCGCAGGTCGGGCGCATTTTCCCGTGCCTTAGTTGAGCAGCGTCGGGGCATGGCTTGGGTGGAGGGCTGAGAGGCCTCTCTGTCGCGGCCGCGAGGTGGCCGGTCTGCCATGTCATGCGCTGGTGATGTAGGTGCTTCCTCCTCTGATCGGGGTAGCGGCCTGCGCTTCGGGTAACTCTTGGAGGGGCGTTCGAGTTCATACTCTTCAGCCGCAAGGACTTCAGTCCATCTGTCAGCTAGCAAATCTTGGGCAGCTCTAAGCTGTTGCTGCTTTTTCTTGAGGCTGCTTGCCGTGGCTAAAAGCCTGCGTTTAAAACGCTCCTATTCGGCGGGGTTTGATGGTATGACGAATTCGTCGTCATCGAGGCTTGCCTCGTCTTCGGAGGGAGGCGTATAGTTATCATCCTCGACCTCTCGGTCTGCCACTCTCTCATGAGGGCTGGCTTCTCCATCTTCCCGTGCCGAATCTTGCTGAGGTGGGTGTTCTTCAGCGCTATCCGGGGTAGTATTATATCCCGTGCCGGAATCACCGTTTTTGCTTTGCCGGGATTTAGAGCGGCGCCGCTGACGCCTGCGCTTTGGCTGTTTTTTGGGGGCGTCATCCCCCATTGTTCCATCGCCATCTCCATCTTTTGGAGTATCCACCATATATATGTCATATGACGAGGTGGCCTTCCAGCGCCCTACAGGTGCTGGTTCTTGTTCATCTCCTGCATCGTCGTCCATGCCGTCGATGTCTTCGGAATCGAAGTCAAGCATGTCGGTTAAGTCGTCGACAGTGGCTATGAAGTGGGTGGTGGGTGGGTTTTGAATTTCCTTATCGTCCGCATCCCACCCTCGCTGACCGTAGTCCGGCCAGGGCTCTCCTGATAAAGAGAGAGACTTAAGAGAATTCAGGATGTCGCCGAAGGGCGAGTGCTGAAAGATGTCCGCGGCGGTGAACTCCATTATCGGCACCCAATCGGATTCGATCAACAGGGGCGCGGGGGGCTCGGAGTTCAGAGAGGAATCTGGCTCCTCGGAGTCACGGGCCATGCGGAGTGTGGGGCTGGAGTTCGGCTCGATCGCCTCTGAGATCGCAGCCCCTGAGGCAGTGTCCAACCGCTGATCCTTGATCGGTGCAGTAGGCTCCGAATCAATGGTCGAAACCGATGCGTATGCGGCCTCCAAGGCGCTGTTCGGAGGCAGAGCTATATCATGCCCATCGAGACAGTGTGGCGTACTTGGCTGTGGCTCGAATCTGTCGAAGATCAAGTCCCCGTGGATGTCGGTCATATAGTTTAAGCTTCCAAACCTGACCTGATGGTCAGGGGCGTAGCTTTCAATCTTCTCCAGATGGCCGAGCGAATTGGCCCGCAGAGCGAAGCCGCCGAAGACGAAGAAAAGTCTCACCCTGGACCGTATCATTGTTGATGATCAAAGGAGCCATCGGGCCTAAAGGCGATGACACAGAGGAACTCTCAATGAAAGCACCAATGTCGGTGTCAAAACCGGCGGATCTTGGGTAGGGGGTCCCGAACTGTGCGTCTAGGCCGGATGGTAACAGGAGGCAGGGAACACTTTGTTTTACCCAGGTTCGGGCCCTCTCAATGGAGGTAATACCCTACTCCTGCTTGATTAATATTGATGATATGGGTAGTACAAGAGTAGATCTACCATGAGATCAAGGAGGCTAAACCCTAGAAGCTAGCCTATGGTATGATTGTTGTGTATGGAGTTGATTGCCTACGGACTACAACCCTCCGGTTTATATGGACACCAGATAGGGTTAGGGTTACATAAAGTCGGTTACAATGGTAGGAGATCTTGAATATCCGCATCTCCAAGCTTGCCTTCCACGCCAAGGAAAGTCCCATCCGGACACGGGACGAAGTCTTCAATCTTGTATCTTCATAGTCCAGGAGTCCAGCTGAAGGTATAGTCCGGCTACCCGAACACCCCCTAATCCAGGACTCCCTCAGTCACCGTCCACCCAAGGGTTGTTCGGCAGTGGATCAACAATGTATCCAACTCCCTTGAGAAGGTAGAGATGAGGGTCATTGGTCTCGACGCAAAGTACACGGAGCGTGCCCCTGGGAAGATCCAGCGTGCCGCCGTCCTTCAGCTGTGCCTCAAAGATGATGTTTTGGTGTACCACATCATACACTCGCCCTCCATACTAGGTGAGCTTCATGATTTCTTGTCTCGGGAGGATGTATACTTCTGTGGGGCAGCCATCGAAGGGGACGAACAGAAGTTGGAGCCGTACAACCTTTATTTGAAAAGCATCGCTGACCTACAAACCAGAATCAAAATTCCTGTAGAAGTTTGTGATAAACAGACACCATCCCTATTCGACATAGCAAATTTTGTGCTCAGTACAAATCTTCAGAAGGGTGACGATACGGTGGCATTAAGGTCGTATGGACGGGAGAATTATCCCTTGACGTACGAGCAGATAAAATATGCTGCCCTCGATGCCCGTGTGAGTTTCGAGATAGCTGCAAGGTCCAAAGAGCTTCTTGCGAAGCCGTCTCCGACAGAGAATGAGAAGAAGAAGAAGAAGAAGAAGAAGAAAAGGATGCACCAGCAGGAGGGCATTATGGATGGATCAACTATTTCCTCTCTTGTAAAAAAATTATTCCCTCTCGGTGTATATTGATATAGATGGACTATTTCAATGGTGTGCATGTCTTTGGAACAGAGTTGTAGCGTGGGTCCGCTTGACTATAAGGAACTATTTATCCGCATATATAGCTTTCTCTGCTACTCCTTCCGGTGATCGGTATGCAGTGCATGTGTCCGTAGACATGACAGCTTGTCCATGGAAGTTCAACTACGGCAACCATCACGTTTCATCTCGCGATTCCCACGACGCCTCTCCAAACCATGGCACCACGCCCGCCGACGTGCGCCTCATCCCTCTCGGCTGCTCCGCCCCTCTGCCTTTGTGTGCATGACATGTGGGCCACCTAAAATGCGGCGAGCATCAAGTTTCTACCACAGCCACCCGCGATTCCCACGACGCCGCACGAACCCATGAAACCTCACGTCCCCCGACCTGTGGCTCACCCCTCTTGGCACCACTGCCCCTCTGCCTACGGGAGCATTACATGTGGACCAGCCACCTATCAGGTCCACATGTTATTGACTCAAAGGTAGGTGTAGTAAGGCGCTGAAGCTTAGTCTTCACGGCCCTGACAGGGAAATGTAACTCCTACGCCAGGGCTTGTGGTGCTCCCGCAGCACGAACTCGTGCCAAACTCGAGATTTATTTCTTTACTATACATGCACGCAACGATTTAATGGACATTGTAATCTCAACATGTGATGGGGAGCTCTAAATTTGAATTTGAAACTTACAAAACGAAAAGATTCAAAACAAATAAACTGGGAGAGAGGGAGTATATGGTAGGATGTGTCCCATACAAAATAAGCCCCTAGTTTGTCACCACGAAGATGCGGTTAGAAAGGAGCACAACGTCTTCCTACTCGTACGGCATCAAATCGGCCGCAGACAGCATGGTCCGCCTTTGACCGCCATGTGCAAGGTTCGTGCTTTCTTATTCAATCTCACCGTGGTTCCATCGTACCAATTCATGCGGTGGCCCGTTGCATGGCTGATCCCAATGTTGGACAAAGGTTCTACTGGAATGATGTCACCGTTATAAATGTTGTGCAAATTGATGTTGGTACCCTCCCGTACATATGCAAGCCAATCTCCACTCGCACCGAGCCTAACCTGTGAAACAATGGGAAGGGGGAGAATTAGGAAATGGACACGGAAGTAGTCTTTATAATGCATTTACTACATGATCAAACTCATCTTACCTGCTCATCGGAGGAAATCCAAGTGCCCCTCAACGTCGGCATCTCAAGGGGCGTTAACTTGCAACTACGGCCACGCCGCGCTGGAGAGACCCCCAAGGAAACATCCTCGTGCGTTGCACGGAACATCAAGATGCATTTGTATGAGTAGTTTATCTTGTGAGAGAAAAGGATGAACGAGGGAAGGCCTCTAGAGATAGAGATAGACACTACTACTACCAATGTGCTGGCGCGTGTGTTGCAATGGATCCAAAGTAGTAGAATAATACTTGTTCACATGCTTGAAATATAAACACTCTTGTTTTGATATACATGTCTCAGCAGACATGACAGCTTGTCCATGGAAGTTGAACCACGGCGACCATCACGTTTCTTGTTTCTACCATTGCCACACCCACATGTGATTCCCACGACGCTGCTCCAACCCTCGGCATGACGTCCCCCGATGTGAACATGGATCCTCTGACGTGGCTATCACTGCCTTGCCCTGCCTTTCCTTCACTTACAGGTGGGACCCACGCTTATGGGTCCCACATGTCAGTGACAGAATGGTAGGATTGTTCGTGTCAGGGGATCCTCATCCCCCCGACGTGCCCCTCATCCCTCTCAGCCCCACCGCTCCTCTGCCTTTGTGTGCATGATATACTCCTAATATATTACTCCCTCCGTACCTAAATATTTGTCTTTTTTGAGATTTCAAATGAACTGTCACATACGGATTATATAGACATATTCTAGTGTTTCTAGCAAGATGCCCGCGCGTTGCACGAAGTTGATGGAAAAGGTAAGCACAACTTATAAATTGACGGATCAAGTACTAGTTATAGTGATGCATATAATTAAGCAAAGGGATCGCACATGTCGGTATTGACTGGAACGAGAATGCAACAGCACAATAAGAATTAAGGCCACGATGATGCGATTGCAGTGGTGGTTACAGAAGGCAAGAAGAAAGATGGATCCACGAACGTACGACCTCCTCCTCCTCAACTTAGTGCGCCGGGCCACCGACTGGCGGCTAAGGAGCGGCGGCTTTTGTGGCGAGGTCGAGGTGCTTCTCAGCAAAGGCATCCAAGGCTTCTAGCCGGTTGAGGAAGGCCAACCTCGTAGCGTCCTCACTGGCATTGTAGATACCTATGTACATGAATTGCTCGTACACGTGGATGTGTAGGTCGACGAATTCCTGCAGGGCGAGGCACCTCGCGGCGAGCGCGGCCTCTAGGTGGACATTCTTCATGGCGTCGGCGGGCAGTCGCAGGGCCACCAGTGCTTGAAAGAGGTTCCGGCCATGGAGGCCGATTAGGGTGGCAGGCAATGAGGAGCCCGGGCGCGCGGGCCGGAGGAGTACGGCGATGTCATCCGCAAGCTTCTTGATGACGGTGAACTTGTAGCTGGTGTCAACGATCATCTGGTCCAACTGAGAGTCATAGTTGGAGTCGACGGCGGCCATCCACCAGTCGGTCTCCAACACCGTCTGGAGACGATCCTCGGCGCCATGCCGCAGGCCGGCGTCGTGGACCATCTGGTGCAACCGCTGGCCGCTCACGCGCATCGCCGCCATGGGTCTGGAGTGAGCTCTTTTGCGCTTAGTGTAGGTGCTTAGGCAAATGCTTAGGTGCGTACGATGTGGTAGATGCATTGGAATGGAGGGGCGCCTTTATATGAGAGCAATGAGGGAAAACTGCGTTGCATTCACATCATGCAGCCTCTTTTCCCGGACCTCCTCCCATTACTTCCCTCATGCATTAATTGAGGAGGATGCATTGGCCGTTCAACATATCGGGAACCGCTACTCCCTCCCTCGTCTGCATGAAAGCCGTATCGGGAAATGCGCTGCCCGCTTTCAAATCAAATACTCCCTCCGTCTAGGTGAGTATTAAGTCATCTTACGAAAACCAAATAGTAAACACATAGGCGTGGTGCATTAACTCTCACATTGTTTCTTAGGCTAGCCATAGTGAGAGTAAATTAGGTAGTAACTTAACACATCCCAAGACAATTTTGCTTATGTGGCAACTATTTAATGAGGAAAGAGGTGCTTGTGGTAACATAATATGTTACTGTAACATAGTGCTTTAGTCGCTTCAACAGAAATGCGAGAAGACGAGGGAGTAGGCTGCTGCAAACATACGGTTGTGTGATTTGACAGCGAGTTATTGCTGGACAGGTGGGGCCCCGTGATTTGACTTGCCATTATCATTTTAACTGCGGCGCTACGACCGGCGTGAGTCTCCCAGATTCCTGACCACCTCCATACAGGTGCCTCTCCCAATGCTCCACCATGTAGTAGAGGCTGGCCCTTGCATGAGAGCCCACTTCTCCACTTTTTCCTTGCCTCTATTTCCTCCACATATGCAAAAATGCCATGTAAAGCGCACTATTGTACTTACTTTTACTTGCTCCTACAGGTGCTTAAGCTTGCCACATAGGCATAAAGTCTGATGTGGCAAGTTATTCAAGAAGAGAGAGACTAGTTTGGTGACCCAAGGAAGAAACGGTGCTGAGCGCGTGTACCTAGGTGAAAAGACAATTTTGAGTCTATAGCTAATTAAATGAAGCAAACTTAGCAACACCATTTCATTGGAAGAGGTCACTCCTTGGCAAATGCAATAAATACTAGTACTCCATGTGTCCCATAACATAAGAACGTTTTTGGCACTACACTAGTTGTCGGATTTCGGGTTCCGGCAGACCCTTGAGATTCGAACACTGGGTGCGCACAAAGATTTCGCCTTCTACCTACCTGCACCCCTCCGCCTCACTAAGATCTAAGCTATGGAAAGAACAGCAGAAGAGACACAGGGTTTATACTGGTTCGGGCCACCGTTGTGGTTAATACCCTACTCCAGTGTGTGGTGTGGTGGATTGCCTCTTGGGCTGATGATGATGAGCAATACAAGGAAGAACAGCCTCACGACGGTATGTTCTTGGCTGGGGGGATGAACTGCTAGGAGGAGTTCAGTCGCCCTTCTCTCTCTGTGTGTGTGATGCTACTCGATCCGATCCTAGCTAGTTTCTCTCTTGGCTTATAGATTCTCCCTTCTTGATTGCCCCCCTACCCTGGGGGTGGCTAGTCCTATTTATAGGCAAAGGCCCAGGGCCTCTTCCCAAATATTGAGTGGGAAGGGCGCCAACAATTGGCCATTTTGAAGGGGAACATCTGGTACACTTGTACTGACTAAAGTTGGTCCTCGCCTGCCAAAGGCTCTGGTGGTGACGCTGGCTTGGGCTCCACAATGACTTTCTCCCTGCAGTTGGACTGGTCTTGGTCTCGTTGCACCGAAACGGGTGCCTTTACTTGATGCTCTCGCCTGCGCTTGCTCCCTTTGCTCCAAAAAGGAAAGGAGGACACTGCGTGGGCTGGCGCCTGCCTGGCGCCCTTGGTCGTCATGGCTTGCGTCACGGGCACCTCGTGAGGTACCCCGCCTTGATCTCTCCGCCTCCTTGCGAGCCAGCCTGAAGAGGCCGTGCCTGAGGAAGCTCCGTGTCGTCCGCCCCGCGAGGCTTGGCCCCTCGCGAGGGTCTTGGGTCTGTGTTGATGAAGATGGGCCGTACAGGGCCCCTCCTCGAGCCACGCCGCAGGCCGCAGGTAGGCAAGTCTGGGGACCCCCGTTCCCAGAACGCCGACAGTAGCCCCCGGGCCCAAGGCGCGCCCGAACTTGGCCGTGCAGGGAGGCGAAAGGGCAAGAGCGAACCACCGCGGGCCCTAACAGCCTGCGGCCTTGGGCGCCACGTGGCGGTTGATTGGACGTGGGCGTCTCCACTTCCCCACGGCGCCTCGGCAACTGCATGGATTGGACAAGTCCATGCATGCAAAGCAGGTCATGATTACCTGTGATTGTGGGGGGCGACGGTTGGCCCTCGCCGGCTATAAGTACGGAGCGGCATGCGCCCTTCCAGTTCATCCCCCCCTTGCTTCTCCTTCTTCTTCATGGCTCCGTCGAGGAGGTTCTCGGCCGCAGAGAAGGGGAAGGCTCGCCAGGTTGAGCCTGCCACTCCCCAGCCCAAGCGCGGCCGAGGGCGCCCTCGCAAACATCCTGTGGCCTCCACGGCAGCTCCCCGCGGCCGTGGAGATGATTTCCAGCATGGTGACGGACGGACTGCTGCGGCCGGGGGCGCGCTTCGGTCGCGCGTTCCCCTAGGACGCGCTTTCGCGCTGCAGAGGTGCTGCCGGAGTTTGTTGTGTGGTCGGCTGAGCCGACTAGCACCCGGCTTCAACTTCCTCGCTTCCTCCTCGACGAGCTCCCGGCCGGCGCCCCAGGCGGCCTCTGGCTTCAGGCAGACGGCTGCTGCAGCCGGGCCTCATGGGCTTCACTGGAGGTCTCCACGGCCGGGAGCCTGGCCTTGACCCGCGGTTGGCAGACGTTTGCCCGCGTGCGTGGCCTAAGCCGTCGGTGCACCCTGCACTTCAAGTTTAACGGTGATGCCACCCTCTACGTGAGGGTGTTTGGGGAAGATGGTAGCCGCGCAGGGTGCTGCCCTAACGACGACAACCGCGGTCGGGGACCCAGCCCCGGCGATGATGGAGAGGACAGCGCTCGCGTGATTGGCGACGTTCAGGGTTCCCCAAGCTTCACCGGTTGTTCTTCAGGCGGCGACTCTTCTAGCGGTGGCCGCGGTCAGCCTCCACGCCGTTGTACCTGCTTGAGAGGTGGTAGCGCGTCTGCCCGCCGTTGCGCCTCGGTGAAGCGCGAGAGGGAGTCTGCCTGAGCCCCGGAGGCAGCTCGAGTCTTCCCTGCAGGCCGGTGTGAGGCGAGTTGCGCCTGATTTGTTCTTTCTTTTCCTTTTTCCTGCGTAAAAAGACAGTAGCGTGGAGCCCCGCGGGGGCGTGTTTGGGTTATTGCTGTTAATCATCGCTTTGCTTCCGTTATCGTGCCTTCCGGCTACGTGCCCACGCGTGGATAGTTCCCGGCCCCAGCCGTGGGGTGGGCGACTGACCCAGGCCCTATGTTCGTGTCGCGGTGCGCGTGGGGCATGGACTGGAGGGGTGCTCCTGTAATGGACCCAGGTCGTGAAACCTTTGAATGACTAGGACGGAAACACTCACGAGGGCGCTCGACTGCCCCCCTCGCGAGGCCTTGCATAAGAGAAATCGAGGCAGGAGAGTGAAAAGTCGAAGAACCACAAGCCAAAGACGGCAACAACTTCAATAAAACTTCGAATGAGAATGAACAATCCAACTGCGGAAAGCAAATGAAAAAGCCGCATCCGGCACCTAATCTAGTCTTCGATGTCTTCTCACCAGCGCGGAGCTAAGTGCTACCACTGGGCGTGGGAGGGAGCCCCACGGCCTGAGGCCGGCGCTCCTGAGACTCCGGGGCGTGTACAGCCCCAACTCATTATTACGTGAGAGTGTCACGGGCAGCGAGCTTCACAGGCGTTGGCCTTCTTCACAGGCTCCGGGCCTTTCTTGGGGGGAGCAGGCTTCACGGGCATTTGCCCTCTTCACAGGCTCCGGGCCTTTTCCCAAACGCGACAGCTTCACAGGCAATCACCTTCTTCATAGGCTCTGGGCCTTTTCCAAAAAGGATAATCTTCACAGGTGTTCGCCTTCTTCACAGGATCTGGGCCTTTTCCAAAAAGGATAATCTTCACAGGCATTCGCCTTCTTCACAGGCTCTGGGCCTTTTCCAAAAAGGATAATCTTCACAGGCATTCGCCTTCTTCACAGGCTCTGGGCCTTTTCCAAAAAAGGATAATCGTCACAGGCATTCGCCTTCTTCACAGGCTCTAGGCCTTTTTAGGGGTAGAACCTTTGGAGGTGCTGGATGTTCCATGCGTTCTGGACCGGCACCCCCTCCCGAGTCTCCAAGCGCGCGGAGCCAGGCCTGGAAACATGAACAACCTTGAACGGGCCCTCCCACATGGGAGAGAGCTTGGGCAGTCCCTCCCTAGAGAGAACCCGCCTGAGCACGAGGTCGCCTACCTCGAGAGTTCTGGGGCGGATGTTGAGCGGGCAACTAGGTCAAACACATTAGCCGTGAAGGAGTGGATTCATTCAAATAGATGCTGGGAAGGCGGACATCACTGGGTCAGGCCCGAGCGACTTGGGGATGATGCAGCCCGTGGGGCGCCCCCAACAAGGTAAGCTAACAACATGAAATAAAAGGGATACATGCCGCAGGGACGGACCCACGCGGCCTGGGAATAATGCAGCCCTGGGGGGCGCTCCCAGCTGGAAATGAAACTTGAAAGATGTCACCTGATGATGTTGAGGATGAAGGAGTGTTGGCATAGTAGACTCGGTGGGCTGCGGAAGCCGATCCTCACGAGCCCTCAGGCCCAAGGGCCTCGGGAGGCTCCGGAGGCGCTGGTGGCTCCTCGCGGACCATCTCCATCTCCGCCAGGGCTGCGGAACGCCTGGCCTCTTGAGCCTCCATGATGCCCCTCATGAGGCACTGGTACGCGGCAGCCGTGTTCGGCAAGCCGTAAGGCATGCGATCGTAGCTGTGGGGTGGACCTTCGCAGCGCCCCACTCGCGAGGGCCAGAGGCGTTCTAGAGAGGCGACTCGATTGAGCCCTGGTATGTCAATGCAGATGCGCAGCCCACCATCCTCGCCTGGATGGGGAGCCACAGCTGGTAGGCGGCGGCCGCCTTTGATGACTCTTGACTCCTGTAGATCCTAAATGGCCTTGCTGACGAACTCCTGAGGGTCTGGCTCTCCTTGCCTTACTCCTTCTTGAGGGAAACGTGCTTCGAAACACAACTCCATGTGGTGCCCAAGCGCCTCCCTCGTGACCTTAGCCAGGTCGGTGGCCCTCTAGGGGAGAGCCCCGGAGCCCTACCTGAGGAGGGCGCTGTGCGTGCTTTCTTATGCGATGGAAGGAGGTTCCCCCTAGGCAGGCGCGGGCCCTGAGGGGCCTACCTCCTGAGGGGCCGGGCCAGACGATGTCTTCTTCTTCTTGGGGGCGGTCTCGAGAAGCCTCCTGCTTCCGCGATCCGAGTCTTCCAGTGATGCGGCCTGAAAGGCTCGTTCCAGGGAACACACCGCGTCCTTCACTTCACAGGGCACCGTGATGACTACGCCACTTCCTGGCATCTTGAGGACGTTGTAGCCGTGGCGAGTTACGGCCATGAACTTGGCCAGCGCTGGGTACCCAAGGATGGCATTGTACGGCAGGCGAATGTGAGCGACGTCGAAGTCGATGAGCTCGGTGCGGTAGTTGTCGCGTGCCCCGAAGGTGACAGGGAGGCGGACCTGCCCAATTGGGACCGTGGAGCCGTCGGTGACTCCGGAGAAAGGCTTGGTTGGCTGAAGCTGGTTGTAGGGCACTTGGAGATTGTTGAATGTTTCCACGGACAGGACGTTGAGCCCTGCCCCGCCATCGATGAGGGTCCTGGTTACCACCACGTTGCTGATGATTGGGGAACAAAGCATCGGGAGGACTCCGGCTGTGGCGCACACTTGAGCTGATCTGCTGAGCTGAACGTGATGGGGCATGCCGACCACCTGAGAGGGCGCGTGGCTTCGAGCTTGGGGAGGACTACATTCACTTCGCGGGCGAACTGCTTGAAGATGCGTTGAGAGGCTGGGGCTTGAGCCCCGCCCAGGATGCAGGTGATAGCGCGCGGCTCCTGGAAGCCCCCAGCCCCCTCGTCCTGATGGAGGTCATCGTTTCTCCTTGGCTGCGGCGGCAGCGGAGGGAGGCCTGCGTTGCCTTGCAGGTGATCCTCGCGAGGCTGATCCCTCCAGTCTCCCTCACGAGGCGGGTCTTGCCAGTGATCCTCGCGAGGTCGATCGCGCCACCCTTGGTGCGGGCAGCAGTCTTCCCAGCGTCCTGCATTCCTTCCTCCTCGACCATAGCCCCGATCACCGTGGTCGGGGCGACGGCTGATCCTTCCTTCTCGCACGGCTCGGAGCTCTTGACATTCGTTGGTGTTGTGGGTGTGGAGGTCGTGGTACGCTCGGTACCGACTGGCCTTGGAAGATTCGGGCTGATCTCTGCCCCACTTGGTGTCTGGTTCTGCCGCGAGCACGGCAGCCCCCCTGCACTTCACATCCTTGGCCTTGGGCTTCTTCTCTTCTGGGTCCGCGGCAGGCAGCTCGAGGAGGGAGAGATGCCCTTCCTCAGCCCTGGCGCACTTGGTTGCCAAGTTGAACAACTCCAAGGAAGTGCACAGGTCTTCATGCATCGCCAGCTCCTCCTTCATCTTGACATCGCGCACGCCGTCGGAGAAGGCTGAGATGATGGCCTCCTCAGTCACCTTGGGAATCTTGAGGCATGCGTTGTTGAAGCGCTGGATGTACTTCTGCAGGGTCTCTCCGGGTTGTTGCTTGATGCGGCGCATGTCGCTCACAGCGGGTGGCCGGTCGCGAGTACCTTGGAAGTTGGCGATGAAGCGGGTGCGCATCTCGTCCCAGGAGGAGATCGTGCCTGGAGCCAGGTTCATGAGCCAGGTGCGGCCCCGTCCTTGAGCGCCATGGGAAACCAGTTAGCCATGACCTTCTCGTCTCCGTTGGCAGCTTCGATGCCCAGGTCATAGAGCTGGAGGAACTCTGCAGGGTCGACCGTGTCGTCGTAACGAGGAGGTAGGTCTGGCTTGAACTTGCCGGGCCACGCGACGCTGCGTAGCTCGGTGGTGAAGGCACGGCAGCCTGCTGTGGCCACGGGAGGCCTTGGGTGACGGAGAGCTTGGTCTTGCATGTCCCCACGCGCTATGGCTGGGAGCAGCGTGGGGTCTTGACGTGGGGGAGCAGGAGCATGGTCGCGACGTGCTGGAGCAGGGAGCGCCCGGGCAGCTTCTTGCGGGCGAGGGACTTCTTGGCAGCTCTGCCCTTGCCGCGCTGGCACCTGATGGAGCGGGTTCCGCCCAGGGGCCACGCGCCTTCGAGCCATGGCGCCTTCTTGAGGACGAGGCGGCTGGGGCGCCCCCGGAGCTTCGTCGCCCGCGCGGGACGGGGTGCGGTGCAGCCGAACGGACGGCGCAGGAGAGCCCCCTGCGGCGCGGACGAGCTCGGCGACGTGGTCGAGCCATTCTTCGTAGACGTCGTCGATGGGACGGTAGCGCAAGAGCTTGTTTGCCGCGATGAGTGCAGCTCGAGCCTCCATGGGTGCGCGGAGCGCGCGGGGCGAAGAACCAGCTGGGGTGAGCGAGGGAGGAGCGGTGCGGCCGTCTTGCCGCACGGACGGATGCTGAGACGACGCTTGCTGCCCGTTCCCCGCCGGGCCGGTGGCGGCGTTGACGGCAGGTGAACGGGAATGGCGAGGACGCCCGCCGACAGGAGCCGTCTGGGCGACGCGGGAAGCGAGAGCGGCCCGGCGCTCGGCGCGGTCCCGACGAGCGTCAGACATGGACGCGATGGTCGGAGGAGAACGGGGTGGTGGAAGATGAATTCCGGCGCACCCCTACCTAGCGCACCAAATGTCGGATTTCGGGTTCCGGCAGACCCTTTAGGTTCGAACACTGGGGTGCGCGTGAAGATTTCGCCTTCTACCTACCTGCACCCCTCCGCCTCGCTAAGATCTAAGCTATGGAAAGAACAGCAGAAGAGACACAGGGTTTATACTGGTTCGGGCCACCGTTGTGGTGTAATACCCTACTCTAGTGTGTGGTGTGGTGGATTGCCTCTAGGGCTGATGAGGATGAGCACTACAAGGAAGAACAGCTTCGCGAGGGTCTGTTCTTGGCTGGGGGGATGAACTGCTAGGAGGAGTTCAGTCGCCCTTCTGTCTCTCTCTCTGGGTGATGCTACTCGATCCGATCCTAGCTAGTTTCTCTCTTGGCTTCTAGATTCTCCCTTCTTGATTGCCCCCTACCCTGGTGGTGGCTAGTCCTATTTATAGGCAAAGGCCCTGGGCCTCTTCCCAAATATTGAGCGGGAAGGGCGCCAACAATTGGCCATTTTGAAGGGGAACATCTGGTACACTTGTCCTGACTAAAGTTGGTCCTCGCCTGCCAAAGGCTCTGGTGGTGACGCTGGCTTGGGCTCCACAATGACTTCCTCCTTGCCGTTGGACTGGTCTTGGTCTCATTGCACCGAAACGGGTGCCTTTACTTGATGCTCTCGCCTGCGCTTGCTCCCTTTGCACCAAAGAGGAAAGGAGGACACTGCGCGGGCTGGCGCCCGCCTGGCGCCCTTGGTCGTCATGGCTTGCGTCATAGGCACCTCGTGAGGTACCCCGCCTTGATCTCTCCGCCTCCTCGCGAGCCAGCCTGATGAGGTCGTGCCTGAGGAAGCTCTGTGTCGTCCACCCCGCGAGGCTTGGCCAATCGCGAGGGTCTTGGGTCTGTGTTGATGAAGATGGGCTGTGCAGGGCCCCTCCTCGAGCCACGCGGCAGGCCGCAGGCAGGCAAGTCTGGGGACCCCCGTTCCCCGAACGCCGACACTAGTGTCAAAAACGTTCTTATATTATGGGACGGAGGGAGTACGAAGAAAGAGATAGAGAGGAGTAAAAAATACACTTATAGCCAACCTTGTTGTAGTATGAGTGACTAAGTGATGACTATGTATAACATGCCAAACATCATATAGCCTAATGCACCGTGTTAAATCTCCAAGGGCGCGACCGCACGAGCGACGCGACGGTCGTGGTAGGCGTGACCACAATACGGGCTGCTGGCAGCACTTGGGTCTGAGATCAAACGGTCACATGCTAAGTTGCTGAAAATTTGTAGAATAACCCTCCAAGATAGGATATTCACCCATAGGTCTAGAATCACGCCATGCAACCGTTCGATCTCAGATCCAAGGGCTCTCGGAAGCCCGTATCATGGGAGAATGGAAAGCCACTACCCTGCCGTTGGCACACTGGCAGTTCGCTCCTACTCGTCCCCGCACGTCCTTCAATACTATGGCGGTTCGCTCCTAGTCGTCCTGTCCATTCACATTACAGTTGTTCCACTAATCCTAACCCTCCTCCCAAATCCATGGCATCCCAAATCTCCAGGATTGGCGGTGAGTACAAGGTTAGAACCATCACCGGCGATGAGTTTGACGTCATCTAGACCCGTTCTTCCACGACGGTGAAAGGATGCCTTTCTCGCTTTAGACGCATGTTCGAAAACTCAGATGATGAGTGGGTCGCTGGGCTAGATGTTGAGTACACCACAGTCCTGGGACGAGAGAAGGATCTAAAGGACAAAGAGAGGAAGAAGCCCACCGTGATCTAGGTTTGCGTGCATGACTTATGCTTGGTCTACCACATATGCCATGCCGACGTTGAGTGCCAGGATTTTAAGGACTTCCTCAGGAGGAACCTAGTCAAATTCGTTACTGTAGACTTTGGTAATGACAAAAAGTCCTGCGTCGGGTAGGCCTCGTTGTAGGCAACACCTTCGACATCCAGAAGAATCGGCTGGTGTCCTCTCTTCAGCCTTCAATGCCGACCCTGGCAGGAGCCATGGTTCATCCTTGATACGGTAAACTGGAGAAGCCTCCATACACGTTTCATCGTCATGCATGGCAGCGGAATGTACTAGATATAGACCACATCCAGTACGCTACAATGGATGGCTACCTTTGCTTCAATATCTACAAGGGTTGGATGAAGAGCAACAGCCAAGTGTGCGGTTCAAGCAAACAAGTATTGGCCAAGAGGAAGAGGGACAAGGACGAAGTCAAGGACGTGGACGAGGACTCCGAGTAAGGTGGCAGTGTCGTTGCTCATGGTGGTTCTAATGCAGTGTCTACCGAAATAGTTGCAAAGTTTAATTTATGGTGTGCTTAATTTAATTTGAGGGGTGTGTTGTGCTGAGCCCCCAGCAGAACTATGTTATGTTTCTTCTTGTTACTTTAACTCTTCAGTACATACATACAAGTATTTCTTACATTTCATCTTTTAGTTGGTACAATACTACCACTCGTTTCTTCACATTATATACGTACAATATATATGGCCAACATCATATAGCCAGCAGTTTAGTTGTCAAAGAATTTCAGGGTGCTTAGTTTTGTCAAAGAATTCCAGGGTGCTTAGTTTTATTTGAGGGGTGGGTTGTGCACTTGTGCTGGACACCATTATTGTGACAAGCCTTTTTAATAGTACTATATGCATAATCTGGCGACGAGCGCTCTCTATATGTACCACCTTTTTTTAGTTTCGAGTTTTGCTCTATGGCGCAATCCATCGATACTACTACTGTACAGAAGTGGAGTATATACATTTTTTAAAAGGCTAGAGGGCGGGGTAGTCTAGCTCGGTCGGTCTCCGGATACGGGCAAGGCCGCTCCGTGCTTCACCAACCTCGTTTGGCCTGACGGAGCCAGTTGCCGCCCCAAGCAGGCGCGTGGTTCAGCAACTCGCCGCTCCAGTTCAGCTCGATGAGGAGTAGCGAGTTGTTCCACGCCGGCACGGCGGCGAGCACGCCGTTATGGGCGCTGTCGCTGCCGCATCGTACCGCGTCACCAGTGTCTTTAGTGGCCGCGCCTCCCGTGCCTGCGGCAGCACCATGCAGGCAGAGACAGAAGTCGGGTGCATGGAGAGCGACGAGTTGGTGGCCAGCTTCTCCGTGTCCGCCGCCATCATCGAGGAGAAGTAGAACACGGGAGGCCGCCGCCACTTGGGATCCATGAAGGCCACCGCTGAGGCGACAACCGCGGATTCAGGTGGTTTCTTTGCTGCTTCGTCTCTTCTGAGGACCTTCGTCGACCCCGCAAGTGTCTGACGGACATGAGGAAGACAAAGGGATCCACAGGAGGCCATTTAGATTATGTACTCCCTCTCCAGCTGGCGGGGAATTTTTGTTCTAAGAATGGATAAATTGTATGTATCTACAACTAAAATAAGTCTAGATACATCCATTTCTAGGAGAAGTATTTCCGGACGGAGGGAGTATTAATTATACAAGAGAGCCGGACTGGCACCTCTTAGTTCATGTAAATGTAATCAAATCAATGATGTTTATATGAAGATCCAGCTTTTTTATACTAAATCCTTCATGCTTATATGAAATCAGTCCGTGTTTGCACGAATTTCATCTGATTGGTTAGAGTTGTAAAAATGTATGCCGCTGGCGTTTCATGTCGTCCTCCGCTTAAGGAAGCGGGAGGAAATTTGCCGGCTACTGTTGGAGATGCTCTTTATGCTGGAAATAATAAAGTGACATCCAATCCATTTGAGCTAATTTCCTGTATGATTGTCCCGCTATAAAAAGTTAATTGCATGCACAGTGTACACGTGATTTGTAGGGTGGCTACAGCTTCGTACAGAAAGTTAAAAAGAAACAAGTCCATCCTTAATCTTGTATTCTAAGTACTCTGTGGGTTCCACTGTTAGTACAGTGGCGAAAGAAGTATATATCAAATAAGTAGAGTAATATATAATATAAAAATATAAAGTTAAAAGACAGAATACAAACTCATGTCATCGTGTTGCGAGCATCCAGCGCTAACCAGCCCAGCACATTTTTGTTGTAGACCATGCTGGAGATATATCTCCATGTCTACTCTTATATATACTCCATTTGTTCCTAAATATTTGTCTTTTTCAGATTTCAAATGGACTACCACATACGGATGTGTATGTAGACATATTTTAGAGTGTAGATTCACTCATTTTGCTCCATATGTCTTTTCAGGAAGGGGTCAGATTTGTCCTTGATTTATTTATGAGGTAACCAGATGGCACTGCACCGCCAAGAAAAGAGGGTAACATCAAAATTATGGACTACTTTTTTGAGTATGTTGGTAAGGTCCGGTCATAGTCACTTGTTGAAATCTCTAAAAAGACAAATACTCCCTCCGTCCGGAAATACTTGTCATCAAATTGGATAAAAGGAAATGTATCTAGACGTATTTTAGTTTTAGCTACATCTCTTTTTATCCATTTTGATGACTAGTATTTTCGTATGGAGGGAGTAGAAAAAGAGTTGGTGATGATGGTGTGCGTGCCATCCTGCAATATAGGCTGTCGGATTTATATCTAACGGATAGGAAAGAAATGATGGCAATTTTGCAAAAATATACCCACACGTCTCTCCACATTCGCAAATAAGGCCTTCCCTCGTTCAACCTTTTCTCTCACGAGATAAACTACTCATACAAATGCATCTTGATGTTCTGTGCAACGCACGGGCAGCTAGCTAATTTCTTTTAAAATAGTTGCTGCGATAATTGGGTTGAAGTGATATATTTTAAACTACTCATACAAATGCATCTTGATGTTCTGTGCAACACACGGGCAGCTAGCTAATTTCTTTTAAAATAGTTGCTGCGATAATTGGGTTGAAGTGATATATTTTATGTCTGCCCCGAATGACTTCAGATTCACTAGTAGTAACAAAGAAATGGTTGCCTTGTTAATTAACAGAAAAAGGGTGAAAACTATCACATGAGGCCGGTAAAAACAAGGCACACTAGGTTTAGCGTCATCGTCACTACAGCTGTGCGTGCGTGAGAAGTCTACATATCGAGGGGGCTACCGAGCGAGGAACCGAGACACAATGTTTGAGAGAGAAATCAATTGACAGATTATGATCCGATCGAGTTGTCACCCTTCTGCTGTCATTGTTGGGGGGGAGGGAGAGAAAGACGTATTGAGAGTGTGTGCGATAGACACAGAGGCACAACTAGCGAGTGTGTGTGTGTGTCTTTGAAAGAGGAGTAGATAGATTATTATCAAGATCGATGTGCCACCCTACTCCTTTGGTGCCGGGTAGTGTGTGTGTGTGTGTATGTTTAGAGAGAAGCCAGTCGATAGATCAGTATCAAGATCGAGGTGTCACCCTACTCCTTCGGTGTTGGGAAGTGTGGGTGTGGGGGGGGGGGGCAGTGACACTCACATATCTCTACTCTTATAAAAAACAGAGTTGGTGATGATGGTGTTCCCGCCATCCTGCAATATAGGCCATCCGATTTATATCCGACGGACAGGAAGGAAACTATGGCAGTTTTGCAAAAAGATATCCACACCCCTCTCCGCATTTGCAAATAAGGCATTCCCTCGTTCATCCTTTTCTCCTACAAGATAAACTTCTCATACAAATGCATCTTGATGTTCCGTGCAACGCATGGGCATCTTGCTAGTAGGGAGAAGGAGTTTGTGTGACACATATCTAGCTATATTAAGGGATAGGTAGATAGCATATGTGTGAGAGACATTAGTGGCTGTGGGTGGGCGGAATTAAAGGGGTGGGCGTGTTAGACATAGAGAGCGTGTGTGTTTCTGTGTGAGAGACTTGTAGGATGGGGTAGAAAGACGAATTTAACCCTGACGGAGGGAGAGAAATACACGAAGTGCACGTGTGTGATTCCGATGCCCACAGGGAAATGAGATATGTATACGTGTGAGAGAGATTGCACAATTCATTGACGTATCACTATCTAGCGATCGTGGACGTGCATCGCTTGAACATAAGTCAATATCTACTTCATATCGTGGCCAAAGGTACAATATTGATTCAACGCTATAAATATTGGACACTCACATATCACATTTTTTTTCTATTTAAATAAGCCTTTTTGGTTGTGCATGCCAAAGTTACAGTGATGTTTCTTCAAACAAGCAATGTAGCTATCATGAACATGCACCATTGTTACTCTTGCATTCAAATTCATTAGTCTTGGATGATTTAAGTTTCTATTTTGAAGTAATATATGTAATATTCATATATGAATTCAACGGGTACACAATTTATGAAATGGAGGCTATGTAATCATATGAGGTAACACTTTTAAGTAGCTGACTACAATATCCATTTCTTTTTGTGCGCCTCTACACTAACACGTCAATGCATTATGTTTAAAGTAAATAACCAATGGCACTAAATTATCTATTTACACGAGAAATACATAGGCTGAGCGTTTGATCCCTTTTTTGTGAACGCGCCACTACACCCGTACGATTGGCCACGCCCGTGTGAACGTCCAAGTTATCGGCGCATCATCCCGAGTTATTGTCTTTTTTCTGGGGTGGACTTCACACCAGTTATTAACTGCTGACGCGTGCCCCGTGTACACAATCTAGCATGACCTTCCCGCTAGCACGGTCCAAAATTAGTTGAAACTGGATACGAATGATCCCGCGGGCGGCAAAATCTCCCGCCTCCTTCTAAAATTTCCGCCACCTTAGTCTTTAGCATGCGAAATCCCCCTTTTGTCCTTGGTGCACGGAGACCAACAGTTACAATACGACCCTCATCTACATGATAGGTCGGGGCTGCTTTGGTAACTTCCGGTTCCCCCACTACACGGCACCCCCATTTCCTCTCCCCCTCCCGCAAAAACGACGAACTACATGGCATGTCGTCCGTACTTCATCCCCCTTTCTCCCCTCCCCTCTCGAAACCATAGACTGCTCATCCACTAGCGTACCATAGCCCATTCACTGCCAGCGGCGTCCACCTCGCCGGATCTGCTTCTGCGACCGCATCTACCCCTCCCACCTCCCCTAGAAACAAGTAGACTGCTCATCCACCACTATACCACAGCCCATTCAGTGCCGGCCTTGTCCACGGCGCCGGATCTGCTTCGCCGGTACTCTCGTCAACCGCCGCGCATCTGCAGCGGCTCATTCGTACTCCCCACCGGAGACGCTTCGTCCACACCCCCCGAAGCCGCCCCACCGACGCCCTCGTCGACGGCCTCTAATCCTATTCGCCGACACCTTCCTCAACCCTACCGGAGCCACTTCGCCGACACCTTCCTCAACCCTACCGGAGTAGCTTCGCCTATACCATTCTCAACCCTACCGGGGCTGCTTTGCCAACTCACAAGTCCACGGCCTCAGATCCGCTTCCTCGCACCCTCATCCAACCTACCAGAGCAGCTTCTGACGCCCCATCCACGGCCTCAGATCCGCTTCCTCGCACCCTCATCCAACCTACCAGAGCATCTTCTGACGCCCCGTCCACGGCCGCAGATCCGCATCGTCGACACCATCCTTAACCCAACCACCAGAGCAGCTTCACCTACGCCCTCGTCCACAACCATAGATCCGCTTCGCCCACACCGTAGTCCACCCTACCGGAGCCGCTCCACAAACACCCTACTCGACGGTTCTAGATCTCCTTACCGGACCCTGACAGCCAGCGCAGCGTCATCACCCTCGACGTTTCTAACCCGATTCCCATAGTCTGGAGAGATGCCAAGCACCCGCCACGGCCTAGGTACTTGTCACCTTTAAACCCGTCCAGCATCACCTGCCCGATGTACTTCAAATATACTAACCGGTCATTGTTACCCGTTATGCAGCTGGCAAAAACTACAAGGATGATGTTTCTTCTAGATCTAATAGATTAACCAACTAAGATCCTGGACTGAGGCATTGCTATGATCTTGTAAGCGTGTCTCTCTCTCTTGTATTGTTCTGTGCCTGCCGGTGTGCTTTGCTAGGATTTTCGACCAGTAATCCCTTTGTGCAGACAATGATTTCAACTACTGGCTGCTAAATTAGATATGTAGATGTCATACATGATACTACCTCGTACCTTCGTTCCTAAATATAAGTTTTTCTAGAGATTCCACTATAGGCTACATACGGAGCAAAATGAGTGAATCTACACTCGAAAATGCATCTATATACATCTGTATGTGGTCCATACTGGAATCTCTACAAAGACATATATTTAGGAACAGGGGCAGTACATTACACAAAATCGTAGGTGGCATGTAGGAATTCCAGTGCACTACATTAGGCTCCCTTAGAGTGCCTGCTAGTCCAGCATACAGAGTCATGGCTAGTTTATGGTACGCACACAATCGTTAATTGGTGGTTTAAATATGCGCAAGGGATATGCAATGTAGTATCATGTAGAGATGTCTGAAATTAGCCGTGTCAACTTGCAGATAGGGTTACACAATGAAAAAGTACAAGATGTATGTGGCAATTTCATGGAACATCGCAAAAAAAGGAGAGGCAGCGGTGAGCCTATATAGTGTGCTATGGTACGTCACTCCTCCATTGCAATCATCATGACATGTTATTTGTATGCCAGTTCTATTAGCCAAGTTTCTTAAGGACAATTATTATGAGTTATCCTAAGAAAATAAGCACCTGTGAATATAAGTTCCATGTAATAAGCCAACCAGTTCTTTTCATTGCCTTTTCAGCTTATCTTTGGTATGATCAGTGGAAAGTCTAGATTGCATTATATTTTTTTCATTTTGCTGCCCATATGGAAATTAATTGGACTTGCAAACATCACAAATTTAACCCAGTGCAGTAATTAATATGATAGGAAAACAGACCATCACTATTTGCTCAAAATGCAAATACAAAGATACCATCTACTTGGCACAATCTACTTTGGTCAATGTTTTCCATAGAGATCCCATTGCCTAATTTAAACGAAGAACGCATGACCCACATTTAAATGAAGAACAATTATTTATTGAAATTCGATGGTCCAAGTGGCTGGTTATTATCGTATAGCAGCACCACTTGAAAGCATCATATAGCAGCAGCAGCTCATAGCAACTCATCATACAGCAGCAGCAGTCTGCAATTCATCATATACTAGCAGTAGCTCATAGCAATTCATCATATAGTAGCAATAGGAGCAACTCATAGCAATTCATCATATAGTAGCAGCAGGAGCAGCTCATAGCAATTCATCATATAGCAGTAGTGGGAGCAGCTTGTAGCAACTCATCATATAGCAGCAACAGGAGCAGCTTGTAGCAACTCATCATATAGCAGCAGCAGCAGCTCATAGCAATTCATCATATAGCAGCAACAGCTCATAGCAAC
Source organism: Triticum dicoccoides (assembly GCF_002162155.2). Taxonomy (NCBI): domain Eukaryota; kingdom Viridiplantae; phylum Streptophyta; class Magnoliopsida; order Poales; family Poaceae; genus Triticum; species Triticum dicoccoides. The sequence continues at coordinate 300,369,629 of NC_041390.1, read as the reverse complement.
TCATCATACAGCAGCAGAAGCTCATAGCAATTCATCATATAGCAGTAGTAGGAGCAGCTCATAGCAATGCATCATATAGCAGCAGCAGAAGCAGCTCATAGTAATTCATCGTATAGTGGCTTAGAATGAAAATTTGGCAAAAAATTAGAGGAGATCCTCACCTTGTTGGATGAGCTCATCCTTCAACAACACCTCAAGGCCATGGCCTAGGAGGAGGGGAGGGGGAATAAGGTGCCTTCTGCCGCAGTGTGGCATCAGCCGTAGTTGTGCAGCGCCCGTTGGAGTAGTGCGTTGGACGAACCACGGTGGAGCAGCTGCTGGGGACCATGAGAATGAGGGGCGGCGCCAGAGGGAGGAGAAGTCAAGGAGATTTGCCCCTACCCGCCGGCCATGTAGCCTAGCTGGACATAGCATCGTTGAGGACAAGCCCAGATGGGACCAGTGGCGACGACTCGCTGGAGGAACCCTAGTGCTACAGGCAGGGGATCTAGGTGGAGGGAAAGGGTAGAGGAGATGCAAGCTGATGAGGACATCAATACCATTGTTACACCCACAGCCCCTACTGCTACATATACGGGACCAATTACTAGAGCTTGCACATGCCAATTAAATTATTAGGTACTTCCGTTTCTTGGTAATGATTCTAATGTTCATGAGAATATGATGCTGCCTAAATTGGATACATTTGTTTTGCTTACAAATGAAGGGCCTAGCTTGGAGAAGGATGAACATTGGAGCAATAACAAGCATGGAGATGATGCCATGCGCAAGGGGAACAAGAACGGAGTTACAAGTGATGATTTCAGGACTTTGAAGCCACCATAATGGGTGCATGAAGCCTTGGACGAAATATACAAGATGCCACTTCATAAATTTCGTCCCGAGGCTATTATAGGTGCTGCGTCACCTTTTTATTGGGCCAGGCCCATGTAATTTCGAAATACATAAGTATAGGCTATTTTTAGAGTCCGTATGTGTGGGGAAACAAGAGATAGGGTTGATTTCGGACCCCTCCACCAAGGGCCACGAAATTCCCCTCTCTTCCTCCTTATATACAGCCCTTAGGGCACCGTTTAGACTTTGGGGTTTTGTTTAGATTAAAAGTTCGCCATAGCTGCAACTTCGCGTACTTCGTTTGTGTTCAACGACCAGACAAAGGCGTCACAGAACCCCACCTTGATCAATAAAGCTTTCATCTTATATTCGCAATATCTAGATTGCAATCTTAGTTTCTTGCTTGTTCTTCGTTTTCTCGCAGGAAACAGACCCTCGTGGTCAGGTTGATCGTGCTCTGGCGTGGTCAATAACCTCTCGGAGTTGGTTTAGCGATTGCTAAGGCGCGACGTCCTCGCACGTTCGTAGTCAGATCGTCAAAGTCGACGTCCACCAAAGCGATATCCATCATCTCATCGAAAGACGGGACACCTTTGCCTCTATCAAGTGGTATCAGATTTCCAGGTTGCTCGGTGAGATTTTACAGTTTTTCGTAGTTTAGATCGAGTCTGTTCTTCATACCTATAGTCCACGAAAAAGCCAAGAAAAAAAATTAGGGTTAGTTCATCCCATCCAAACCAATCTGAGCCTTTGCATAATCTTTTCTGTATTTGCTTTGTTGAATTTGCGGTTGCATCGTCGTGTCAAGTTGCTGGTCTTAGCGTCTAGTCTTTTAGAGTTTCGAGTTCTGTTCACAGGTTGTCACGTCGCTGCTGCCATATGTCACCACCGCATCATCATCGTCGCTGTTGCCATATACCACCACCACATATTCACCGCCAATCCGAATCCATATACGCCACCACATATCCGCCGCCATCACGCCAATCCGAGTTCACCTGCAACATATATCCGCCACCTGTCCGTGTTCCACCAGATTTATCTCCGCCACCAGTCCGAGTTCCACCAGATTCATCTCCGCCACCAGTCCTAGTCCGAGTCTAGTAATTGTTGCATTGTTCTCGATTTCCAGATCACGCGATACTCCGAGTCGTGACAGAGAAGGACTCCCCAACTT
>NC_041390.1:300350185-300367148 GCF_002162155.2 Triticum dicoccoides | reverse complement strand
GTTCCACCAGATTTATCTCCGCCACCAGTCCGAGTTCCACCAGATTCATCTCCGCCACCAGTCCTAGTCCGAGTCTAGTAATTGTTGCATTGTTCTCGATTTCCAGATCACGTGATACTCCGAGTCGTGACAGAGAAGGACTCCCCAACTTCCGAGCCATCCGCAGAAGAAAAATTGTTCCAATTTCAAAAAAAAAACTAAGTCTGGAAAATTCTGGCTAGGCAGTTTTTAGACCATTTGTAGACTTTTTCGAAAAAAATTGTTGCGGAGCAAAAAAAAAAGAGGAAAAAAAGTGCAAAAAAAAGAGAGAAAAAAAATTCATAGTGTGCTCCTCCCTTGTTTACGTGCCGCGCCGTGATTTTGTTGGTGTTCTAGGCTCGCGTCTCTAGCACAGTCTAGCCTAGGACCAGCACAGTACCGTCGTTGAGCGTTTATTCAACTTTGCATCTCTGAATTGATTATTGCTGACCCTTTTTGCTACCATATTATAAGCCTTCCCAGCTCCACATACATCTACGTCGTGCGTTTGACTCTCCCTGGTAATCGCTCTATCCAAGCTTTGAGAGTTTTGACTACAACGGATGCCGATCACCGCCTGTTGCTGGGTAAGAACTGGTAAGAATTTGAGTTTTGCTTGACGGATTTGTGACACCCACCACCACCACTTGTTCGTAGTCTGTAGGATCATATTCTTGTGTGTTTCTATTGCTGCTAACCATGCTAGGATCACAAGCCGACGAGATTGACTGGGAGAATTTATCGAACAAGGAGCTTCATGATAAGTTTCAGCAAATGATGACTGAACAGGTGCAAGATGTGCTGAACAATTTTGAAGAGGCCATGGAGAAGATCACTGGCCTTGAGAAGACGTTCGGAACAAAGCTCGATAACAAGTTTAATGAATTGCTTGCGCGTCTTCCACCACCACCACCCGCTGCACCTAACGCACCTCTCCAACAACAACAACAACGACTACCTCCATGTCGCGAAACAGACCTTCGCCGAGCGAGCCGTGTTCCTCTTGCGTTTGGCCAAACTGTTGGTGCTGCTGTTGATACTTCTGTGGCTCCTGCTGCTGATGCGGAGGAGGATGATTATGTGGGAGATTATGAGGATGAGGTTGATCAAAATCAGCACTACGTGCAGCCACCTGCACCACCACCAGCAGGTCGACCTCAGGTATATATTCGTAATGGTAGGCCTGCACCACCACCTCAGGTACGAGATGATGTCCATATTCCTAAACTGAAATTGAATAGTCCACCATTTGAGGGTAGATATGTTCCTGATATATATCTTACTTGGGAGTTAGAAACTGAACAACGTTTTACATGTTTACAATATCCCGAGGAGAGACGGGTTGCTGCTGCTGTTTGTGCTTTCACTAGTTTTGCATGTGTATGGTGGTCTGAACATTGTAGATTATATCCTATTCCCGCTACTTGGGCTGCTTTGAAAACTGCTATGCGTACTCGTTGGGTTCCACCATATTATCAACGTGAATTGCTTCAAAAATTACAGCGCTTAAGACAAGGAAAAAATTATGTAGAAGAATATTATCAGGAATTACAAAATGGCATGATTAGATGTGGTATTGTTGAGGAGAATGAATCTATGCTTGCACGTTTTATAGGTGGATTAAATAGAGAGATTCAGACCATTCTAGAGTATAAGGACTATACTAATATCACTCGTTTATTCCATCTTGCTTGTAAAGCTGAACGTGAAGTGCAGGATCGACAAGCATTGGGGCGAACTAACTTTTCTGCAGGCCGACCTTCATCATGGACACCACGTGCATCTTCTACTTCAACTGCACCAGCACCTCCATCAGGTGCCACCTCCAGCCGTGATACAAGAAAACAGGCACAACCACCATTATCTGCCAAGAGCGCACCTGCGGGGCCTGCACAGCATTCTTCTTCTTCCATAGCATCAACAGGGCATACAGTGATATTATTTGTCGTCGTTGTAAGGGAGGAGGTCATTATGCGAGAGAATGCAAATCTCCGCGTGTGATGATTGCTACCGCGGATGGTGGATATGAGTCCGCTAGTGACTATGATGAGGAGACTTTGGCTCTTATTACACGTGAAGAACATGGTGGAGATGATTCTGATCATGAGCCGCAATACATGGCTCCTGAAGACGCTGACAGGTATGAATGTTTAGTTGCTCAACGTGTTTTGAGTGTGCAGGTCACACAAGCTGAGCAAAATCAGAGGCACAATTTGTTCCATACCAAGGGAGTTATGAAAGAACGTTCTGTGCGTGTCATCATAGATGGAGGGAGCTGCAACAACTTGGCTAGCATGGAGATGGTGGAGAAGCTTTCTCTCACCACAAGACCACATCCACATCCTTACTACATCCAATGGTTCAACAACAGCGGCAAGGTTAAGGTAACACGTACTGTTCGTGTGCATTTTAGTATCTCTACATATGCTGATTATGTTGATTGTGATGTGGTACCTATGCAAGCATGTTCCTTATTACTTGGTAGACCATGGCAATTTGATAAAAATTCTGTACATCATGGTAGAAACAATCACTATACTCTTGTTCATAAGGATAAAAATATTACTTTGCTTCCTATGACTCCTGATTCCATTTTGAAAGATGATATTAATAGAGCTAATAAAGCAAAACAGGAGAAGAATAAGAGTGAAAATCAGATTGTGGCAAAAGAATTTGAGCAACAAATGAAGCCTAATAATAAACCATCTAGTGTTGCTTCTGAAATTAAATTGAAAAGTGCATGTTTATTTGCCACCAAATCTGATATTGGTGAGCTAGATTTCAGCAAATCTGTTTGCTATGCTTTTGTGTGCAAAGAGGCATTATTTTCATTCGAGGACGTGCCTTCCTCTTTGCCTCCTGCTGTCACTAACATTTTGCAGGAGTTCGCTGACGTTTTTCCACAAGACGTGCCACCGGGATTACCGCCTATTCGAGGGATTGAGCATCAGATTGACTTAATTCCCGGTGCTTCACTGCCAAACCGTGCACCATACCGTACCAATCCAGAGGAGACGAAGGAGATTATGCGTCAAGTACAAGAGCTTCTCGACAAAGGTTATATACGCGAATCCCTTAGTCCTTGTGCTGTTCCTATTATTCTAGTGCCGAAAAAGGATGGTACATCACGTATGTGTGTTGATTGCAGAGGCATTAATAATATTACTATTCGTTATCGTCATCCTATTCCTAGGCTAGATGATATGTGATAGAGGCAGAGGTGTCCCGTCTTTCGATGAGATGGTGGATTTCGCTTTGATGGAAGTCGACTTTGACGATCCGACTACGAACGTGCGAGGACGTCGCGCCTTAGCAATCGCTAAACCAACTCCGAGAGGTTATTGACCACGCCGGAGCACGATCAACCTGACCACGAGGGTCTGTTTCCTGCGAGCAAACGAAGAACAAGCAAGAAACTAAGATTGCAATCTGGATATTGCGAATATAAGATGAAAGCTTTATTGATCAAGGTGGGGTTCTGTGACGCCTTTGTCTGGTCGTTGAACACAAACGAAGTACGCGAAGTTGCAGCTATGGCGAACTTTTAATCTAAACAAAACCCAAAGTCTAAACGATGCCCTAAGGGCTGTATATATGGAGGAAGAGGGGGGAATTTCGTGGCCCTTGGTGGAGGGGTCCGAAATCAACCCTATCTCTTGTTTCCCCACACACACGGACTCTAAAAATAGCCTATACTTATGTATTTCGAAATTACATGGGCCTGGCCCAATAATAAGGTGACGCAGCACCTAAAATAGCCTCGGGACGAAATTTATGAAGTGGCATCTTGTATATTTCGTCCAAGGCTTCATGCACACATTATGGTGGCTTCAAAGTCCTGAAATCATCACTTGTAACTCCGTTCTTGTTCCCCTTGCGCATGCCATCATCTCCATGCTTGTTCTTGCTCCAATGTTCATCCTTCTCCAAGCTAGGCCCTTCATTTGTAAGCAAAACAAATGTATCCAATTTAGGCAGCATCATATTCTCATGAACATTAGAATCATTACCAAGAAACGAAAGTACCTGATAATTTAGTTGGCGTGCACGAGCTCTAGTAATTGGTCCAGTATGTATAGCAGCAGGGGCTGTGGGTGTAACAATTGTATTGATGTCCTCATCATTAAGGTAACACGTACTGTTCGTGTGCATTTTAGTATCTCTACATATGCTGATTATGTTGATTGTGATGTGGTACCTATGCAAGCATGTTCCTTATTACTTGGTAGACCATGGCAATTTGATAAAAATTCTGTACACCATGGTAGAAACAATCACTATACTCTTGTTCATAAGGATAAAAATATTACTTTGCTTCCTATGACTCCTGATTCCATTTTGAAATATGATATTAATAGAGCTAATAAAGCACAACAGGAGAAGAATAAGAGTGAAAATCAGATTGTGGCAAAAGAATTTGAGCAACAAATGAAGCCTAATAATAAACCATCTAGTGTTGCTTCTGAAATTAAATTGAAAAGTGCATGTTTATTTGCCACCAAATCTGATATTGATGAGCTAGATTTCAGCAAATCTGTTTGCTATGCTTTTGTGTGCAAAGAGGCATTATTTTCATTCGAGGACATGCCTTCCTCTTTGCCTCCTGCTGTCACTAACATTTTGCAGGAGTTCGCTGACGTCTTTCCACAAGACGTGCCACCGGGATTACCGCCTATTCGAGGGATTGAGCATCAGATTGACTTAATTCCCGGTGCTTCACTGCCAAACCGTGCACCATACCGTACCAATCCAGAGGAGACGAAGGAGATTATGCGTCAAGTACAAGAGCTTCTCGACAAAGGTTATCGCGAATCCCTTAGTCCTTGTGCTGTTCCTATTATTCTAGTGCCGAAAAAAGATGGTACATCACGTATGTGTGTTGATTGTAGAGGCATTAATAATATTACTATTCGTTATCGTCATCCTATTCCTAGGCTAGATGATATGCTTGATGAATTGAGTGGCTCTACAATATTCTCCAAAGTTCATTTGCGTAGTGGATACCATCAAATTCGTATGAAATTGGGAGATGAATGGAAAACAACATTTAAAACTAAGTTTGGATTATATGAGTGGTTAGTCATGCCTTTTCGGTTAACTAATGCACCTAGTACTTTCATGAGATTAATGAACGAAGTTTTACATGCTTTCATTGGACGATTTGTGGTAGTTTACTTTGATGACATATTGATTTATAGCAGATCTTTGGAAGAACATTTGGAACATTTACATGCTGTTTTTATTGCTCTACGTGATGCACGTTTGTTTGGTAACCTTGGGAAGTGCACCTTTTGCACCGACCGAGTATCTTTTCTTGGCTATGTTGTTACTCCACAGGGAATTGAAGTTGATAGAGCCAAGATTGAAGCTATTGAGAGTTGGCCGCAGCCCAAAACGGTCACACAAGTGAGGAGTTTTCTTGGCCTCGCTGGATTCTATAGGCGTTTTGTGAGAGATTTCAGCACCATTGCTGCACCTCTCAATGAGCTTACAAAGAAAGATGTGCCTTTTCTTTGGGGTACCGCACAGGAAGAAGCCTACTCGGTATTAAAAGATAAGTTGACACATGCTCCTTTACTCCAACTTCCTGATTTTAATAAGACTTTTGAGCTTGAATGTGATGCTAGTGGAATTGGATTAGGCGGTGTGTTATTACAAGATGGCAAACCTGTTGCATACTTTTCTGAAAAATTGAGTGGGCCTAGTCTGAATTATTCTACTTATGATAAAGAATTATATGCTCTTGTTCGGACTTCAGAAACATGGCAACATTATTTATGGCCCAAAGAATTTGTTATACATTCTGATCATGAATCTTTGAAACATATTAAAAGTCAAGCTAAACTGAATCGTAGACATGCTAAATGGGTTGAATTCATTGAGACTTTTCCTTATGTCATTAAACACAAGAAGGGAAAAGAAAATGTTATTGCTGATGCATTGTCTCGCCGCTATACTATGCTTTCACAATTTGACTTCAAAATATTTGGTTTGGAGACCATCAAAGATCAATATGTGCATGATGCTGATTTTAAAGATGTAATGCAGAATTGTAAAGAAGGAAGAATGTGGAACAAGTTCGTCGTTAACGATGGATTTGTGTTTCGTGCTAACAAGCTATGCATTCCAGCTAGCTCCGTTCGTCTTTTGTTGTTGCAGGAGGCGCATGGAGGAGGATTAATGGGACACTTTGGCGTGAAGAAGACGGAGGACATACTTGCTACACATTTCTTTTGGCCAAAGATGAGACGGGATGTTGAGCGTTTTATTGCTCGCTGCACTACATGTCAAAAAGCTAAGTCACGACTCAATCCTCATGGTTTATATATGCCTTTGCCTGTACCTAGTGTTCCTTGGGAGGATATATCTATGGACTTTGTTTTAGGTTTACCTCGAACAAAGAAGGGGAGGGATAGCATATTTGTTGTCGTGGATAGATTCTCGAAAATGGCACACTTTATACCATGTCATAAAAGCGATGATGCTGTTAATGTTTGATAGAGGCAAAGGTGTCCCGTCTTTCGATGAGATGGTGGATTTCGCTTTGGTGGAAGTTGACTTTGACGATCCGACTACGAACGTGCGAGGACGTCGCGCCTTAGCAATCGCTAAACCAACTCCGAGAGGTTATTGACCACGCCGGAGCACGATCAACCTGACCACGAGGGTCTGTTTCCTGCGAGCAAACGAAGAACAAGCAAGAAACTAAGATTGCAATCTGGATATTGCGAATATAAGATGAAAGCTTTATTGATCAAGGTGGGGTTCTGTGACGCCTTTGTCTGGTCGTTGAACACAAACGAAGTACGCGAAGTTGCAGCTATGGCGAACTTTTAATCTAAACAAAACCCAAAGTCTAAACGATGCCCTAAGGGCTGTATATATGGAGGAAGAGGGGGGGAATTTCGTGGCCCTTGGTGGAGGAGTCCGAAATCAACCCTATCTCTTGTTTCCCCACACATACGGACTCTAAAAATAGCCTATACTTATGTATTTCGAAATTACATGGGCCTGGCCCAATAATAAAGGTGACGCAGCACCTAAAATAGCCTCGGGACGAAATTTATGAAGTGGCATCTTGTATATTTCGTCCAAGGCTTCATGCACCCATTATGGTGGCTTCAAAGTCCTGAAATCATCACTTGTAACTCCGTTCTTGTTCCCCTTGCGCATGCCATCATCTCCATGCTTGTTCTTGCTCCAATGTTCATCCTTCTCCAAGCTAGGCCCTTCATTTGTAAGCAAAACAAATGTATCCAATTTAGGCAGCATCATATTCTCATGAACATTAGAATCATTACCAAGAAACGAAAGTACCTGGTAATTTAGTTGGCGTGCACGAGCTCTAGTAATTGGTCCAGTATGTATAGCAGCAGGGGCTGTGGGTGTAACAATTGTATTGATGTCCTCATTAGTTGAATTCATTGAGACTTTCCCTTATGTCATTAAACACAAGAAGGGAAAAGAAAATGTTATTGCTGATGCATTGTCTCGTCGCTATACTATGCTTTCACAACTTGACTTCAAAATATTTGGTTTGGAGACCATCAAAGATCAATATGTGCATGATGCTGATTTTAAAGATGTAATGCAGAATTGTAAAGAAGGAAGAATGTGGAACAAGTTTGTTGTTAACGATGGATTTGTGTTTCGTGCTAACAAGCTATGCATTCCAGCTAGCTCCGTTCGTCTTTTGTTGTTGCAGGAGGCGCATGGAGGAGGATTAATGGGACACTTTGGCGTGAAGAAGACGGAGGACGTACTTGCTACACATTTCTTTTGGCCAAAGATGAGACGGGATGTTGAGCGTTTTATTGCTCGCTGCACTACATGTCAAAAAGCTAAGTCACGACTCAATCCTCATGGTTTATATATGCCTTTGCCTGTACCTAGTGTTCCTTGGGAGGATATATCTATGGACTTTGTTTTAGGTTTACCTCGAACAAAGAAGGGGAGGGATAGCATATTTGTTGTCGTGGATAGATTCTCGAAAATGGCACACTTTATACCATGTCATAAAAGCGATGATGCTGCTAATGTTGCTGATTTGTTCTTTCATGAAATTATTCGCTTGCATGGTGTGCCAAATACTATTGTTTCAGATCGTGATACTAAATTTCTTAGACACTTTTGGAGATGTTTATGGGCTAAGTTGGGGACTAAGCTGCTTTTTAGTACTACTTGTCACCCCCAAACTGATGGCCAAACTGAAGTAGTCAATAGAACATTGTCTACTATGCTTACGGCTGTTTTGAAGAGTAATAAGAAAATGTGGGAGGAATGCTTGCCTCATATTGAATTTTCTTATAATCGTTCATTGCATTCTACTACTAAGATGTGCCCTTTTGAAGTTGTGTATGGTTTCCTACCTCGTGCACCTATTGATTTGTTGCCTCTTCCATCTTCGGAGAAGGTTAATTTTGATGCTAAACAACATGCTGAATTGATTTTAAAAATGCATGAGTTAACTAAGGAAAACATTGAGCGTATGAATGCCAAATATAAACTTGCTGGAGATAAGGGTAGAAAACATGTTGTGTTTGCACCTGGAGATCTTGTTTGGTTACATTTGCGTAAGGATAGATTTCCTGATTTGCGCAAATCAAAGCTCATGCCACGGGCTGATGGTCCCTTTAAGGTGTTAGAGAAAATAAATGATAATGCATATAAACTTGAGCTGCCTGCAGATTTTGGGGTTAGTCCCACTTTTAACATTGCAGTTTTGAAGCCTTATTTGGGTGAGGAAGATGAGCTTCCGTGGAGGACGACTTCATTTCAAGAAGGGGAGGATGATGAGGACATCAATACCATTGTTACACCCACAACCCCTACTGCTACATATACGGGACCAATTACTAGAGCTCGCGCACGCCAATTAAATTATCAGGTACTTTCGTTTCTTGGTAATGATTCTAATGTTCATGAGAATATGATGCTGCCTAAATTGGATACATTTGTTTTGCTTACAAATGAAGGGCCTAGCTTGGAGAAGGATGAACATTGGAGCAAGAACAAGCATGGAGATGATGACATGCGCAAGGGGAACAAGAACGGAGTTACAAGTGATGATTTCAGGACTTTGAAGCCACCATAATGGGTGCATGAAGCCTTGGACGAAATATACAAGATGCCACTTCATAAATTTCGTCCCGAGGCTATTATAGGTGTTGCGTCACCTTTTTATTGGGCCAGGCCCATGTAATTTCAAAATACATAAGTATAGGCTATTTTTAGAGTCCGTATGTGTGGGGAAACAAGAGATAGGGTTGATTTCGGACCCCTCCACCAAGGGCCACGAAATTCCCCTCTCTTCCTCCATATATACAGCCCTTAGGGCACCGTTTAGACTTTGGGGTTTTGTTTAGATTAAAAGTTCGCCATAGCTGCAACTTCGCGTACTTCGTTTGTGTTCAACGACCAGACAAAGGCGTCACAGAACCCCACCTTGATAAATAAAGCTTTCATCTTATATTCGCAATATCTAGATTGCAATCTTAGTTTCTTGCTTGTTCTTCGTTTGCTCGCAGGAAACAGACCCTCATGGTCAGGTTGATCGTGCTCCGGCGTGGTCAATAACCTCTCGGAGTTGGTTTAGCGATTGCTAAGGCGCGACGTCCTTGCACGTTCGTAGTCGGATCGTCAAAGTCGACTTCCACCAAAGCGATATCCATCATCTCATCGAAAGACAGGACACCTTTGCCTCTATCACAAGGGGCAGGGCAATGAATGCTTGCGTGTTTGTTTTTACTTGAGGGTCAGGTGTGACATGGGCGTCAGCAGTTGCATGTTGAGTGTAATATAGGCAGACAACAGAGTCATTTCACTATTCCCCTTCCCTTCAATTTTTAGTGAGGTTCTACCCGAAACAGCCCCCTCCAAAGCGAAATTAGTTAAGCCCAAGCCCATAACTCAAAAATGACTTCTTTACATCTTTTATGGCTTATTTTGACAATATGCCCTGAAAAGGCGGAAGCGAACTGGCCCTTAACCTGCAATTCAATTGCGCTGCAATGATGAATCACTCATGCCTGCTATCTATACATTTAGGCATCATCATACATGGCATAACCTAATACATGTGCATTCCATTGTAGAATCTGGAATATGCAATGTTTATGTTAGTTCATACGTTGCACATGATGTTTAAATGCCCCTTAAATCTAGTCAGTCAAGTGATGGTCTTTAAGCCTCCTTCTTTGCTTCTTTTGTTGATATGTAAGATTTTCTCACACTTCTGTTCAATTGCTTGTTTGCATCAGCCAGCCATACTAGGACTGTTTGCTTTGATTACTTGCTGTTCTTGACCTAACACTCTAACAGAGCTTGTCAACGATTTAAACACTAAGGGCTGCTGTAGTGGGGCCTTGTCTAACTCATAGGTGACATAAAAGTTTGGCTGTACACTACATTAGGCTCTCCAAGAGTACTTGGAGATCCAGTTCGAAGGTATGCCTAGTTTTTACATAGTGCAGACATAGTAAATGCTCATTTCATTGTGTGCAAGTGCAAGAGATGCGGCATGTTTCATTATGTGGTGTTGTTTTGTTATAATCTCATCCTTTTGTGTTCACAGACTGGAAAGTATGCATATTTATCTTCCAAGGAGATGATTAACTAGTTAGTGTCACCTTGAAGAGGGGGTGCAATGAAGATAAGATTGAGGATTTCCAAGTACAAGATGTTAGGAAGGAGCCTTGTAAGAGAAGTAGGAGCTGCACTGAGCCTCTTCAACCTGCTAAGGTAAGTCACTATATGCAACTGAACAGTTCAATTCCTTGTTTGTTTCGGGCATAGTTAATTTTCTCTTTTCAATTGCTTTATTTGTCCTCAGTTAATGAGATGCCCAAATAATCATGCCTGATGTTAGGTACTTGTATCACTATTAGTTGACATAATTAAAGGCCTTACCATTTAATTACTCTGCCGAAGTGTTCCTGAAGCTTTGAAGTCTATTAACCAACTATTATTGCATGAGGCTCACAATCTAGTTTATACTACGCTAATGATTGCATAGTTTTGCCTGCTGTAGTATGTTTGTATGAAACCCTCTGCTATTCATTATGCTCCCTAAGACTTTAATTGAGGCGCAGAATGGCCAACTGCTTGCTTACTTATACACAACGTGTTGTCTAAATTTGTAACTTGTCTGTGTTTTCGATTGGGCCCCAACATCATGCTCCTCTCGTTAGCTAAGATGGATTTCTATATGCAGGCTGCATAGACTATCTTTTTTATAATTTTTAAAATATCACCTGCTTATGCTTCATGACGTGTAACATTTTTTTAAAGTGACATGTAACATTATTGTTAGTCCTGTTTTGCCATGTAGTACAAAAGAGTGTCTTGTTTGCTTCACTGTTGTAATTATATTTTTGCCCTAGTCATGTGTACTTACAGAAACATTTCAGGATGAAGTGACATCAACACAAAGATCTGCGAGCAGTGCGACATGGCCGTTATCGAATGATTATGGATTGGAATTGGAATGTGCTGATGTTCTCGAGCATCAACTAGAGGTGGCAAGACAACGTGTACATGATTGTCAATGTATAATCAACAAGTTGAGACTGGACATGCAGGTATTAGATGCAGGAGTCAAAAAATGAAATAAGACACTGAGGTAACCATGAAGGAATTGGAGATTTTGCAGACTGAAATTTGTGCTATCTGAATCCGGCCAATCCTATTTTCTGAAGAGATTATAGTTCAAATGGAGTTAAGTTGATGCGCGTCCATGATGTATGAGCTATATTTGCCTAGTGTATGTAATTTGCTGATGAGGACATCAATACCATTGTTACACCCACAACCCCTGCTGCTATACATACTGGACCAATTACTAGAGCTCGCACGCGCCAATTGAATTATCAAGTACTTCCGTTTCTTGGTAACGATTCTAATGTTCATGAGAATATGATGCTTCCTAAATTGGATAAATTTGTTTTGCTTACAAATGAAGGGCCTAGCTTGGACAAGAAAGATGAACCTTGGAGCAAGTTCAAGCATGGAGATGATGGCATGGGCAAGGGGAACAAGAATGGAGTTACAAGTGATGATTCCAGGACTCTGAAGCCACCATAATGAGTGCATGAAGCATGGGACGAAATATACAATATGCCACTTCATAAATTTCGTCCAGAGGCTATTTTAGGTGCTGCGTCACCTTATTATTGGGCCAGGCCCATGTATTTTCGAAGTACTTAAGTATAGGCTGTTTTTAGAGTCCGTATGTGTGGGGAAATAAGAGTTAGGGTTGGTTTCGGACCCCTCCACCAAGGGCCACGAAATTCCCCCTCTCTCCTCCATATATACAGCCCTTAGGGCATCGTTTAGACTTTGGGTTTTGTTTAGATTAAAAGTTTGCCATAGCTGCAACTTCGCGTACTTCGTTTGTGTCCAACGACCAGACCAAGACGTCACAGGACCCCACCTTGATCAATAAAGCTTTCATCTTATATTCGCAATATCCAGATTACAATCTCAGTTTCTTGCTTGTTCTTCGTTTGCTCACAGGAAACATACCCTCGTGGTCAATAACCCCTCGGAAGTTGGTTTAGCGATTGCTAAGGCGCGACGTCTCGCACGTTCGTAGTCGGATCGTCAAGGTCGACTCCCACAGAAACGATAGCCACCATCTCATCGAAACATCGGGACACCTTTGCCTCTATCAAATGGTATCATATTTCCAGGTTGCTCGGTGAGATTTTACAGTTTTTCGTAGTTTAGATCGAGTCTATTCTTCATACCTATAGTCCATGAAAAAGCTAAAAAAATTAGGGTTTGTTCATCCTATCCAAACCAATCTGAGCCTTTGCATAATCTTTTCTGTATTTGCTTTGTTGAGTTTGCGGTTGCGTCATCGTGTCAAGTTGCTAGTCTTAGCGTCTAGTCCTTTAGAGTTTCGAGTTCTGTTCACAGGTTGTCACGTCGCCGCTGCCATATATCACCACTGCATCATCATCATCGCTGATGCCATATACCACCACCACACCAACTTCATCTTCGCTGCCATATTCACCACCAATCCGAGTCCATATATGCCACCACATATCTGCCACCATCACGCCAATCCGAGTCCACCTGCAACATATATCCGCCACCAGTCTGATTTCCACCAGATTCATCACTACCACCAGTCCGAGATTCCACTTCCACCAGATTCATCTCCGCCACTAGTCCTAGTCCGAGTCTAGTAATTGTTGCATTGTTTTCGATTTCCGGATCACGCGATACTTCGAGTCGTGACAGAATAGGACTCCTGAGATTCCGAGTTACCCGTAGAAGAAAAATAGTTCCAAACTCAAAAAAACTAAGTCTGGAAAATTCTGGCTAGGCAGTTTTTAGACCATTTGTAGACTTTTTCGAAAAAAATTGTTGCGGAGAAAAAAAAAGAGAAAAAAAGTGAAAAAAGTGAAAAAAAAATAAAAAAAATTCAGAGAGTGCTCCTCCCTTGTTTACGTGCAGCGCCATGATTTTGTTAGTGTTCTAGGCTCGCGTCTCTAGCACGGTCTAGCCTAGGACCAGCACAGTACTGTCATTGAGCGTTTATTCAACTTTGCATCTCTGAATTGATTATTGCTGACCCTTTTTGCTACCATATTATAAGCCTTCCCTGCTCCACATACATCTACTCGTGCGCTTGACTCTCCCTGGTAATCGCTCTATCTAAGCTTTGAGAGTTTTGACTACGACGGTTGCCGATCACCGCCTGCTGTTGGGTAAGAACTGGTAAGAATTTGAGATTTCCTTGATGGATTTGTGACATCCACCACCACCTCTTGTTAGCAATCTATAGGATCATATTCTTGTGTGTTTCTATTGCTGCTAACCATGGCAGGATCACAAGCCGACGAGACTGACTGGGAGAACCTGACGAATAAGGAGTTTCATGATAAATTTCAGCAAATGATGAGTGGACAGGTGCAAGATGTGCTAAACAGATTTGAAGAGGCCATGGATAAGATAGATGGCATGGATAAGACGTTCGAAACAAAGCTTTGTAACAGGTTTAATGAATTGCTCGCGCGTCTTCCACCACCACCACCGGTTGCCCCTAACGCACCTCTACAACAACAACAACAACAACAACAACGTCTCTTTCCAAATCAAGTGGGACGAGCACAGCACAGTCCCATTGACCCTGGGCAAAATTCTGGTGCCGTTGTTGATGCTTCTGCCGCTCCTGCTGCTACTGCAGAGGTGGAGGACCACTACGAGGATGAGGTTGACCAAAATCAGAACTACGTGCAACCACCAGCACCACCACCACCAGGTCGTCCTCATGCATATCATCGCAACGGTAGGGCTGCACCACCACCTGAGGTACATGACCATCTTCCTAAACTATAATTGAATATTTCACCATTTGAGGGTAGATATGTTACTGATATATATCTTACTTGGGAGTTAGAAACTGAACAACGATTTACATGTTTACAATATCCTGAGGAGAGACGTGTTCCTGCTGCTGTTTGTGCTTTCACTAGGTTTGCATGTGTTTGGTGGTCTGAACATTGTAGATTATATCCTATTCCATCTACTTGGGCTGCTTTGGAAACTGCTATGGGTACTCGTTGGGTTCCACCATATTATCAACGTGAATTACTTCAAAAATTGCAGTGTTTAAGACAAGGAAAAAATTCTGTAGAAGAATATTATCAGGAATTACAAACTGGCATGATTAGATGTGGTATTGTTGAGGAGAATGAAGCTATGCTGGCATGTTTTATTGGTGGATTAAATAGAGAGATTCAGACCATTCTAGAGTATAAGGAGTATACTAATATCACTCGTTTCTTTCATCTTGCTTGTAAAGCAAACATGAAGTGAAGGATCGACAGGAATTGGCGTGAACTAATTTTTCTGCAGGTCGATCTTCATCATGGACACCACATGCATCCTCTACTTCCACTCCACCAGCACCTCCATCAGGTGCCACCTCCAGCCGTGATACAAGAAAGCAGGCACAACCACCACTATCTGCCAAGAGCACACCTACCGGACCTGCACAGAGCTCTTCTTCTTCCATGGCATCAACAGGGCACACAAGTGATATTATTTGTCGTCGTTGTAAGGGAAGAGGACATTTTGCGAGAGAATGCCAATCTCAGCGTGTGATGATTTCTATTGAGGATGGTGGGTATGAGTCCGCTATTGACTATGATGAGGAGACTTTGGCACTTATTACACATGAAGAACACGGTGGAGAGGATTCTGATCATGAAACGTAATACATGGCTGCTGAAGATGCTGACAGGTATGAATGTTTAGTTGAAAATTCGCGTACTTCGTTTGTGTCCAACGACCAGACCAAGACATCACGGAACCCCACCTTGATCAATAAAGCTTTCATCTTATATTCACAATATCCAGATTGCAATCTCAGTTTCTTGCTTGTTCTTCGTTTGCTCACAGGAAACAGACCCTCGTGGTCAGGTTGATCGTGCTTCGGCGTGGTCAATAACCCCTCGGAAGTTGGTTTAGCGATTGCTAAGGCGCGACGTCTCGCACGTTCGTAGTCAGATCTTCAAGGTCGACTCCCACAGAAATGATAGACACCATCTCATCGGAACATCGGGACACCTTTGCCTCTATCATTTGCTGTTTGTGTATCTTTATTATCACCTATGCCGAACCATAATGCCCAATGGGTATAATCGGCTGTAATTTCTTTATGGTATAGTGTAGGATTATTCTACCTTTCTATGCCTTGATCTCTTTGTTGTAATAGTGTAGTCTTTTTAGAGGTGATAGTATTGAGTAGGATAATTCTTTGAATATGCTATATCGTTCAAACGGGGGCCAATTCGCCCGACCATGGCCCTTCACGGGCCATCGGATCCATGGGCCATCTACGTCTCGTAGGATCCATGGGACTTCTACGTCTCGTAGGTTCCATGGTCCTTCTACGTCTCGTAGGATCCATGGTGTAACACCCTCGATGCGACTATAGCTCCCACGTGTCGAGGCACAACTTAGAGATATAATCGCATTGAAGGCATATGTCGCAAGTTAGGCAATCTTCACAATCAACCCATGTAATATAGTAATAAAAGGGGAGATGACAATAGTTGGCTTACACTCGCCACGTCAATCAAGTACAAAAATAACATTACATCATCCAAACACTCATGGCCCGACTACGGCGCCAAAATGAAAGATAACCCAACATGCGATGCGACACGGTCCCAATCACCCCCAATTGGGCACCACTACTGATCATCGGGAAAGGAAACATAGTATCGTTGAGAGTCTTCGTCGAACTCCCACTTGAGCTCATACGCGTCTCCTGGAGCGGAATCATCAGGCCCTGCATCTGGTGTAATGGTAATCTGTGAGCCACAGGGACTCAGCAATCTCGCACCCTCGCGATCAAGACTATTTAAGCTTATAGGTATGGCAAGGTAAATATATGGAGCTGCAGCAAGCGACTAGCAAGTATGGTGGCTAACTTATTCGCAAAAGAAAGAGAGAAGAGGGGGCAAAGCACGAACGAGAAACTAGAGAGCAACCTGCGCAAACATTACTCCAACACCGTGTCCACTTCCCGGACTCCGCCGAGAAGAGGCCATCACGGTAACACACTCAGTTGATTCATTTTAATTAAGATAAGGTTCAAGTTATCTACAACCAGACATTAACAAATTCCCATCTGCCCATAACCGCGGGCACGGCTTTCAAAAGTTCAATTCCTGCAGGGGAGTCCCAACTTAGCCCATGACAAGCTCTCACGGTCAACGAAGGAATAGACCTCCTCCCAACACGTTCCGATCAGACTCGGTATCACGGTAACTCAAGACACTTCGACAGGTTAAAACAAGACCAGCAACACCACCCGAATGTGCTGACAAATCCCGATAGGAGCTGCACATATCTCTTTCTCAGGGCACACTCAGATGAGACATCCTACGAGTAAAACCAACCCTCAAGTTGCCCCTAGGTGGCC